>NC_089884.1:16010000-16316500 GCF_040182565.1 Anser cygnoides | reverse complement strand
AAAACTGTTATGCCATAGCTCCCAAATACCTTGTTATAAATGCTGACTGTATCTTTCAATTTATACTGCGGTGAAGTAAGCTTATGAAAATAGTTCAGAGGGATTAAGCTCTAAATACTATTTTTATGCAGTGGATTACTTTTTCCCCAAGCTCTACACATTTGTGTTGCTTAATGATAAGGAAAGTGTTGTGACAAATGCATTGAAGCTTCATTGGCTCTTCCACATGTTATCTATCATGTTTGACTAATAATTTTGAGAAAAGAATGATAGATACGATTCCCAGGTTCTCTCCTATACCTGGTTGTCTAGATAGGGTTTTGTGCACATTTTTCACCTTACTTTGCCTCAGTTTGATTCAGTGAAATTGCAACTGTTAACAAATTCAATTGTTTAAGATGCTTTTGCAGTTTGACTTGAAATTATTTTTAGAAATTATCTATTTTTACATCAGTGTTCTGGCTTTTTAATTTTTTTTCCTTGCTTGCACTTCTCGTAATGTTGTAGAAGTGGGCACAAACTACAACTCTCATTATGGGTATTTGAGAATGTCAGAAAAACTTGAGTCTGTTACGAACTTTGATTTGCCTTTTCTTTGTAGTTAACATGAGTTTTCATCTTAGTAATTGAAAGAAATTCTTGATTATATGGCATTTTTATACCTATGGTGTACTTTTGACTTGGGAGTTGTTGATTATACAAGGTGGATATTTGAGAAAAGTTAAGACTGTACCAATGTGGGATATAATTAAGTTTGTATTGTTAGACCAGATAATGTATTTTATGGTACTTGTCTTATTTCTTCATGGTGTTTTCTCCTTTATCTTTAAAGGTTCACCTGTTGAAGAAACTTATGATCAGAAACTGGAGGGAAGAGACCCAGCTGTTTGGCACGTAGGCTTGAAGGTAGCATGGGACATAGAGACACCTGGATTAGCAGTACCACTTCGCCAAGGAGACTTCTACTTGATGCTTGGTAATTTTCAAGGGGCTAGGAAATTGAATGTTCTATTGAAAACACAGAAACTGATACTTGAATGTAAACTTTCACACTTTCAGTTAGGACTTGTTTTAGCAAGACAGAGGATCTGGCTTGAGAATATAGTAAATTCTTCCTACCCTGCCCAATTCTATTGTAATTTGGGGATTTTTTTTCTTACAATGTTTCTTTTGCTTCAGACAGGAAAAAAAAATATCTGTTGAACCAGCAATTCCAACTGTACAGGCCAGACTGCAGAACATAAGTAGAGTTTTCTCAGATCTTGTGAGAAATGGAGCTCTCCCTGATCCTTTTATTTGTAGATGACGATTCCTTTATTAATGCAGTCTTAATAAGTTACTGTGAACATCTGTATCTGTATTGAACAAATTGGAACTATGTTGAAAAAAAAACACTTCCTGTTTTTGAATTGGATTATGAATTGGCTACATAAGATGTAAACTATGACTATAGCAGTCTTTAAATTGTTTGGCTCTATGATTCTCGAGGTAGCCGTTACACTAATCTGTGGATGTTTTATTGGTCACCATTTTTAGACAAGAAGACATGACACTTTTCTCATTCCACTACACTTCTCAATGTGTATATTCAAACATACCATTTCCCAGTAGTGGAATTATACTAAGATTGTAATGAACAAAGCTGTCATACTCCAAGAGTGAGTCTGTCTCATGTGCAGTGGATTTAAAAAAAAAAAAAAAAAAAAACTATTAAACAGCTCGTGTACTTGAAGCTGAGCTCACACACAGGTTTTCAATCCAAAAAGTCGAGGCAAGGACTGTGCTTAAGGCTTGTTGACACAAACTATTTTTTTCTTTTGGCTTGTGTTTTTCTTAGCTATTTGTGTTTTAGCAAATTTAATTACAAATTGCACAACCAAAAAATAAAAACAACCTTTCTGACATTGTTGAGTTTGCCTGTCAAGCCAAATCACTAAACAGACACCTTTGAAGGGTGAGAATACTTTCAGTGTTCACTGTTTGTGCCTTAGAAGGTAGACACTACGACACTTCTTAGGTTGACCTGTCCCACTGCCAACTTATTGGGCTGAACAGTCTTTTTCGCCTGCCTTCTGGCCTCCCAGTAAATATGAACACGTTTTAGTTAATATATGCAATATGTTTGTGGGCAATTAAAAAAGTGTGTGTAGGTAGGTAGGCTGCCTGTGCTCTTATGTGTGTTCAGACACGAACAAAGTGTGTTAGATATGAGATCTTATGCCATGGTTGTGTACATGGGCCTCCCTTTTTTGTATGTGGGATAACATGGGGTAGCAGCCTGGAGGGGAGACAGACATTTCTTAGATAGAAGTGAAGCTGAGGTGGCAGCTAAACATTCCTAGAAAGTCAGTTATTAATCCATTTCTGTGTAATACTGATTGAAGGATCAAGTAAGGCTTTCATCTCATCCTTACTAACTGGAAAGTTTGTGCATAATCAGCTTTGCTGGGCAGCAGATTCAGAAGGCAAGTAATAAAACAAGGGGACTGACCACTATTTTTATTGCAAAATACTGTAAATTATGGTAGTTACCAAATCATAAGGACATTTCTTATTCTCCAGTGAAATTTATATACTGTAACTAAAGTATTGGGAATGCTATATGAAGGGAGGGTCAGAAAGTAAGTTTGTTTAACAGAAAACATCATGATCATGTTTAGATGGAAACAAGGATATATTCAACATTCTTTTGAAGATGATGTGTAAATCACTTTCTTATTAATACTTCATGGAGAGCTATAGTTTGAGCTCTGTAGACCAGGTGTTTGATAATCTCTCTTGCATTTCCATAGCCTTTATTTTTTCTCAATTATTTTAAAAAAAAGTGTTTTTAATTGGCAGCAGTCTGAGACTACTCTAAAACTAGCAACAGTGTACATCGGAACTGTCTTTATCATTTTCTATTACTGGAAGTGAAAGACAGTATAGATGGACATATACGGTTGTAGCGTATTTTTTACTGTTCAGATTTTGTAAACTGACTTTAATGGGAGACATTTTGAGGATGCCCTCTAACAAATGAAATATGAAAACTTTTTATAAGATGTAACTTGACAATAGGGAACATAATTGTAGATTAATTTAGCTTGTCCCTTTAAACGTTCATCTAATCCAGAATCTCATTTCAGTAAGCCTAATCATTTTGCTAGCATTACATTAAAAACAGTGGACACAGTATGCCAAGTATCTAGAAAATACAACATTAGAACGAGAGTATTGCACCACTGAATATTAGCTGGTAGTAGCTGTTGATATAGATGGTATGGTTGGTAGGACTCTTTCTCTGACTATCTTTTGACGCATCCAGTTGGAGCAACTAATATGCAAACACTGCAATTTTCAGTTTTCAAATTTTTCAGTTTCAGAAATGGTATAGTGCTTACTGCTTTATATAAATGTTGTGAAATACTGAAGTGGCAAATTCAATATGCTGTTTGTAATTGAAGTCCACTCCTAATAATTCCTGTAAATAATACATATTGTACCAATCAAATGTATGAAAACATGGTAACTTGTTATTTCTTTGAGAAGTGTGCGAATACATAAACTTGTAAATCCTGATCTGAGTATATCAAAGTACCAAAAAGGGAATTTAAATTTGTTTTTAGTATTTCTGTTAGATATTTAGTACTGCTCATGTTCCTTTCTTCGTTGACTCCGTAAAATGTTTTTTGTTTGTATAGGTGGAATTTTAGTAAAATGCAGTCTTTTAAGATTTACACCTTCATTCTCAGCACTCCTCTTCGGACAAAATAAGCCATAATTTGTTTGCATGTTGGTACTAAACATGATGTGATCAAATCATCCATTTCAAGATGAGTTATTACAAGAACACTGATGGATTTTGTTTCAACTAAATGAAACAAAGTATGTAATTATTCAGTAAGATGGACTTTTTTGAGGCTTGCTTTTCCTAACATGAAGAAAAAAGATTTGTTGGAAGACTGTAGATCTGCTGCCTAAAAACCTCAAATCTGAACTTTATATCACTCATGAAACGGAAACACTTTAGCCCAATTTAGAATAATATATTGGTCTGCAGAGGAAGTGCATACTGAACCCTGCTGTCTCAAGTACACAGTCAAGGGGTGTCTAATATGAAACGTGTTGGGTGCATGCAATAAATCCAAAACGCGTGGAGGTGAGCAAAGGGCCCCATCTGCTCTGCCCTAGAGCATGCTTAACTAGGGTTGTCATGGTCTTACTATTAAATTGGAATCTTTCCCCTAATCTTTGAGTTAGACATGACCAGATTTGCAAGCAGATTTACAATTTTCACTAATTTTCCTACCATGACTTCAAAACATACTTAACAAAAATACACTCTGGACTTTTTCAAAGGAAGATGATTTACTTTTCTGCAGCTGTTTCCCATAGATCAAGCTCTTGCTTGAAGGTTAGGGTTTTAAAACAGCATGAAGATGAACTTGGAATCTTATACCCTTCTCTACCCCCCAGCAAATTATAGTTCAAGAAGCATCAAAAAATTATTTTCATAACCATCCAGAAGTTGGGTGCACACATTGCAGAGGATGGCTTGTGGTTAAAGATAAGTATTTAATGGAAACACTTCCACATGTGTATAGTGGCTCATTAAACTATTTCTAGATATTTAATCTGCTTCTATTTCCACAAACTAACTTTTGAACCCTTTTTGCTCTCTAGCATCTTGAATGCGTTGTAGTTTTTTAACCCCATGTTTTTCTTGACTCTACATTTAATCCAAATGCTATATTCCTTGATTAATAAGACTTCGAACCCCAGAAACTTACTTGTCGTTACCAAACTTTGATCACAAAGTTTGGCAAATTTCAGACATCTTTATTTAGTTGTGTCTTTTAATTCACGTGGTGTTTTGTTTGTGCATACTTTTCTTGTTTAAAAACTAAAAATATTTCTTAATCAGGGCCAGATCATCTCTCTAGCTTTCTGATACGAAAGCTGTACAAGACACACTCCATTGACCTGTAATTTCTAGGGGAAGGAGACATAACCTTCCTCGTGCTTTCTGCTGCCATTCTTACAGTAAAATTAGTTTGACTTGATTTGCCTGTTGTTGAAGCATTACTTGGAGATGTGTGAAAGAAGAGCTGGTTTCTATCACCTCCTGTCAATCTCTGTAACCATCGCATTATGTTGGAGAGTACCACGTGATTTGTGAAGCATGTGCAGACCTGCATGTATTAAATCCGTTTAATTAATTAATGTTCCTTGTAAAATGGTCAGATAAGTTTGATAAAATGCCACACACGTAACCTTCCCCTCCTGGTAGTTACTGCTATTCTTAAGTATTTTAGCATAGACGTGCAAGCCCTCAGCCAACCTTCAGTAGTGATGTAAGTAGGCAGACAAAAATAGAATTGAATAGAATAAGAAATTAAAGAAAAATATTGTAGTGCTTTTGGAAATCAGACTGTAATATAGTTTAAAGTATGTTTATGGTCATTAAAATAAATTGCACAAGTCCTTTTCACTTGTAGGTATTTGGTACATAGAATATCAAAGCTTTTGCCAGTGCTTTAAGCCCCACTGTACATTTTACCTGCTTCATGAAACACAAGATAACTGTCTAAATAAAAAGTTCAGGAAGAACACTTCTAAGAAGATAGAAAAGACAGCATAACCCCATGTTGCTAATCCTGAGAGCATTTTTGGAAATTGTGGTTTGTCTTCCTGGGAAGTGCTTCACCTGGAAGTAACCACAATTGTAGCTTTTAGTCCATGCTTGTTTCAGTAAGGATTAGATAAAGATTGATTTCCTTTCTTTCTACCTTGCATTTGTTATATCTTAATACAGTGACGTGGTATATAGTCATTGTTTCTTGGACTGCGTTGACTCGTCACCACACTGATGCTCTTCCAGTTCAGTAGAATTAGTTGAGTACGCATACATCTGTTATATGTACGTAGATATATGCGAATTTATGTCCATACATAATACATATATCCAGTAAGCTGTTCTTTTGACAGAGGTTCTACAAGCAGAGGGCTCTATGTTCATATTGCCTAGAGATTACTGAACTATGATTCTTATTTGGAAAAGGAACCCATCACATCTATCTCAAGGCAGCAGAAGAAAAATTGAAACACTGTGGTGTTTGATTGGATCACCATGCTATATGATAGTGTACTGTTGTAGTGTGTCCCTGTTATGCAACATGAGATTAATAGCAAATTCTTAACCTGAAAAATCGTAGTGAAAACACGGTCTTACAAACTTGAAACCTAGAAAGCCTAAAAAAAAACCAAAAAAGCCTAGAAAACCTAAAAAATCCTGTCTGAGGGAAACTTAGGCTGAGTAGAAAGCATACCATGAGCTGTGGATAGGGTAGGGGCTGCGAAGAGCATGGTCAGGAGGACTGGCAGTAGCTTCAAGCAGTGGAGGGGACCGTGCTGAGATTCGGGCATAACAAGGGATGTCTTTGTGAAAAGAACAGGAGGGCAGAAGGCAGTACAGGGGAAGGACAAAGATCTATGGCATGCGCTTGCCCCCACAATCTAAAATGGGACCTGCAGCACCCAAATTCCAAAATGTGTCTGCTGTTTCTAAACAGAAAATCACCAGGCATCTTGTCTGATAGGGGGGACCCACTCAAAGAAAAATAGTCTGCATCTGATGAAAGGAGGATGGTCAGGTGTTAAAACATCACTGTTACTTTCAGGAGTCTTCAGCCTGCTTCTCACATGGAATTTCCGTGCAAACTTTAGCAAGACCTTTATCCTCACCTGGCCTTTAGTTTTTTCTGTGCCAGTTACCAACCTCACAGAAGTCTTGCATGGATAAATGTATTCAAACCCCAAGTACCTTAGATAATATTTTTTTCTGCAGGTGTGAAGAATAAGAATTTGTAATAAATAAAAATTCAGTTTTCTCTGTTTTACACAAGGTGTGTTACCTGAAATTTCTGTCGCTGGTGATTCTGTGAAAAGGAATTGTGTGCATTTGCAAGTAATCAGATCATCTGCTGAACAGTCTTACGACTTCTTAGTACTTCATCTGTAAAGGCAAAATCCTTTTGCTTATGACCTCCAAATTATTTAACCAGACTTCAAGTTGATAACTTTGTTTTTCAAGGTAGTTTTGGCCACCTGTGCACAATCATATGTGTGATTAATTTCTTTCAATAAATCTTGCCCAGACTTGGCTCAGCTAGTAGTCCTATAATGGGATCTGGCCCTAGAGTGGCAGATGATTCATTGGGAAGTGGCAGGCAGAAAGTACTAGAAATAAAAGAACAAAATTCATTTAAAAGAAATACAAGTTTTGCCTTCTACACATATGCTGGAAGTCATCTCTTCGTACTCATCCACGTTAGCCTAGTGACTAGTGGCACCATGGCATCCTGTTAGTGCAGGTAATAGCAGTTGCTTTCATTGCCTTTGCTTTGATTCGGAAAATTCTCTTTGGTTATCATAGCACTTGAGCATGTTAGAATGATTGTCTTCTACAATTACTATTTTAAAGTTGGGTAATTTGTGATGTTTTAAAATTTGTAAACATATGAAAAGCCTGTGATACACTTTAGAACAACTGTTTGTGCTAATGACAGTGTTTTCCATAGATGTGGGAAAGTTTTGGCAGGAAAGCAGTCATTTTAGCAGAAAACTGTAGTCCAGATTTAAAAATGTTGTAGTAATAGTCCTAAAAACGGTTGAAGGAGAAGGGATTGTGTTGATAGTTCTTGAAACTCTACCAAATACATTGTAACGTTGGTGTTGATTGTGATTTCAAATTAAAAAGTCACTTCTTATGTGCTACATACAGATCATATAAGTTCTGTTTTTCTAATAGGTATTGAAATGAAATCTCTATTTCACAGTCCACCTGAATTTGTGGAGAGCCCCGTGTTTTAAGGCAGAACAATGCCATGCTGGCTCTTATTTAGGACCACAAATTCAGGAGAACTGTATGACAAATAATTTGCCTGCGTGAAGTTTTTCAGAGCAGGACTGATGCATATATTCGTAAATTTATGTAACTGGAGAGGCTGCATTTTGTTTTTTCTGAACCTCACCAGTCAGCACCTAGTCATGTAAATGTTATCTCTGTGTACTGTATCTTACTTAAAACTGTGAGGGAGTTGTGGTACTTCTGACATGGGTGTCCAAGGAAACAGTTTTGGTTTGGCTCTCAAATCTGAATAAAAGCTTTTGCTGCTGAACAGGCAATGGCCAATATAACAAGAAGTGCTTTTTCTATTCAGTTAATATATTCAAAAAAAAAAAAAAAAGGTAAATCTTTACAGTAATCGGTTAAGATCTAGAACATTTATTTTTTCAAATATCCTTTGAGACACACAGACTATGAAACTTCAACTCTTTTTGTGCAATTAGTCTTAGATGAATTATAAACTTTTAAATTAAAATGGCAGGCTTGTTTTTATAAGTCATAATCGATTAGGGACAACTGGAAGCAATTTCAAGGGGGGGGTGCTCTACAATGAAAGATTTGCCAAGGGTTTGAATGAAGGTGCAAATCAAAATGTAACATTTTTGATGCTATTTGATACATAAAACACACCAAAATGAATGGGCACTGAATGAAGTGGTGGAAGTGTTTAAGTTAATTTTATGTCATAGTTCTTCTTGAAAGTGATTGTGATATTTAAATGTTGCCCTGTCCAGAGATAATACTGTTCTGTGGCCCTTGCAAAATTTGGCTCTATGTAATTTCGGTCTTAAATGCCTACATAAGAAATTGCTCTTTCCTATTTGGCTTTTGGTAGGTTTTTGCTTGTTTTGGAGCCCTTTTCAAGCTTTTCGACTTCACATATCTGCAAACGTCATGTGAAAAGAAAATAAGCCTCCCATCTGAATGTTCTTAGTGGGAATTCAGTCGCTGTTTGTAACGCTTGTGTGCCTATTCTTCATGTAAACGTCTCGTGTTTTTTTTTCCCAGGTGATGTTATCTGCTGTCTTGGGTGTGCACTTTGTTAATAATTGCTTATAACATTCATAGAAAGAAGACGTTGTTCTTACAACTGGGGTGAATTGAGTCATTCTTCTGAATTATTTAGGCTTTTATCATTCTGAATTTTCAGGCTTGTTAGAAGGTAAAGAAAAAGTTTCAGAGCATATCGGTTTTCAGTAATAAAGAGAACATCATTAAGCCTTACACACTGTTCTTTTCAGTCTGGTGGACTGTCATTATGGTCAGAAGAACCTTTTCAAAAATGAGCAGGAATGCAGGGGTCAGGTTTCAGGTATGCAAATATTGATGTTTTAAACAGAAATTGTATTTATATGATGGAAGGATGAAGCTTGTTAACTTCTCATCATGCTGTATTAAAATGGCCAAAGCTAAACTCCCTGAAAGAGTAAATACTGATGAGGGTATAGACTCCAAGTTAACTAGGATCCTGCAGCTTTCTATTCTTGTTCTTTTCTGATGATGTCTGTGTTTGGTTTTGCTTGGTAACTCTTTAGATCATCTAGTTTTCTATACGGTTTTACTTAGTCTCTGCTAACTTATGTAAGAACAACCCAGGAGTTACCTTACAGCACATCTTGACATATTTTCCTGAATGTCTCGTTGAGTTTGAGAGGACAGCATAATTTTAACACTAAAATCGTTTGAATTTAAAGCGCTTTATGAGCAGCATTCAGTGTAACACGGAATGTTGCTACTAGATTTAAACTGAACTTTTCCAGAGGAATGTATAACTTTTTTTGCCTTACTTAAGGTTTCCTAATTTTTCTCTAGATGATCTCAATACGACACATCAGCACTGTGTTCTGGCTGGCTTTTCACCTCGATTCAGCTCCACTCACAGAGTGGCAGATGTAAGTATAAATGTGGGTAACTCTTTAGTCATTTGTAAAGCTAATATTCTGATACCGTAAATGTAGCATCATGTTGTCTTACCCAGAACTGTGTTTGCAGTTATGCTCATGTTTCAGGCTATTTGTTTATTATTGGACTGATGTATGGTTGCTTCTACATCAGTAATTTACCTGAACTCACAGTCACACATGTAAGATATGATTTAGGAATGTGCTCTACCACATCTCATGGATTGCTAAAGTGTAGAGACAGCTGCATTTTTGACTGAAATTAGTTGTTGGTTTTTTTTTTTTTTTTTGATACGTTCATCTCCCAGTCCTAGATGAAAAGGCAGTATTAATGATGAGAGAAAAATACTCAAGGCACATGTCAGCAGTGCCCACTGGCTAAAATGGCCTTTAGGAGGTCAGAAAAACTAAGATGAGTCATGAGTATGCTTTAAATGGGATCTTTCTGTGCATCCAGGGATGGAAGAACTAGAAAACTGATACAGAGCTCCTTCACTGAGTCATTCTGGGATAACCAGACTTCAGCCTGACACACTCAAGTGTTAAGATGCTTTTATTTACTAGACTTCTATTCTTTATTCTTGTCCATGGCGTTATCATTAGTTTTATGTAGTATTTGAATGGGAAAGCATATAGGAACATAAAAATAGACTGTAGGCTAAGATGATATTTTAAAAAAATTATGGCTTTCTTTTGTCAGCAAGGCAAAAAGTACCACTACTGAAGCAAGAGAAATACATGTAAATGTATACTTTTTTTCCTGGCCTCCTAGTTGGTGCAATAATGGAAGTGAAGCGATAGCACCAGACATGGACACAAACATACATTGTAGTGGTAGTAAAAAAAAAAATAAAAAAATCCATTATTTGCCAAACAAAACTATACTCTGCTCACTCGAACTGGACTTTGGCATAAGCAATATTACACTGTGCATTTTAAAAACCAATGGTTCTGTATTTTACCTCTCTTTTACTTTGAGTCCTCTGACCTACTGCTCCTGTCTCTGTGTTACTCTTGCAGGAAAATACACATTTATTTTCACTGTGAAAAACTTCTCTATTAAGCGATTATGCTTTGTTTTGGTAAACTGTTGTGACCTCAACCTGTATAGTATGAAAATATTTGTTTAAAAAGAATATGAGACCGGTGAGGTCCTTATTGAAGATGATTCCCGGGAATCTAACTGAAGGTACAGATAATTAATTGAAAATAATTAGAAGATGTAGTTATCTTCCTTTTTTTTTTAATTTTTTTTTTTTACATATTTCCTTGTAATTTTTGAAAGAAACTCAGTGAAAACAAAACAAAAGCAACAGAAGTGCAGATCTGTTTTGTTCATATTATCTACAACTTCTAAGCAAACAGCACTCTTGAGTGGATGTGGGATTCCATTTAAGTGTTACTGGGAGCCTACAACTACATATACAACTATGCGTATACAACTGATTATTAAATATCCTCAAAAACTGCCAGGAAGCAATGGAAAGTATGGCCGTAATTGTAAAGTAAATTTAAAGGTAATCCTGTTCTTTCTCCTTTCAAATTATGGTTTACTTACTTGTTATGTTTGGTGGATTAGACTTTTGCATAATCTACACAAACAGCTACATAAACAAACTAGAAGACATTAAGATTTTGTGTAAAAGATCATAAAGTTACAGAAATACATCCTTTCTGCTCCTTCTATTATTTCAGAAGCAAGTAGTATATTTGAGAAATATGTATGCTTTGATGCGACTAAGTATCCATTTTTATTATATCTTTATAGTGTTCAAGAGGAACATTGGAATACATATTTGGACAATGTGAACTGGCGCTCCAGAACTTACAAACTGATTCTAATTCAAGGGCTTTATCTTTGAAATCACTGGAAACTGCAGTTGTAAAACAAGTGGAAGAAATACATAATGAGGTGAGATCATCTGCACTGAAAGTACAGCTGGATTCTGACAGGTGCAGTCTTGTGGTGTGTGTTCAGCAGCTCACAAGGCATTGCACTGTGAAGTTTAAGTGTTTTTTATTCCCTATTTACTTGTTTACAGTGATTGGGATAAACTCAGATCTTATCATTGCATTCCCATGAAGTTTTCATTTTTTCTTTCCCAAGATCCTTCCTGGGAGAGGCAGAGTAGTTTCAGTAACATCGGTTTCATTGTGCCAAATCTGCCAAATCACAGGGTGGTGGACAAACCAAACTACTCTAGTCCTCCTGAAACAAGAGGGGGGAAAATGGAAGGAAAGCACACACAAAATTTTTCAGTTGTTTGTCAGGTGTTAAGATAGTTGCCAGTCTTTTTCCAGAATGCCAGGTGTGAGACAATTGCGAATATGTTCTTAAAAGCATATTATGAAGAAAATGTAGTGCAAATAATCATGAAGAACGTACTTCATTCAGCAGATTGTTTTGCGCTATAAAATATGCAGTTGTAACAATGCACTTACATAGAATTTCATTGAAGCTGGCACAGTGCTTTGTGGTTTGAAGTAGAGATCTGGAGTTTTAGGAAACACAGATTTAAAAATGTCTGTTTTGGGCTATTGTGGAAATGGTAATTTTTTTGTGGTATAACAATAGGCAGTATCATGAAGAATGTAACTTTGCTTTTACTGTTAGTGGATAGTCAAGGAAATGATACAGTGGACCGGGTGGACTTACAGTGGTGACATTTCCAAAAATGGTTAGTTAATTGCTTTTTTTTATTATTTTATTTTTTATAAGAGTTAAAGAAAATGCAAGTCAAGGCTGTGTATTAGGAGTGTAAAGTGACATTGTTTAGCTGCTCTGGAAAGTTGCCTTTCTACCTGAAAAAAAAAGCTTTCAGCTGTTCCTAACAAAAGTGATGATGACCATCTCTCTTTAAAAACAACTATAGTAAGCAGCTAATACAAATTTCTGAACCACATTTTGCTTAAATATAAGTCACAGCATTTGTATACTTACACATTTCGAAGGAACTAATCTGTATTGCTACTAAGACAAGTACAATCAACATTATATTGGAACATTTGTAGTACCAAAGTAATTTACACTAAAATTAGAATTTTTCTAAGTGTTTTAAATTGCTATCTGCTGAGGAATATAATATTTTGTGTTGCTAGAAAACTTCACAGAACACATTTTTATTTGTATTGTGCTCAAAGTTGGTAAAAATGAGTATAGTGATGGCAAAAGCTTTGCCCCCTTGACTTCCAGCAAGACAGCTCCTAGAGCAATTTAAAGAAGTCTGATACATGCAGGGCTTTACAAAACATTAATCAGGCTCAGTCCATAAAACTATACACATATGTGGTTTGCACAGCTAGGGCCACATGCACAGCTGGTGTAAATTTGCACGGGTCCTTCAACATCAAAGACCTGTGCCATTTACATCAGGTGAGAGACTAGCCCCTGGTGTTTGCAGTCACCTGAATAATTTTGCTATGTGACATACAGGGATGTTTCCTGTTACGCATATGGGATATACTGTAACAGAAATCATTGTTTAACTTGTACATATTGTGCACTTAGTCTTAGTAGACACATTGAATCTATATTTCATTTGAAAAGAGAATACCCAGTCACCTCTTTTTTTTCTTCACAAGGTCACCTCCTCACTTAAAGCATAAATTCCGTATGTTCAAGTGCTATTTAAATTTCCCTTTTTTAGTGCACAAGTAGACAAAGTTACCATTTGTTTACCACTGTGGTAAATACACATTTCTTTTTCAAACATCATTGAAGTAAAAACACACAGATCTGTGAGGCTGATGCAGTTTTTTTGTTGTTATTGTTTTGCCTGTGAAAGCTTCCTGCTTTCTTTTACTCACTGTATGATAAATCTTCGTATTTTCAGGCACATAATACGGGTTCTAGGTTTCAAATTTTCTCAAGCATATGAAGAACAAGAACATGTTTTCTTTCTTTAAAGAATTAAACTGTTCAACTACTGATGAAAATGTCTTCCATTCAATAACTGTGGTCAGGATTCCATCTCTCTTTTTTTTTTCCTCCTTTGTTATTATTTTAAATAAGAAAAATGAAACTGCACTAAGTAAAGCGAATTATAGAATTAATGAAGGACTGTCACCCAATTTTGCCTGTGTATTTCTGTTTTGGTATACAGTTTATATACCTCCAGACCGGAGATTATGGGCTTGAAAATGAGTGTTTCTGTTCCTCTGTAGAGGAGGTGGTATGGTTGTATTCCACTTCCAAAAGTCATAATTGAAGCTCTTTGCATGTTTTAAGTCAGATAACTAGATGCATCCTCAGTAGCTGCTTCATCTTCCTGAAATGCTGTGGGTTTTCTTCCCCTTTTGCTGACAACTCCAAAGTAGTCATCAGAGATCATTAACTGGAGCAGAACCATCACAGTGCCATCAGCTGATCCACAACTAGGCTAAAATTAAGTACTTGAGTGCAGATTCACAGTCTGTGCTGAAATTAACTGCTCTGCCAAATGAGGTCTGGATGAGTTATCCGTGTCTGCTCGAGGGAAAAAGCCTAAGAGCAGGTCTGAAAGAATGAGGTATGATTCTATGCCTTCACTTTTGTATTCCTGGGCAGGAAAATTGACTTGCTGTGTTGGTTAAGTGGTTTAGAACTGAAGATCTGAAGCATCAGTGGAGACTTTCTCCACTTTTGTCGTGGGCAGAGAAACCCATAAAAGAATTTGGTGAGCATCTGGGGGCTCTCTTTCCCAGAGTTCATTTGTCGGAGACCTCTCTTGGATGTCGTGACAGAGGCCTTCCTGTGGAAGAAGCAAGATTTTAGTTAGGAGGTTTTCAGCATCACTTCGACTTAACCTTGTTGTTGTGGCCTCCCTCATTAAAACAGCCTTCGGAGGAATATCTGAATTCAGGTACATAATTCAGCATGTACCTGAATTATGAGGTACATGCTGTTTGTTAGATGTGCGAGTCATTTCACTCCAGTACGTACTTTGTAGTTACAAGCTTCAGGCTTGAAGTCTGAACACTATTTCAGTGGCAGGGTGTCCTAGGAGCACTGTGGCAGGGTGAACAGAAGTAATGACCTGGACAGCTGTGAAGTACAGCGTCCTAACAACAATGCACACATGGTGTTAGATTAAATGAAATTATCCCTTTAAGCAATCAGATTGCTGTTTGTCCAGGATCATTTGTCCTGAAATAAATGACCTTGTATAGTTCATTGAATGCGAACCTCTGCCCCTACTGAATCACACTTCGCTTTCCAAAATTTGTACAGCTACTGGCTAGGCCTCAAGTAGACCTGCAGGGACCTAGGAAAGCCCACTGGCAAACAAACACTTTTTAAAATAATAGAACACTGCTGACTAAATGATGTAAATGCTCGCATGCGTAAAAATAAAATCTGCAGAGATGACCTATTCTTTGGGTGTCCAAGAACAGTTGTTTACCTTGCTCAGAGGAGTGCAAAATCTGACAGGAGTTCCCCTACGTGAGGAAGCTTCGAGGCCTCCTTACTCGCCACCACCAAATGAACAGTCACAAGTTCTCTGTGAAGTAAAGCTTCAGAGGAACGTCTTTAGGATCTGGGCTTTGTGTTTAAAATGTAGCAGGCTTCAAAGTAAAGTTTGAAAAAGTAGGATTTTGTTCTTATCGGGGTTTTGGCTCAGCCCTAATCAACAAATCCTGATGACCACGATTAAAATTTGAGACTGAATTGGTTGCTCTGTTGCTCGTGAAGTACAGTCACTCTTGCCTACAGCAAATCTATTTTTATAGTAGCAGCAGTTAAAATTATCATGGTTTAACATTTCTACGTCTACAGGGATGTAGAAAAGCCTAGGCTAGCTAAGTTGGAGGTGGTAGATGTTGAAGGTATGCGGTGGTAGATGCTGGGGTCAGGGCTGAGGAAAGGTGGTGGTGTCTGCGGCCCAAGGAAGGCCGACATGTTTTAGCACATCACAGTGAGCTGACAGCATGGTTGGTGGCTGGCTAGTACAGAAGAGCAAAAATATAGATCACCTACATCTGTGGCATTTAATAACTAATACTTTTAAATAATTGACCAAGGAGCACTGCGTCACAAAATGTCAAATGCTGCCGTTGGCCTTTTACTACCCAGTATTGACTATAACCTAAAATTGGCTTTTAATCATTGCTAAAGGACGACTTGAAAATCTGTTGAGGTTAGACATATAGGGCCCAATTCTGAACTTTCTTGCACGTTTAAGTCACAAATGAAAAATGAATTAGGAGACAGTTTTCCTAAAATGTGCAGCATGTATTTTATTTACATGTTAATATGATTAAGGTTTGTCCTGTTCAGTCATGTAAACTGCTAGCTGATCTGAACTCAAGTTAACTCTAATATATGGGAGTCTCCAAACTAAAACTCTTTGACAAAATCCATGTCAAGAACAGTTGACCTGAGACTTTTGTCATGGAAGATGAATGTCGTGTATCTTGAGTTCCAGTAAGGGTAGAATTGAGCTTTTGTCTCTTCCACATGTACTGTTGTGGTGGTTTTTTTTTTTCCTGGTATAGCTCTAATTCGTATAAGGAGGTGGAAGGAGGCAAGCCAATAGGGGATGCCTTCCTCCTGCAGGAGATTAGTGACTATAGTTCAATGAAAGAATTTAAAAATTAATGTTAATTTAGTGTTAGTGTTAATTTTAAAATATCAAACAAACAGCATAATTGGAATCTCTGGAAATTTTTAGCAGAAGTATTTGTGCTTACTAGTGTCTAAAGCAAGGATAGTGACAGAGAAATTGTCACCCATGCATCAAGATGACTTGTTTTCAGAATCAACCCTTGCCTGGTCAGAAGTACCAGCTCAGAGCAGTCCCTTGTCAAGGTGCTTGATGGCCAAGTTTGTGGGTGAAATGCTATTTTTTCCCTTCTTCTATTAAGTCAGTTTAGAGCTAAACTTTTAGGCATTGTCAGATGAATATGGACCTGAGTTTGAGAGCCCTGCCTAGATTTTTTACCTACATTGTTGTCCCTATCATTGAACAGCCACATGTTGCCATTTGGTACCCTGACCTCTGATGCGATCAGTTACAATCCTTCAGAAAATTAACTGTCCTACTGCTAACCCTTATCTCTTGTATATGCTGAAAGGGATCAAGATATGTTTAAAATTTGGTCAGGATGCCAGACTTTACTTAGACTGAAATTACGTAGATTAATGTCACAAATCAGTATGATTAGTTAAAAATCAGATTGACTGAAATAGATTGTTATCTTGATGAATGATATTGTAACTTTCATTTTCATTTTTTTAAAATATTTTTTCTTTAGTTAATGACCTCATGTGATCTATTTCCTGAAACATATTTGTAAGATATTATGTGTTACCATCCATTCATTGGAAGAGACCAGAAAATACGAAGAAGAAAAAAGCAGTGAATACTCCAAGCTCTAGTTGAACTGTTGATGTGTTCAGCTATCCCCAAATGGTGTATAACGATTTTTAGGGAAGCATAACTTGATACTTCATACCTTGTTTATACAGTAGAAGAAGCGAACTCTACTTCAGCTTTCTTTTAGGAAGGTTGTATGTCATTGAACTTGTATGCTAAAAAGCCACTATGCTTACAGTATTTTTTTGAAAATATTTCTAAGATTTATGTCTGCCAATTAATCGTGTTGTTGTATTTTACTAAGAGTTGATCTAATGTTCTTTTTATACATTTCACATTTAAGTATCTTTTATTGCAGTCGTTAATGTGTATTGACCAAACATTTAATGTTAGCTGAAACGCTTTCAGATTTCCATAGCCTTGCAGGAAAAAAAGAGTTAGATGACAGCTTTGGGCAGTTTTCTTTATTCTTTCACCTTGGCAGGTTCTCTTTGTTTGCAACATCAGTGTCAAGTAGGGATAAACAAAATCTTTGAGGTAGCAAGTAATTATTAAAGTAGCTTTGAACTTGGTGTGAAATGTAACTACCGCGACAAAAATAAATACATAATTCTAAAGACCAGAACTGTGGATTGCCATTAAAGAAAAAGGCTCAGCAGGAATTAGGATAAATGAAATTATTTTGCTTAATGAATATTTGATGAGTTATATATATATTTATTATACATTAAAAGCTAATATTTATCATGTGTTTAAACCTGAAGGGCCACCCATATATGATTAGAAAAAAAAAAAAAACACCCCAAAACTAGCAAAGTATTACAGTATTTTCTGCTTCATATTCTAAATAAAAGTATAACCATGTTCCTGATTAAATTTTTATTGCTTCGTTAGGATAATGTTTTCTTTGTTAAACACAGTTGCCACACAAGCCTAGTCCTAGAAGAACAACTGGGACATGTTACTACATATGCCCTGAAAAGCCGAAACCTGCTTTTTAGCCTTACTTTCCCCGCAGAACCCCACGCGCATATCATTGGCAAGTTTTTGCTGTAAGTGCAGTTCCAGTAGAGGGAGCACAAGCCTGGCCACAGCTGAGCACTGAGACTCAGTCAATCCTAAGGTTTTTGGTAGTTTGTTTGGTAACCAGATTATTTGGTTAACTACGAGAAACTATATTTCATTATAAAGCTATGCGCTTGTTCCATAGCAATTGGCTAGGCTGTGTTCTAGCACAGTTTATTTACTGAAAGTTTCTTCTATCCTTCTTATGATTCAATAAAAATAACAACTGGGTGTAAAGGTACGTTTAGAAATAAATACTCCAGTAACCTTCTCCTTTGCTGGGGCTGTTTAGGTATATCTGGATTCATGTACTATCCCATTCCTGCCCAGATAATAATAATAATAATAATAATAAAACAGATAATAAGAACAGATGAGTCATGCAACCGTGTGTTTTTCTCTTGCAGGTTGAATTTGAGTGGCTCAGGCAGTTTTGGTTTCAAGGCAAGCGGTATTTGAAGTGCACTGATTGGTGGCTTAAACCAATGGCTAAATTGGAAGAATATTGGAGAAAAATGGAGACTATGGTAAGTACTGGTTTTATAGTCTGAAGCTTTTAGAGCTTAATTCTGAGAGCACTAACAGTTAGGTTTTTAATTGTACTGTAGCAACAGAATTTTTGCTTTATTCAGAACATCTGAAACGTAGAATCAGTGTAATCCTCCCACTGCCACCTCTTTGCTATTGGGGGAGAGAAATAAAAGAAATATGAGCAAAATGAGAACCAAAAAGCAAGAGGAGATTTCAGTTGTTTCCTGACTTCACTTGTTTTTAAAGTTTGACAGCGTCAGAAGGTGACAGGCAGATATTGCATCACACCAGTTAGTACCTGAAACTGTGCAATGCCACCTTGTCATGAAACACCAAGATAGACGGTGCACCCTTTGCCATCACAACAGTAATGAATGTATCTGGGTGAAGGTGACAGTAAAACCTGATGAACTGAAAGTACAGCTGTCTGCTGGTAGTGCACATGCACAATTATACGATGGCTACAACTAGCTAGAGGTGATTAGTTTCTTGAATCCTTATAGTTGTGGTAATTGCTGTATATTTGAAAGTACATCTGTTTCTTCCTTGGTAAGTGACTCAGTGACCACTGTTAGCCCTCTTGCTGTTGCTGTCTAGAGACTCAGCTAGGGGACTTTGCTAAGTGTATGACACACTTTCCAGCATGCCTGCTTCTAGGTCTGCATGCAGGAGGAACTACATTAGAAATGTGTCGTGCTGGTACCCTTCCATCTCCATCAGAAGCTGCTTCTGTGCCATTGCTGCTCACAGCGTAAGCTTCAACTTGTCCGTACATGTCTTGGAAAAGTTTGTAATGTGGCTGAGGACACTGAATATAATTTGTATTAGAGGTGTTTTTGAATTCCCAGAGGTATGATGACACAAGATTCTGTTACTGAGTTTTGAGGGAAATCTTGTTGCTCTCTAACCTGTTCACAAGAATTTGGAAGCTTTTCTGGCAACAGCTGGATTCAGGCCTGGAAAATGAGTGTGGAAAAGTGGAATTTTTATATGTGAAATCAGTTGCTGCAAGGAATCGGTGAACGTTAGACTTTCCTCCAAAAGAAGGGAAAAAGATTTATGATTTGTTTATTTTTGTTTTTGCCTCATTTTTGTGTTCTCATGTGCTCAAGCTCAACTGATCTTGAATGACCTTTATCATTTAAAAAAAATGATTTGGTTTGTTTTTCTTTCAAATGACAACTTACCCTCTTGTAACAGAGGCTTAGATGAAGTAGAGACAAGAATGTTTGATTGTTATTTTATATCCATTGTGTGTTGAGAACATGGAAAAACAGCAAACTCAGGAATTCTCAAGGGTTAGGTTTTCTGCAATTGGTGTGACATTGCCATGTGTCTCTAATTAGAAACATGGTGGCGTCAGTGTATCTCCTTTCAACAGGCCTCATGATGATATTTATCAGCAAAATGACGGTTGGGCCAAGACAGAAGCTGCTTCTAATTTAAATTTTAAAAATTGCTTTAATGTTTTATGACTTATAATGCATTAATCACAATTAATTTCAACTATTGAGGGAGACAGAAGAGAATGTTAATTGGGAATGTCTGTATTGTTGAGTCTCTTAGGTAAATGAGATGCTGACTGTATTTTGGACTTGGAGGTGGGGTGGGATATTTTGGTTTTAACCTACATTTTGTCCTTAGTGTTTCACAAACGGACAGTAGGGGGCAATGTTGAGCTGCAGTTTTAATGCAACAGCGAGCACTGACTTAATAAAAATACATAGAAATGCAGCATTAACATCAAGAATTATCCCTGTTGCTTCAAGTTAGCTGTAATCTCTAAGATTCCATAACACAGGAAATCAATTGTGGGTTAACAAATTCAACAGCAATTTAACATAAAAAGTGCAGTGTTTTGGTGCATGCTTAGCTTCCACAGCATTAAGTTAAATCAAAAAGGTATTTCTGAAGGTACCCAGTAGTCTACAGTCAGTGTTTTTCCTCCAAATTTATAACTTTAACTACATGATTCTTTAAAAAGTAAAAATAATAAAATAAAAACTTCACCTATATAATGTGGAAAAATGGTTAAATTATAAATACCTTAGCGGTTGTTGATCTTGTCTCGGCAGAGTATTATTGCTTAAAAAGAACTATTTTGTAAAGGAAAATAATGTATTTTTTGCTACACTTGTGTGTGAGTTGAACAACTCTTGACTTAAATTTTATGTGTGTGTTTCGAGTGATACAAAAGTCAGTCTGGGGTTCAATGTGTGCCTTTTTTTATTTTTTCCTTTGTTTGGCAATAGAGTTTTAAAGAAGTAAAAAAAAAAAAAAAAACCTTTTCCAAAATCTCTGATTCTGTTAATTGTACTTGTTCCAATATTGCAGCAAAGTACGATACCTCAGGAAGTTAAGGCCAGGGTCTACAAACCTTTGGGCTCTGTTTAATATTTTTGTACTTTGTGGCAAGCACATAATTTTATAATAATGTTTAGTCCTGGCATTTCTTTCCCTGCGGATAGTTTTACTTAGAGCTTGCTCTTGTGATGTAAATGTTAAACCTTTCATTTGAATGACATTCTGATAAAACATCACATTTCCCACAATATTACCTCATGAATTTATGAAGCACTAAATCTAAAGCAGTTTAACCAATCTTCTTCTCTTTTCCCACCCTCCCTTGGAAATACGAAGGCTATTCAAATTCTTGATTTTTTTTTTAAAAGTCATCCAAGATTAACACGTTATCATGTGCAACATCAGGATAAATGCTTGCTGAATTCAAAGGGAGAGTTACCATTTGAAAAAAAAGACTGTACAAGCTTTGCTTTCTGGGTAAAAAGAAGTCTGAAAAGCTGAAATCTCATGTGATATGAGGAAGTCTTGCTGAAGCTGTTCTGAGATTCAGTGGAGAGACAATTTGTCTCTCAGGGTCTGATATCACACAAACCTTGCAATCTGACATTTATTTTAGCTATGAAAATGTTTTAACGCCATGCCAAATCAGTAAGAACTGTAAAAGTCTTACAGTCTTTTATTTTGTTTTAGGTTGATTCACATTTGAAAAAGTAAAATGTAAATCTCTGGAATGAAAAGTAAACATATATGATTGTACTCAAATACCAAATCTTTGAAGACTTTTTTTTAACATATCCAGTGTTCCTTTTTTTTTTTTTAAAAAAAAAAAAAAAAGATGATCCTGGTAGTGCTATATGGTATAAATTGTATTTCCTGCTTTGACAGACCATTTAGCAATGTAGCAATGTATTTATATGGCAGTTGGCCTTAATAACCTTTATTGACTTTGGTGGGTAAGAGCCAAGACTGGGATTATTAAAATGTATCAGTTTCATTGCAGTATAAAATCACAACATATATAATTATGTTACGTAGGCTAGGCTCCATTTAATCCTACCTATTTATGCAGGAATTTGGCAAGATGATGAAAACTGTAGTTCTAAAACGTAGAGAAAAGTGAGTGATTTAGTGTATTTAGCAGCATAACCGTTTGCCTACTCTAAAGGATTTACTTAAAGGAACGAAACATAGATCTTAAAAACCTGATTTTTAATGGTATAAGTGAAACACGAAAGTGATTGTTAAACCTTTTGTTTCACTTTTTCGAATCCTATATTATAACTAATGATACTGATACGCAGCATACCTTTTAATTTCCAAATGCAATCTATAAACATTAGCGTGTACTTTCTGTGTAGTTACAATGAACAAAGTGGCATTCGAGCAAACTGATGTCTCTGCACAACTGTTTCATCTTGATTTGTAAGTTAAAAAAAGAAAAAAAACATTAACTCATCATATTATTTTTATGGTTATTCTCAATGGTACATTTTTATCAGTTTATACAACTGAATTGAAATCAGAGAGCAAAGATATTTCCACGTAAAATTATTTTTCTTTCCTTTTTGAGGTCTATTTCATTATTTGGTTCTATTGCTGCGTATGAAGTATGCCATAGTTTCTGCTGTAAGCCACTATTGTCAGGGGCTTAGAGCCTGACAGTTAGAATTGAGTCTGGGCTGAAACTTGAGCTATGAAATCTCAGCCCAGGGCCATAATATATTTCTTTTTTCTTTCTTTCCTTTTTTCTTTTTTCTTTTTTTTTTTTTTTCCAAATTAAACAAGCGTTTAAATATGTGTTTAAATCGGGGTATTTTGGTTCCAGAATAACCACCATAAGCTGTAAGACAAAATATGCTTTTAAAAGGAATCTTGCTAGCTTTTTGTAGACTTTGGCACTTCAAACAGCTCACTAATACTGTGCGGGTGGAGGGCATGAAAAGGTTTGGGGTTCATAAACAGGCTGGGTGGTTGGTAGCGTTTTCAGAAAATGCAACTTATCTCATATTTGTATTAGTGTCATCTTGGCAGCCAAAATTCAAGAAATTCTGAGGTATAATTTCAATTTCTTTTTTTAGCTTTCTCCCCGTGCTTTCGGATATTGCAGTGTCACACTCGTTTCTTGGAGGGCCGTGCGGTGATGGGTGATCGTATTTGCCTAATGAGCTGTGAAATGTCGGCACAACATGGCAGCTCAAAGACCTAAATTTTAGCCATATCTCTTGTCTTTTGGGGCTCTTCTTATCTGTTTAGGCCAGACCCTTTAAATAAATGTGGTTTTGGCAGGTTATATTTTATGTACACCAGGAGTCAGATATTCCTGGAAATGTATCTTTTATCTCAACAACAAGAGGAAAACCCTGATCCTGGGGAGTTTTTTTAAAAATATTTTTTGACACTGATTTCATTGACCCCAATATTTTTAGCCATCAGAAATGGGAGAAAGGATACAGCGTTGCGTACAGTAGAATCACTGACAATCTTTCTTTTTTTTAAAAAAAAAAAAAAAAGTTGTATTGCACATCTTTCAGAAAAAAAAATATTTACAGTTCTGAGGGAATTCAGACTTAAGCTTCCAAAACAAAGTGTGTGCTGAAAGCACAAAGGACTGTGTTTATGATTCTCTTTGAAGTGTTTTTGCAACAGGATAAGGAAAATTTTAGAAACTGTCTGATAGTGTTCAGGGTAAATACTTAAACCCCTTTAGAGAATTTCACACACAGATACTGTGCAGCAGAAAAAAGGATACTTATGTTTCCTAAAGCTGCTACAGCCTACAGCTTTGTACTTAAAGACAGAGGTGTTGAATAGAATTCTACTGAGGATACATCCAGTGACAATATCTACAGGAACATCAGAGCAAACCAGTGGATAGCACTTTCTATTTTTAACCCTTCTGTGAGCTGCTTGAGATCTAAGCTGAGTTGATATGAAGCACTATAACATTTCTATTATAAACTGGAATTGCTAAGAGGGCAGCCTTCCAGCTCGCATGGCGTCCTGTGAAAATGACTCTGAAAACATTTCAGGGTGTAACGCCAAGTGGCATAAGCCAGGGAAAGTTTAAGGCAGGCTACCTCGATTTGTGTGCTACGGGGAGGCGAGGTGGGTTTCTGACAGCACAAGCGGGAGGGCCGTGGGTGGCTGGCACAGCTGTGAGGCTGGTTGGAGGGTGCCGTGCTGGCTGGTTGGTGCCGGAGGTGGGCACATCTCCCCGCTGTGTCCCCGTCTAGGTGTGTTCACACCTGGGTTGGGAGTCTGTGTTCTCGTGTACACTGCTGTTCTTTGGTGAGACTGTTTTGAATGACTAAATTCTATTGTCTTGTGCTAAACCCTTCCTGTAATAAAGCTTCTTTCTATCTTCACTATGTTTGTGTACAATCAGATCTATATGATTGTACATCATGTTGTACATGCAAATATGTGTAGATATGATGAGCTCTGTGTTAGCATTTAAAAACATAAGTGCGTGCAACACAATCAGCAGAAATCAAAGCCATGCATATAGGTTATGTCCCAGTTTTGTGTCTGAGCTGTATAAAAGGATCTGTCTGAGCTGAACGCAGTGACAAGCAGGGTTCTGCATCACGTAGGAGTGGTCTCCGACTGGATAGCTCACCAGAGCTGGTCCAAAGAACACGTGTCTGTACATGCTTGTGCACATAAACACATGCACAGGTGTGCGGTTTCTAATCGGTAATGATCTAACTCCTTCATGTAACTTCTGGATCATCTAAATTTTCATTTAGAGCAAAGTGGTTTATAGGGGATAGCACCAGGGGCAATAGCTTGCAGTTCTCAGCAGCAGGAACAGCAGAGAAAGAGTTCAGAGCGTAAGAGTACACTTGGAAGTGCTGCAAGTCACCCGGCATGTGTTGCGGAGAGAAAAGCTAAGATCATAGATCCTGCTGCATCCCTGTGAATACGTGTCAGTGCTGGAAGGATTTTTTTAGAACCTGATGCTGCCCTTTTATTGGTAGTGGGAACTGTGATGATTTAAGCGAAAGTGAACTCAGTATGATGGGGCCAAGTAGATTATATAAAAAACTGTGCTGTTTTCACCATTTTTCCTCAGAACCTTGGATGAACATATACTGGAATAACAAAGGATCTTTTTGTCAACAGTTTGTTTATTTATTTATAAGGCTTATTATGTGCTGTGGAAATGAATTAGCAGTAGTATTGTATTCTGCTATTGTTTTGCTTGTCCAGCTATTCATTGCAAAGCATTTTATGGTTTTTGAAAGTCATTTCCTAGTACAAAACCTCAGTAAAAGACAATGTTTGCACATGGAGAATAATATTTTTTGGAAATTCAGAATATTCTTCTGTATTTTTGAGATGCCTGTGTATCTGTAAGTCATATAAAATTAATTATCAACTATATTTAAAAATGATTTCTAGTTCTCACTGAGGCCATCATAGAAGTGATCAGATGCAGATTTGTACGTTTTGTGTCTATAAGTTCTATATGTTTTTGAACATACCACATAGGTAGAAAAAAAGGTTTGGGTTAGTGTTGAAACTGTAAATTACATTGGTTTGGCAGGAATAATTTTTAATGTGATCCTTATAAACTAGGGAAAATTATGTCTAATGAAAGTGAAAGCAAATGGCAGTATGACCAAAATGTCACCATCTATGTTACTGTTTTTGAGTACAGTGAGCATTTCAAAACATGGTTTTATTGCTGTCATATTTAGTGACTGTGTCCATTTTATAAAATGGAATACAGCTGTTTTACTTTTCAAATGGCTTTTGTGTGCAAAGGAGGTAGTATTTTCCAAGAAGTTGCCATTGCTGCGCTGATAACTTTTCTTTCTTATCTCATCATCAGTGCCTCTAATTCCTAACGAGATCATGGGTAAAAAGTGGTTTTGCAATGTAGTTTTTAAGTTACATCATTTTTGATCAAAATTACAGCTCTTATTTTATATATAAAGAAATAAACTTGGCTTCGATATAGGCCATGGAAAGCATTATTTTCTGTTGGATTAGGTGCTAATTCTTTCACTGACCTGTTTAACTTGTGCAAGTAACTTAAGTATGGTTTTCAAAATCAGCGTGGAGATCAAAATGTTGAGGTCTTACTTTGGTTTTAGGTGGCAGGGATTTTCTGATCTTAAGCTCCTCCTCAGTAAAAGGAGGTTGTGATTTTTTCATTGTAACTGAAAGAGTTGCTGTGTCCCAGGGAGAGAATGTTTTGCAGTTGGAGGAACCGGACAAATTTCTGCCTTCCCGCTGCCATGACTGGAGATTGTCTAACTAGGGCCGCATCTAAGGTATTTTGTTTTTATTTTCAGATGGACAAGTTCTGTCCATGGAAGTATGATCGCTGGAGCTTACTTTGTTCTGGCTTACCCCGATTGCCTCCAGTTCTATCTCTCAGCAGTTTTGGGGTAGATCCTTTTTGCACTTTTCATTTCTTACTACACGTAGAATCATAGAACGGCTTGGGAGGGACCTTAGAGACCATCTGGTTCCAACCCCCTGCCATGGGCAGGGATGCCACCCACTTCACCAGGTTGCCCAGGGCCTTGTCCAACCTGGTCTTGAACACCTTCAGGGACAGCACATCATTCTGCTCAATAATCCTGAAGCTGTACACATAATATAATGTTTATTATTCAGCAGCTGGAAAATAATTACTGGCTTTTGTCAAATGGCCCTAGTCACCATCAGGTTTTGGAAGATCTCCTTGGTCTGCTAGCAAATCTGAACTCTATATAATTCTTACAGCTCTGCTCAAGATGAACCTGTCTGAATGTTTACCATGCTGTATTTTGGAAAGTGCACTAACCATGTCTGGAAACAGTGCATCAGTTCATATTGTCTAGCTGCCTAGGCATTGATGTGTAATAAACTGTTTATATATATGTGTATATATATGTATGTATATGTACTCTACTAATTAAGTTTTAGTTCAGTCTCCAAGCTTTTTGCTACATGTTAATGGATTAAAGCCTCAAAAGGATTTGTTAGCTAGCTAGAAGACCAGTTGTTTGACAAGGATGTGGTAGGAGTTGGTGTGGAACTGGAAGGTGTTTTCCTGTAATTCAGACCTATGGCAGAGTAAACTTACTCATTGTCCTCCTCGACTACTTGTTCTCATATTCCATCCAATTTCCTGCTTCCATTTCATGAAATATGAGTTCCTGTGCTGAAATTATTTGCAACCTCAGAATTCACTACTCTTCTCAAAACTGATGGTTGGTTATATTTCTGGTGGAGGATTTGGATAGAAATTAAGATTAGCCTGTACAAACCAATTTATGCTGATGCTGTCTAGTGCCAAAGTATACAGAGGTCGTACTTCCCATAATTCCTTAATGTGCACCAGAAGCTGAAAATCTTTCAGCAGCTAAGCTTTATATTTCTATTTTCTCTTCTGTTTTGGGAAAGATGAGAGTACTGTGGTACTACATGTAGAATGGGTAATGCATCTATTTCCAGGGAAGAAGGGATGAAGTGACATGAAATTCTGTGTTGCATTTATGTCGATGCTCAACACGAAGGCCAATAGAGGTCTTGGCTCTGTTCGTCTCAAATGTTACGATGGTTTTGGAAGGAATAAAAAAATTAAAAGCCTTCTCATGTAGGTGGTGTCTTTGATAGTGGAACCTTAAGGCTGACTGACTGTCTCTCAGTGACATTATGCAATGACAGTTTTATATTCAAGGTTTTATGGACCATTATTTCATTACTGATCTTCTTAGCTTTCATGGAAGGCATATTTGATATGCATGTTCATAAAACATGCATGTGGTCATGGTCAGTTCCAATAGTGGTCATTTCACTGAGGAATTGTGAGTTTACAGTGCCAGAACTTAGGAAGCTTGGGGGCGGGGATGATGGCCAAGACAACAGACACATCAGTCTTGAAAACTCATAAGATTGACAAAAATATTGAAGAAAACACTACTGTTAAAAAAACACTATACAGGACTGACTTCTCAATTCTTTTCTTTGCTTTTCATCTTCTAGATTTTCTTGTTGAATGTAAAATGCTGTAATTGAATCACAGCATTAGCTGGCTTTTTCCAGCCAAACAGCCGATTTAGGCTCTTTACTGCTAGTTTCAAAAGTAATAGAGAGAGAGAGCATGTGAAGACAAAAATTGAGCACATAGATGTATAATCCCGAAGGAATAAACTGACTTGTACTAGACAAGCTGAAAGCTGATTAAAATATTTCTCATCCTTTGGGTATGCAACAGCTTTTGATGATGGAGAGTGTATTAATATTCAGCTTCGTTGCTTGTCGACACTTCAGACAGGTCCCAGGAAAGTCTCTGAAATGGACCAGGTTTTCTCACCCTGTCAGAAATCTTTCTGAGACACAGAGCAGCACCCTTATACCAGCAATAGCCAAGATAAGCATAATGCTAGTTAGCTATGTCTTTATTTTAGAAATTGCTTTTAGACATTTTGAAAGGGTTGAAAATTTTAAAGAATTCTTTTCATGATATAAACTCATTTAGATACAATAAAGGAGAAAGATTAATCTTAATTGTTTAAAAACAAGGCTGCTATAATCTATTCAATTTTAAATCCATTTGTCAGAGTTCTTTGTAAACATACAAAAATCTCAGTACTAATATAGGAGACTGAGGACTTCGGAGAGTGTTCCTGCTGCCATTATTTTTCAAGAGCCAGATCTGAGGTTTTGGGTAATGTTCTCTTACTTCCTTCATTCCCTTGTAATGCAATACCTACCTTCCAGACAAGAATGGGATGTAAACAGCTGCTTTATCTGCTGATACTTCTCCTATTCTTTTGTTGGCATGCTGACATATGGGGTATTTGTCTTTTTTTTTTTCCCCTTCCACAGTGACTAAATACATACAGTATCTCTAGAAAACATGTCATACGCTCTGTGAGGTGCCTTTGAGGATGGCTCCAGGGCTAAATACTTCCTGTAATGGGTGAAAGAGCATGGCTTAATCAGCTTAGTTAACTTAATTAAGCTGTGCTTTTACTTAAGGAGCAGCCCTTAAGTATATTTCAGTTGGAAACTGTTTCATAGTTGTGAAATGATGCAAGGCTGGAGAAATCTGGTGGGGTTTTATAGTGGGTTTGAAAAAGGTGAAACTTACTAGTTGTTCTGTAATGTCAAGAAGTGAATCTAAGGAGCATGTCTTTTCTACTGAAGATTTAAAGGAGAAATTGTAATGCAGTTTAGTCTGGAAAGGCCTCTCATACTGAAAAAGTTTACTCCCCCATATCCAATTAACATTTGTATACATGAAAAGAGCTGTCCATGTTCATCCCAACTCACTTCGCCTGCTTGCAGATGTGTCACCAGATGCTGTGACCCTGCCTTCTTCACTGATCTTTGGAAGAAGGTGCCTGGTGTGGTGTGATTGTGAGGATATGGATCTTCTCTCCTGTGGTCTTTGGGTCGCAGCAGAAAATGGGATTACAAGTTAGTGATTTGAGCTGAGTTGTTCTTGCTGTTCTTCATGAGGCACTCCATGTTAAAGAAAAGGTCCGATTTTCCTCCTGGGGAAAAGCTGGAGAGGAAGCCACCTGCCTTGGGGGTTAGGGAAGGTGGTGGCAGTCCTATTGACAGGAATATAGCACTAAAGGCAATGTAAGTGAGGACTACTGGGACAGCAATATTGAAGGACTGTAGTAGTTGGAAGACTTGAAGCTGGAGGCATAGGCAGAATGGACTTCTAGGTACAGTGGGAATAGAAAATGGGCTTGTCAGGAAAAGCTTTAGAGATGGCACAAAAGTTTAAAAAAGGGGAGGCAGTGGCTCTCAGGCAAAACAGAGTGGTGTGGTTTGGGAGAAAATGGGGTAGGGGAAGTCTTGTAATAGGGGAAGTGCTTATGGAGCTGAACAGGGAGCCTGAACAATTCCAAATATTGAGGGACTTTGAAAAGATTGGAGAATCCATAAACACATGGAGATGCACACACACAGAAGGAAGGAGGTTTATTTGTTTAAGAACTGTGCTGTTCTCCACAATTCTTGAAGTTGCAGAACCTTACTGAACTGATACAACATGTTAGTTTCTCATCTTAGTACCTCCCACTGCTTGTGTATAATTCTCTGGTAGACTTCAGTGTTTCTTGATTATATGGGGTGTTATAATTTCCTGATGACTGGTTATGTTATTTATAATGCAGAGGGTGTTAATCCTTTGGTGATTAACACTCTATTTGAATTACCAGAGGTCAAAGGTACATTCTTTTATTTGGGCTTTTTGCAAGGTTTCTGCCTTTGATAGTTTTTCTCCTAAAGGTTTTGTGTTTTCTATTTTTATCTGAAAGCTCCTTTGAGATAATTCAAGGTGGCGGGGAACAGTGGAGCATCCTTCTTCCTTTGGGGCCCAAGTCTGTTCAAGCTGAAGTCATTAGAAGGTAAACTTGCTTTGCAATGAATAGGTCCTCCAAGAGTCTCATTCTTCTCCATTTTGGAGAGCTGATTTATTACATAAAAGGCTTTATTTAATACACACACACACATATATGTTGATACACACACAAGTCTGTGTGTGTGTATATGTATGTATATATACATGTGTGGATATACATGTGCTTATACATATACACACATTCCTTATTATGTATAAATATATATGGCTGATGTTTCAGGTGGTTTGGAGATACTGTATAAGTTTTTGTCCAACTGTCAGCTGACCTCCCAGTTACTGTGTTTTCAGAATTGAAAAGCTAATTTAGGGGCCTTGAACTCTTCAAAGCTTGCGGCTGGGCGGAAGTTGCCCTTATCCAAATATTTCTAGCCTTGCTCCAAAAGCTCTGGTCTTTTTTGTGTTTTGCTGAGCTGTGCTGCTTCCAGGGCTGAAGCTGGTAAGTAGGAAGCAGTGAGGGCTTTTTGTTGGTTTTGTTTGCACACAGTCCTGGGCTTGTGTAAACATGAAAGCAGCTCCAAGATAACTCACTTTTTTACAGGGGTTTTGAATTGTTGTTTCCAACTTCAAAGACTTTCCAGTGATGTACAGCAATTATCAGGGTTGACCAAAGTATGCAGTGATGCTGGCTTGACTCATTATTATGAATATGTCCATAGCACATTCCTCCACTGCGGATGCTGTTGTAGATGTTCCACCTGGAGGTTTCTTCGTGCTGAGGGAGTTACATCTAATGCCAATCTGGAAGAGTATGAGGATTTAGGAAGACCTTCAAAAGTTCCTTCATTGGTACTTTTCTACTCTAAAACCCTTCTGGTAGTGCCTGGATCTGCTAGAAGTCAGTCACAGGAACGTTGTGTTGATAACTGCTAACTCTGAAACAATTAGGACTTTAATATAGTATATAAAAGCAGGCAGTCCAAGAGCAAGGAGGGAAACGATGATGTTAGGAAGCCAAGAATGAAAGGAGAGCGGATCACCTGTTGGGGTCCATATTTCAAGCTGCAGACTTCAGTATGTTTGCTGCTCAAATGATGCTAATCTTGAAAATGGTAAGGGGATCTGATAGGCTGCCTCTGCATTTTCCAGTAGAGGTATAACTGATCTTGACTTGGTGTTTTAAGAAAACTCAGCATCAGACTAGGCTGATCAAGTGTTAACAATGTATATTTTGCAGAGCTGGAACCTAGGTTCACTCATGTCTAAAAGTTCTGTTTTAACTCAGTTGCCAGCTATAGCCTTAATGCCCGAACTGCTGGATGAAGTCATTCAGTCTGTCAGAAAGGTGAAACAGATTATAACAGTCTGTTTAATCTATGTACCAAAACTGTAATTGTTCAATATTGCTCTACAACAAAAAGGATGGCTATTAGGCACGTGGAAGCGCAGATGCAAGATGCTCCTGTCCAGCCATTCATTTGATGATTTTGTTTTACTGTTGGTGTTAACTTTCTCTCAGCTTTTCTCTCTGGTGTTTTGCTCAGAGCTTTGTGAGGTGCTAAGATTAGTGCTGTTTTGCTTTTGTCAAAATGTTTCATGTTTGCTGTGACAGATAGGTGAAAATGTAGTATTTGTTCTGCTCCAGAATGCAAAGAATCCGGCTCAGACACTGAGGACAATTAGTCCTATGTTGTGGGATAAAAAGCAGACATGCTGAAATTTTAGGGGGACTTTCTTCCTGTACATGCTCCAGGGGGAACTTTGCGTATAGCACTGTGGCTTCCTACATGACTTTTCTGTTTAAGATTATTTAAGTGCTGTCTGCCATTCAATTGCTGGCCTGTGGTTGGCTTTATTTCTCTTGTACAAATACAAAGCACTACGCTGGCCTCATTCCTTTTTTTCTTTTTTCTTTTTCCCATTTGCTCCTTTAGCGTTTCACTCGCATTTCAGTAGTTTCATTTTAGCTTAGAAATGTTTTTTTCTACTTCTGCAGAGAGAGTAGTCTGGTACTACTAAATGTTTGGAAAGATAAGGACTTGAAGGAGGGTTCAGTGAGAGGCAGAAGTCAAGTCTGAAGTGGTTTTGTGAGCTGAGCAAGAGAGAAAAAGAGGAAATAAGTAGCAGGAAAGAGAGAGGAACAGGGAAGGAAAACAACTGTGTGACGAAAGACAGTATAACAAGGTCAAAGAAGAGTAAAAAGTACAGAGAAATGAGAATAAAGATCATGGAACTGTAAAGAATCGTGGAAGTGCAAGGGATAACACGAAAGAGAAGACTAATAAATTAGAACCTGACAGTACACTTTTTAAACTTTATTTGTAGTCAGCATAATGAAGTTTATGTGAAAGTGTCTCATCTTTCAAAGTTATTCTTCCTTCTCTCTGCTCCTTGAAGTTAGAAGAGCTACAGTAAGTGATAGAACAGGAAGGAGAATACTTACTTTCCTGGATCAAAGGATTCTCAAATTGCAGATCTAATTTTAGTCTGTATTCATGGGAATCTTGAACAAAAGACCATGGTTGGTATTTTGTCTGAATAAGAAGGTATTAATAAGAATATCTGAATTTTTGTCTATTAAACTTTACCTTGTTGACTGTAGCATTTGATAGTCTTGCTCTGGAAAAATGACATGTAAACTAAAATAACAAGCAGCACAGGTAGTGCTGTGTGAATGTATTTTTTTCTCTTTATATGTCAAAAATGGTTTTGTCTGCTGACACACTTATGAATCACCTTTCTTGAAAAAAGTTGTTCTGTTGTGACCTTACTATAGCATAAAGTTCAGCCTGAGAGTCTATGGATAGAACATTTACAATAGTGTGTCTGTGTGAAATTTTAAGTGATGAGCTGCCTGATTAAAGCCAGAAATGTTTTTGTAAAACTTGTTACTAGTTTGATGTAAATCCATTTTTTATTACTCCAAAAGGGGAGAGAAGGAATTAGCAGGTAGCAAGAAAAGACAGGGAACATACAGCTGAAGGTGCAACTTAAACTTGTATAAATATCAGCACTTTAAATGTGAATAATAAGATCCAGCTTGGTAACTATCAGGAAGGATGGAATAAGTTGTTTTCTGACTTGTCTGGTACAACTATAGAAACTTATTTAGCAGCTTTATATTGATGATTATACTATGTGTAAATACATATTATATTGTAATTTTGAAGGTCCTGTTTCAAAGTCTGCTGAAATCTACTTGACTCCTTCTTGCATGTCACAAACAACTATTTCTTTATATGGGTTGAACCATAATTATTTGCAGAAGTGCTGTAATCTCTTTTCAAAACAACTGTTTCAAAAGCTGGCATAGCTTTTGAAAAAAGCTGTGCTTTTGTTTCAAAAGCTTCAGCAAATAACAGGACTCTCCTCACTAGGGCTATGAATCTGTTACTGTGAATCTGTGATGCTCTTCTGCTGACTCCTTCCATAAGCAAAATTCATACAATTAAATTAGTTACTACCCAGTCAAAGCATGCTACTTGAAATAAGTGTAAACATGTACATCAGAAATACCAAGTATCTCTATCCTGTATTAATTTTACCATTTTATATCCTTTGTCTTATACTTGCAATAAGTCAATATGCCTATATGAGCCATGTCAACGTTTGCTATTTCAAGAATTACTTGCATTTTTTCAAATATATTTTAATCAAAAAACATTTTACTGTGTATTTGCACAGTACAACTTCTGAATAGAAGACACCACTTGGGTCAGAAGATAGTAGGTAGGTATGGTGTTTGAACTGGTTCTCCAGTTTCTGGTTTCCTGAGGATATATGTGATTGCTCCAATATAAATGTTTAAGATCACAATGACAGCTGTGGAAATTAAACATAGCCAGCAAAATCTATTTTCTGTCTGGTCAAGTAAAGGAAAGGATGGATGAAAAAAATTCCCTGGGCAAATGAATTCTTATGAACAGTGGTGAATCTTTTCCTTCTGCTATATTAATGTCATTGTATTCTCCAAAAAGTAAGTCCAGCTTGGGTTTCTTTATATGTTATTCATGTGAAAGTTTATCATTTAATGGTGAAAAACTTGAAATATGATTCCTAGGCCATATTGTAGAACACAGTGCAAACTTTAAATACAGAGAAAAAGTGCCCTTTAGGATGGTTTCCAGAGCAGTTGCAATGACCTGAGAATGGAAGAGGCTTCATAATTCTATGAATATCTGGAAGGAGGAGGATTTCTGTTTTCCTCAAAATCTTGTTTCTTGTAACTTATTATGAATAGGGTTCTGTTTCCTGAGGCTGCAGCAATATTAAGCTTTACCTTATCTTATTTTAAAACACCTCAAAATGTTGAGTCTTATACAGAGATTCTGTTTTTAAATACAAATCTTGATACCTGCTTCAGAGGTTATGTTAATGCAGAAAATGCTGAATTTTCTCATACAGACTATATAGGAGTTCTGCACTGACAGAGAATAAGCAGAGAGGCTCCCCTGCTGGAAGGTAAATCTTTGAGACACGTTTATTGCATTATTTCTTTTTTCCCATCCTGAGGTACTTTCCTGGCTTCTGTACTCCCGGGAGGATTCATTTTCCCTTCTAGCTTCTCCTCAGTGTCTACCTGCATCTTCGCCAAGCGTGCTCACTCCTGACAAGTGGTTCAAGCCCACCGTCTGCACACTTGAGAGGAGCCCAGATGCCTCTGCCTCTTCGTGTGGTTCATTCCGTTCAGGCTTGGAGCACTTGAGCATGCTGTTGTCAGTGAGCTTACCCTGCTCCTCTACGGCCCAACTCTTTCTTGTTTCCACGGCAACTTCTTAAGTAACTCCATCTAACAGAGTATTTTCCCTAGCAATTTGCTGTTAGAAGTAATTTGATAGTCTTCTTGTGAACTATAGCAGTCACTGCCTGTTTCTGTTTGAGCCAAAGACTCAAAACGAGCTATGGAGTACTTCGTTGTCGCATTTACTGTGTTTGTGGTGGTTTTTTTTTTGCCAACATAGGGGAATTCATGTAGGTTGTAGCTCAGAAATGAGTCTATGGGTTGTTATTTGTATATTCTAAAAAAGACATTTTATTCTGACTGTTAGGTTATGGAGACTTTTTTTTTTTGTGGAAAAAGCTCTCTTTAAAAGAAAAAAAAAAGTTTATTGCAAAGTAAATGGTTAAAACTGAGCTGCAGTTACTTGAAAGAGACAAATATACATTCATTATTTCCTGACTATGTTGTTTTTATGGGCAAGCAAAGGAAGCAATGGCTGGGTGTCATTAAGGAGTAGCTAGTGGAAAGTGGTGAAATGAGCAATGAGACTTGTAAAGTGTCATGAAAACTGAAACACCAGGGTACAAAGTACCGCTTATCCTCACAGATATGGATACCATATGGCAACATTAAGGGAAATGGGGAGTAGGAGACAAGAATCCTATTATTTCTCACACTTTCATTTGCTTGCTATTTGCTCTGGGCAAATGACTTAAGAAGTTGTGCATGAACCTTCCTCTGTTACGGTATTTATTGACAAGACACCTGTCTTCCCGGTCAGGCTCCTTGAAGTTTCTTTGGTGTCATTCCAGCTTTGGCACTTCTGATTATAATTTTTATTGTACTTGTTCTAGAATCATTATTTTTGTAACTGTTCCGAGGTTGAAATCTATATTCGTTTTCACATGCTATAACCCTGTGTTCTCGTACAGCATTTCACTTTTTTCCTTATTTTCCTCAGAAAAGGCAACCTGCTATGATGGTGTTACTGCTATCCCTAAAATCTCTTTTTGGCCTTCTCTTTTTTTCCTTACTTTGTCTTTCTCTGGACCTCTTTCCATGACTCTCATACATGACTTTGTAATCGGATGGATTGATTGAGGGTACTTTAATGCAATATATTGAAAGCTTCTGGAAGGACAGCTATGTGCTCTGTGCATCTTTGGAAGGATGCGTAGGAGAGAGCAGCCTTTATCAGCTCTGTAGGGACTGCTTCAGCTGTGAAAAGATTTTTGTCACCTTCTCAGCTGTTTCTTTCTTCCCACTTCTAAATTACACACCAATCTACTTGCCGGAATTTTCTTAACTTGTAACTATTTTGTATTAATTTCATATTTCTCTGAAAAAAAAAAAAAAGTCTTCCTTAAAATTTGCTAAGCTTAAGTCTACCAATGTTCAATACATTCATCTTAGTTTTAATAGTTGTTTAAAATATAATTCTAGCATCTCTCTGTTTTGGTCTTCTAAGAGTTCAGCGTTTGCCAAAGTACACTCAAATTTCCTCTTCTGATGACATCCTCCAAAGTTAATGGTTTGTTTTTGTGACCAAAACAGAATGTTGTACAACATGCAAAACTGGAGAGAGCACACCTCGCTGGTCTCTTTAACCATTACGTAACATCAAAACTCTCAGCTGAGGGGCCCGTTTCTGTATTTGGTTTTGCACTTATCTAAGGTGGTGCAAATAAGCAGCTCTTTGATGGAGTCAAGTAAGATAACATGATCATAAGGGAAGGTCCTTTTGTCATTGCAATGGTTGCTATATCAAGAGAGAACAAGAAGCTTCACTGAAAAGGGTGAATGGGGAGGGCAAGAAAATTGCACAGAATTTAGCAGAAGATGTTATAAAGGGAGCTCTTGAAGCGTAAGGTTTATTCTTAGTGTGTTGTTATTCTGAAAATTAACACTTCATATGTTATATCAAGCTATATAGTGGGCATATAGTGGTGATATCACACGTAAGCTCACACATGAAGCTATATAGCCTTCTCTTAATTTTAGCATCACAAAGAAGTGCAATTCATTGGTTCTCTATTGTAGAGTTTAGTGCAAATACTTGACATTTCCAGTGATCTAGGAAAGCTGGCACTTTAAGAGGCATTTCATAGTTGCAAGGATCACTGTTGCACCAGTGTAATGTTTTTGCAGTGCTTTGCTCAGTAGAGCACTAGCCTATTTGTGGGGAAAAATGTCCAAAGGACATCCTAACTTCTGTTTTCGAAAGAAGTGCTCAATACGACATACAAAGCATTAGGGGATAGAATCAACCCAATACATTCTCAATTTCAGATACAGGGAAAAATCTGAAATATGAAGCTATTCCCACCAGAAATGTTGTAAATCTTACAAAATATATAAGCTTTCCTCTTCGACATACATCAAAGGCATAAAGCTTGGGAGATTAAAATATGTTTTTAATCTTGGTTTGATGAGCAAAACTTTCAACATAATATTTATTATGAGAGGCTCTACTTGTTGCCTCTTCCCTTTGTTCTGTTTATATATGACTTCCTTTCTTCCAAAGAAGTAGGAAGTATCGCTTTCACAAAGCCAAAGGATATTGCAATGGTTTGTTCATTTAAACTGAATCATAGGCCCACGTGGCAGACACAAACTTTTCTTTTATTGTCCTGGGTCCCAGAGGAAGAGCAATGCTTTCTGATGGCTTCCCATGAATGCCTTTCATTTGTGGAGGAGTTTCAGTGGCTTATGCTGACTATGCAAAGATCAAACAGGCAGGAAAACTGTGGTTTTGAGAAACTTAGCCAAGATCTTTGTTATTTTCTCAGAAGTTTTTCTTCTCTAACCCTATTTTTTAAGGACAATATTAGGACAATTGGTTGTAGTGACTGGTGGAAAACAGCTTGTTGCATCATTTTCTGTTTAACATTTAAGTATTTTCTTACTTATTAGAAAATTCGTAGGCATATATAATGAAAATACTAACCATAATTGCAGTCTTTCTTTATTGCATTTGGAATCAATGGTATCCAAAATTAAGTTTAAAAAACGTTGTGGCTTCTTGGTCCTGCAATCTGATCTATATCGGGACACTGTGCCTGCAGTTTTTTTTGCTGAAATCACGAAGGTTTTGCCTGGGCACAAAGGTCTGTCAAACAGATTTGATTACAGGATTTGACCTATTGAAATCTCTTTTGTTTCAAGAACAGTTTCTTTTTTTCTTAACAGTTTTTTTTTTTTTAGCTTTCTTCATAAAGATTTCCATTTTGCTTAGCTGTTAGCAAACATAAGTATTGGAAAGAGATGTGCAGACCACAACATCTTTTTAACTGCAATGATGGCGTGTTTTGCTAGCAATACACAATTTTCATTGTGTTGCTCGTACAAAACCTCATGTTTTTCATACAAATTTAGGTTTTGCTGAAGAATTATTTCAATAAAACCAGAATGCCTTAAGTTTCTCAAGTAAAATACGTAGCATCTTTAGAGGTCAGATGTAGCTGAAACTTGAACAGCTGTACAACATGCATCCTAGATTGTTTTTAATTGTCTTCCCTTTCTCTAACAGCAGTAATTCTTGTTTATATTGTCAAGAACCTTTCCACTGAGCACAAGCGCACCATACTTTAAGGTCGCATGCTTAACCCCACTGCAGGGTTACAATGTAAATGGGCCCCCTTTGTTTTCATTAATGTGTGATGGGTGGATGCAAGGCAAGGCTGTTCACAAGGCTTAAATAACTTATTGTAAAAGTGTCTTAAAGAAAGCATATTTCGTCTCCATACCACAGTTGTTTAGCATTACTCGTGTTCATCCAACCAACAGCCAGTTTGGCAATGGATTTTGAGTGTAATTTTGTTCTTTTGACCTGTGATATTTTTATTTTTTTAACTGAGCCAATGAATTCACCTCAAATAACAAAACAAAGGTTTTCCTCTTTCCTAACATCCTAGAAGTAGTAAACAAAGCTTACACTGTTTTTCTTTTACACGACAATTTACCAGTTGCTATTTATGTGTTGCTGTAGAGGTTTTAAGATTGACTATGTAAAAAATGTCAAAATAAGTTAGTATGTCTAGTGTTTTTAATCAGTTGAAAAATGAATTAAGTATATCCAAAATGTTTTGGGGAGATTTCAGTCTGTTTGGTGCTTTTCTATCTGTAGTCACAGGTATGGAGGAAAGATACAGTTGAAATTTTCTGGGTTATTTTGGCTTTGATTATCTAGAATTTGCCATGAATCCCAAGATGTTAGGACATTTCAAAACAAATTCTAATTATAATCTGTGGCTGGCATATGCAGTTGGTTTAGTAGGCCAAAAAAGTTGCAGTCATGCCTTTTTTTTTTTTTTTTTTTTTTTTTTTTTTTAAGATATCTCAGTTCTAGGTTGTTTCCTTTTTATTCGTTTATAATTTTGGACCATGAATTTAATTTGATTCATATCTACTTTTAAGATGTGTAGACTTATACTAGCACATGAAGAATACATACGTATGAGTGTGATCCTCCCAGTGTGAGAAATCTGAAGGTTGTATGCAATGGTTTCTATGTATTGAATATGTAAGCACTGAAGGAACAAGGCAAGGGGGAACTACTCTTTCTAGAAGATGAAGCAATGACAAATCCTTATCAAACAGCACTGTTCTGAATGCTGCAAATTGTAGCTTACTTGGAATAGTACTTTGTGGGCTCTCAGATTGTGTTACCCAGACAGAAAATTATTTTTTGCTTACCATCTTGCTGTTGAGACAAAAGAGATGTTTTTCTGAGATGAAAACTCTTCAGTATGAGATTAAGTTCACAGAATTTGGTTGCTGTATTTTAAAACACATAAGCCATGAAATTTGATTAGATATATATATCAAAAATTGCATGATAACAACTTAAATAAAAATGTAAAAGGGGTGGAGGGTGATGGTAGTAAAATCTGAAGTCTAAATATTGAAGAAAGCCCCATTTTTGATCCAATTAAATCTTTTTGCTTCTAAAAAAGAAAAATACTTCTATGTACCATATGAATAGGTTGGATTATTGTTCACGTAGTCTGTATCTCTTATTTGTGGACTCCAAATACTGTGAAATGTGATTTGCCCTGTGCTGTTGTGCTAAAGCAGAATGTGAAGTGGATAGACAATAATATTAAATGGAGACTTATAGCTGTGGTATAACTAGTCCCGATGCATCTTTAAGGTAGAAGTTGTGGTATGTGAAGAACACAGGTCAAACCTTCTTCCACATACTGTTAACTTCCATTTCTGTAGCAACGCAGGTCAAAGCTTTCTTTTTTAGCTTAATGGAGAACATCTCCATTGTGCCATGTCCTCACTACATGTTTGTTAAAGATGCTTGGCCCATATATGTTGTTACATCCTTGACATTGCTGTAACTTCTACTGGTGGATTAAGCGATCCTTCCCAAAGGGTGCAGAGGTGATTAGTCAGCCACCTTTGACCTCTCTCTTAAGCTGGACTTTGCAGCTGAACTTGAGAACCCCTCTCTTATTTCATGCACTAATAGAAGCAAACACGAGTGAATGGTAACACCAGAACTGCAAATGCAACAGTGCACTGTACTGAATGTGTTGTTGTAGAGTATAGCAGAGTAACTGTGCCTTCTTTTTTCCAAATTGTACTGTCGTAGTTTGTGAGCACATCATGCAAATGTCATATTTGCTGAATTACCAAAGTCTTCAGCAAATGACTTTTTATTCAAAATGTAATTGATATGCATATGTTCGCAGAGATCTGTTGATTGCACTGTTTGTTTTCTTTGTTAGGCATATGAATCTTAGGGTAAAGTTTTTTTTTCCTGATTGAATGATATGTCACTAATGAAAATTATCTGAATAATAATTTTTACTGTGTAGTGAAGTTACCAAATAGTTGGCCATTCAAGCTTTAAAATATTTCTCTAGTATTCATCTATAAATAGTCTAATGTTCATGAAAAATGAACATGACAAAATCACAACATTTAGAACCTGAGTAGACTATAACTTAAAATATTTCCTGAAAAAGATTTTTTGTTGTTTTTTTTTTTTAATGCACTAGTAGGTGACAAAGGAAATCTGAAAATTTTCTGAACTGATTTATTTTTCCCCTGAGCTACTTGTTCTTTCTATGTGTGTACTTTTAATTGTTGGGTTAATTAGTTGATAATCTTCCTTTTTAAGGATGAAAAAATGAACCTTTTATTTTCTTTCTCCTGAGGAGATAAATTAATTACTGAGAGCTTGATTGCTCCCTTCCAAAGAGCGAGAGAGAGCAAAAATCCTTCCCCAAAATCACAATGAAATGAAAACAGACCCATATGAGAGGGAGACCAGGAAATATTAATGGAAGACAAGCAGTATTTTGATAGAGTGGGCTATTAGCTTGTTGGTACTTGTCACATCCATATAACTGTGACATTAGATCGTTCCGATGAAAGGGAAACGTGCAAAATACCCGTATAAAGTCCAGGAAGTACAGCGCATAGCACTCTTTTTTTTTACTGAAACATAAATTTATCAAAATAACATAATCAATAATTGGCTATAGTTTGCATTAACCAGTTTTTAAAATGCAGGTTTTACAGATATATCACACTCAGAGGAACACTAAGTAGTGAGAAAGTTTCTAAATTCCTGGCCTGGTGGTGGTGGATGAGAGCTGTGGCAAGCGGCCTGTCCTCAGGAGGAGCAGAGGCCTGCGAGCACCACATGCGAGTGCTCCAGCTTGGCAGCGCCAGCCGCTGCGGTCGAGTCTGACAAAATGGAGACTGCACGTGTGCCGTCTGTGAGAAGAGTATACCAAGGTACGCATACAGAATCAGGCAGAGCTCACTTTGAATCACAGAGTGGTTGAGGTTGTAAGGGAGCTTCTGGAGATCATCAAGTCCAAAGTCCCTGCTCAAGTGGGGCCTCCTAGAGCACAGTGCCCAGGTTTGTGTCCAGATGGATTTTGAGCATCTCCAGGGAAGGAGACCCCACAGCCTCTCTGGGCAACCTGTTCCAGTGCTCTGTCACCCTCACTGTAAAGAACATTTTCCTCATGTTCAGACAGAACATCCTGTGCAGCAGTTTGTACCTGTTGCCTCTCGGCCTGTCGCCGGGCTCTGCTAAGAGTCTGGCCCCACTGTCTGGACACCCTCCCTTCAGAAACGTACACACATCAATCAGATCCCCCCGAGCCTTCTCTTCTCCAGGCCGAACAGGCCCGGCCTCAGCTTTCTCTTACATGAGAGATGCTCCAGTTCCTTAATCATTTCTGCAGCCCTTCACTGGACTCGCTCCAGGAGCTCCATGTCCCTCTTGTACTCAGGAGCCCAGAACTGGACACAATACTCCAGGTAAGGCCTTAGCGGGCCTGAGTAGAGGGGGAAGATCACTTCCCTCAGCCTGCTGGCAACACTCTTCCTAATCCACCTCAGGACACCATTGGCCTTCTTGGCCATAAGGGCTGGCTTACGGTTGTCCACCAGGACCTGCAGGTCCTTCTTCACAGAGCTGCTTTTCAGTAGATCAGCCCCCCACCTGTACTGGTGCTTGGGGTTATTGCTCCCCAGGTGCAGGGCCCTGCGCTTGCCTTTGCTGAATTTCAAGAGGTTTCTCTCTGCCGAGCTCTCCAGCCTGTCGAGATCCTACTGAATGGCAGCATAGCTCTCCTGGGCATCAGCCACTCCTCCCGTTTTGTATCATCAGCAAATTTGCTGAGGAGGCATTTCTATTCCTTCATCCAAGTCATAAGTTAAACAACACTGGACCCAGTATTGACCTGTGAGGGACACTGCTAGCTACAGGTCTCCAGCTAGACCCTGTGCCAGTGATCACAACCATCTGAAACCTGTTTTTCAGATAGTTCTCAATCCGCCTCACTGTCTGCGCATCCAGCCCATAGTTCCTGAGCTTGCGTGTGAGAAAATCATGAGAGACATGCTGAACTCAGGATGAAGTGTGTAAGACTTTGTTCCTACATGTGCTCTGAGTGCAGGAGAAGTAAGTAATTGCCTGCCCTCCCAGAAGGAATCTGTATTTATTGTAAGTATTGTAAGTATTATATCTGAGGTTGTAACTATACATATTTTGCGTGACTGATGAGAATTAACTCGATAAACTTTTTCTGTTTGTGTTCCTTTGTTGGTTCCTTTTTTTTTTTAGTTTGTTAGTGTGTTGTATGTATGTATGTATGTGTTAGTATGCTTAGACTGCACATCCTCAGCGCTGGGCCATCACCATTTGTAGGGCTATATATTAAGTACCCAGCTATATATTAAATGCGTAGCATATTCTTTTATGTAAAACAATGGAATGAGAGGAGGATGGGGGACTAAAATCAGATTACCTACTTTTCAGTTAAGGAACAAAAATCACAATTTGCGTAGTAGCAGATTACCAAAAGCTATTGTCATGATCAATGTCTAGCAATGAGTGGTGTCATCCTGCTTGCTGCTTGACAATGTCATATTCCCCATGCATTAAATGAATAAGCATAAGATATCAGGTTCTGTTTGTTTTCATCTGTGGTCTTCCCAGGGGCTTGTTCTAAATTCTTTTTCTCTCCCTTTTGCCATGACAGCTTGTATGTACTACTGCCCTTACATGAATATGAATTTTAAATCTACATAAAGGTGTGTCATGGTGCTACTGGGGGTAATGAAACTGTTACTTGAGCCAAATGTGACAAAACTTCATTTCTGAAACAACTTGGTGAGAGTCCCATTATCACAGGGATATTCATAGACCCAGTGCCTTTAGTACTGTGAGGATGATAAAGGCATTGAAACCCATATGTCACTGGAAGATATGATTCAGCTGTATGTGGTTATCTTGCATATGTACTAAATTGCTATTCTGCTATGGCACGTCTTAGACAAAGCATGCCCACAGGCACTTCTGGACATAAGTGGCTTGCTATTTCATTTGATTGTAGCTAGCAGCTTCTTCATTCTGCAGTGTTTAACCCATTCTGTAACTTGAATCTTCGTGTTTTAAATTATTTCAGTAAAACTAATGACACCAAGAGTATGTCCCAAATATCTGCACAATTTTTTACAAGGCATTGTGCTAGAAAGTGTAGTGGCTAGGGTGGTGGTGGCTTGATGGCAACAGGTGGTGGCTTTAGTGATGAGAGAAAAATGTTGGTATTCAAGGCTTTTCCATACTAAAAAGCTACTAAGGTAGGCTGTTCAAGGAAATCAATAGTACGGCAGATTACACTTCTAGTGTAAACACTGAAAGATAGTCACAAACAGAAATGCAATCATGAATTCAGAATCTAGGCTCACTGTGTGCCCATCTGAGGAATGGAGAATATGAGGAATCATAGTTTGGGGAAGTTTAAAAATATTTTCTCATGTGACCAATAGTATTAAGCTTAGCGATTCCAGTTTGTGTTTTGAGTGCTGCAAAGGCTCTAGTTTGGAGATTTTGGTACAAGTCTGTAAATATTTTAAAGGAAGCTTCTACATAGCTTACCATACAAAGTCTTCAGTATAAATTAGATGAGTCAAAGCAAAGCCTTGCTTACATATAGAATTATTTGATTGGAATCAGTAAAATTATATAAGTATTTAATTCAAAATAGTATTCATTTCAATCAATTCAGCCATTTACTGTACAATTCTTCTGTGCTTGTTTAGAACTGTGTGCAATCAATGATGAAGGTTGTGTCAGCTTGCTGAGCAAAGTAGTGCAGGTTGTACTCCCTGTGATTCAGTATTGCCAAAGGTAAGCTGTCCAGAGCGCACATTAGTGAAGTGAGTCTTGTATTGCATTTTAGCTGATTTCAGCGATAGTAAATAATCACTGAAGCATATACTGCTGAGCACTCCTTCAGATCTTAAGTGTTCGGCATAACTACTGTTTGCATGTGACCAAAATGGGAAAAAGGGAGGTGTATACAAAGGAGTGAATTATAACAAAGAGCACTTTCTGCTTCAGTTCTTGTTCAGAAAACATATGTTCAGCCATGCAGGCAACAGTTGGGGTAAAGACACACTGTAGGTTTGGAAACAAAAGGCACGTTCTTTTCTTGAATTCACAATGTTTTCAAACATATTCACTTGTTGGGGACTAGCCTGTCAGCTGTATCTTCTTGCAAGCGTGATTTCTTTTTCCTGACTTCTTTCAAAAGCTTTTTCCCCCACAATGTTTTACACTTCATATAATCCACTATGCATGGTAGGCCTGCTTCTGTCTTTGTGCTATTGATCATTCAGAGGTGGAGGGGCCGTGCTCTGGGAGAATGTGGCTAAAGGGTAACCTTTCACTCACCCATACATCTGAAGGTGCTAAGCCACTCTTATTCCAAACATTGTGAGTGGGTCAGTTGCTGAACTGGTTAGTGCAGCAAAAAGATTTTGAAAGTGTTGGTCTTTATACTTTTTTTCAGATTTTTCATTGTAACCACATTGAATTATCCAGCAAAAAAATTAGTTGGTTTTTTTTTTTTTCCCTCTGCTGGAAATTTGTTCAGTTTTGGCATGCCAGAATAATGTAAAACTACTTGGTCATAGTTCTGTCTCAATTCTGTTTTCCTAAATATATGGTTCAAGACCCCAGTATAGATAGAATTATATAGGCATAAAGGTAATTTCCTTTCTCATGTAGGAATAAGCTCTGCCTATTTTACTTTATGACCTTTAAATTCATACAGCTAGAGAATGTATTGCTTTAGCTCTGCAGAGTTAGTTAAATGGTACAACTTTTTAGTGTAGGCGAGACCTAAAGTTTTTATAGAAATGTTTGTGATCTACTCTCTGTAGGTTTTTCTAGGTCGAACTACTCATCTATCAAGTCAGGTATTCATCCTTTGTTGTCAGCAGTGAATACCTCAAAGAGAGACAGAGCTCCCTACATTTTAATGCATGTAGGCTTGTTGTATTTAGAGCTTAAGCATATGTCTAACTTCAAGCATTCTACTCTATAATTGGGTTATGTACTTGCTTAGTTTAGATGTGCTTAAGTGCTTTAGCTGATTGTGTGCTTCTGAATGTAATGGTAGAGGAGAGTCCATGATCTTTGTGAAAACTTGAGACTTTGTTCCCTTTACCCTACAAAAAAACAAATCTTTCATAACATTCTCCATTTCTTTATATTTTATTTAAATATAGGCGTACTATTTGACTCATTTTAATGTTGGAAGTAGTCTATCAATTTTAGCTCATGTTTTCTCTCTCTTTAGTATCTTACCTCCGTATGAACTTCTCATCTTTTTATATGCCAGTGTTTCATGTAAAAGTAAAAACAGTTACAAAGTGTTATATTGGCTTTTGGATTATTCATGTATTCTGCTGGAGTGTTAGTATTGTTAGCTGAATTCAGCAGCCTGGACAATTACTGCTAATGAATGTCCAATTATTAGGATTTCCCACATAAGGCCTTTCAGAGCATGAAGGTGATTTAGACAACTAGAAAATCCACAGACAAGAAAACTCTATGTAAATATTTTCCAACTGGAAGGTGCCAGCAAATACATCCTTGCCAACATATGTCAAAACTGCCAAAAGATCTGAGGATGGGGATTAACTTTTTAGCACTGTCATCTTAAGAATCCTGACAGGGAAACATTATTAAATGTTTTTCTTGACTGAATATGACTGAAAAGATGTTAACGGTAGATAAAACTAGTATAAAGTAGTTAATGATAGTGACATATATTCCAAGTCTGCATCTTTTTCTTTTCATTGAGCTCTGTCAGACATCCCAGAGAATACCACAGTTTTAAAATAAATTGGCCTTCCTTCTCAAATGAAAGTTGATGTTTTGTCTCCAGTCTGATAAAAGAAAACACACACTAGCGTATTGCGTTCTTTCAGGAATTTTTTTGTTTTGTTTTATAGGCTCTTTAAAAGTAAATTGTTTTAGATGTTGCAGTGACTTCTCTGACTCTCAGGAAGAAAACAGTTAATAATGATTTCTTTCCTTTCAGCTCCCTTGAGCCTACCTTCGTTGTACAGTTTGCATATAACAGCTAGTAAGAGTAGAATGTAGTGAACCTTAAACAAATCTATTAGGATCACCATGGCAAGAAACTGGGAAAATGGCAGGAAAAACGAACAATGATTTTGTAAACCCTCCAAAGGTCAGAAAAAGGCTTTCAGTAAGTATGCAGAGGCTAGAAATCAAATCCCATTTCCTATCATAAGAAACCAGTTGTTTTAGCAGCAGTGGTTAATGTACTGTATGTGAAAGATTTAAGACTAGTTGGAAAGCTTTGCTTCTGTTTTATTAGGCTGCTATTGAAAAGCCAACAGCATAACTTCAACTAGGTGCTTTGAGATTTCTTAATGGGCTGTCAAGGGCAAGACACCAGGTCTGTGCTATACTAGCTCTTTCCTGTACATTAAAACAACAGGGGCCAAATGATCATATACAGAAGTATGAATTACTTGATGCTTTCTCTGTTCCATATGGTCAGCCATGTCTTTGGCAATTAATCATGTACAGAATCAGTTGAGTGCTCTCTGAAGCATTGAAGTCAACATTTAGTTGTACCTGTGCCAGTGGGGGCAGTGGGGGTTGCAAGCGTAAAATAGCAGGATGAAGAGCTGCTGGCGCCGAAGCCAGAGCAGCTGGCTTCTATAAACAACACTTTTTTCCTCTTTACCTTTTTTTTTTTTAACTTTCTTTGACAAACATGAGCCATTTTTCAATATCATCCAAAACATGAGGGTTGCTGAGTGAAACTGTGATATCTGGCATAGTGGATTAATAAACAAAAGGCAGAGAATTGGGTTTAATGTGCCCAAATTGCTGGGTGATAACTTAAACCATACTGGCTACTTCCACATCTCAATGAAAATGGCTGCATTTACTCATATTTTAAGTTAAAAAAATTTAAAGCAAAGAAGAAATGAGCAGTGGTTTGTAAGCAATTACTAGCTTTTTTTATCACATGGAAGTTATGACATGTTAAATTAATATGGCTTAATAGATTGCAGGTTCTTTTTGTCTCTAAAAGGCACAGTGTTCTGGTTTTGTAGACTTTCATCAGGGTACACTAACAGCAAAATAGTCACAAAGATAACAAGGAAGATGCAGAAAGGCTTAAATTGTAGCCCTGTTTACAGATTTTACACTTGCTGTTTTTCCTTCCTCTGCTAGTTATTGACTGTTGAGAGATGACTGCTACATTAAAGTGGAAGTGATTAGTAAAGATTCAGAAGCTTATCCTATTTAAACTGGTGATGAGTAAATTCAGTCTTTAACTCGGAATGAAAAATCTCATTTGTTGACCCAATAACGTGGGACCAAAAGATGAACTGTCCCAAGTGCCACTTCAGCTCAGACTGAAGGCTAGTTTGTTTGACAGAGTATTAGGCTTTGTGTCTCCAGCTATACATGTTTCTAATCCTGAGAGGTCCGTATTGAAGGAATGGTAATCAAACTTTAAAAGACTAAAAAGGTACCAGCGTGGTTTTTTCGAGTGTGTTACTGAGGATGCTTTGTTTGTTTGTTAAGCAGAATAGTCCCTTATTTGTGTTGGAATATAATTTCTTCTGCTGTGTATGCAAGAAAAAAAAAAGTATACCAGTTATCCTGTTACAATAGCTTTAAGACTAATAAAAAACATAATTTTAAGCGTGTATCCTGGATACAGTAATAGTAATAACAGTAATATATAATTCTAACAGTTTCTATTCAGTCATATGTCACTGATATATTTCATCAGTGGCAATGAGATTAATATGATATTGGTCTTTTAAAATACATTTCTTGCACAGTAAATATGTCAGTACAGCAATAGATATTTAGTTCTGCCATTGAACCAGGAGGAGGGTAAAGGATATCATTTGCTAAACAGCCTCGCATAGAAGACCAGATTGGCAGCTGCTTTATATATGCATACATAACTTTGGTTTTTTTGAGAGGTGGGTTGTTTGTTGTTGTTTTTTTCCTTATTTTTAAGACTGTGCCATTTGGGAATTACAAAGGAAATGCCCTAAATATTTAAATATATTTATAAGGAAAAATGGGGAAGATTTGAAGATGTTAACATTGCTATTTATTAAAGAGACATGCTGGCCAATGAGACAAGAAGTTGCTTCCCCCAGGTGATAAGCAATTTACGTAATCTTGTTGCTTGGGTTGTCCAGGATATTTTTTTGCCAGCTCAGGAAGCAAAAGAAAGAAAGTTTCAACAATTTGTAAACATTACCACCCTCAAGAATCTGTGAGCCCAAGGATGAGATAAGACAGGCTGTAGGGCTGGCTGCATTGTTTGTTTATTCGACTGTCCTCTGGTCCCAAGTGTGCTGAACAACACTGAGTCAGTGTTGAGTCCAGTTCAGAAAAGTGAAGGCTTCACTCAGCATTGGGCACAGGGGGCCTCTGTAGACAATTATCTGTCATTAAAGAACATTAAAAGGATTGAGACACGGGGTCAGATTTTCTTTGATGGGATGTGCAACTATAGTGATGTTCAAAAGAAGGTCATTCCTGCCCTTTAGAGTAGGGGTGGTATCGGCTGGGTTTCTGATGGATTTTTATCAGTGTTGATGTGAGGAAATGGCTTTCCCAGCTGATAACATCTTTGACCGAGTTTCTTGAACCCTTGACCTTTATCAGTCAAGGTATATATTGAATCCCCTTGTTAAAAATAAATCCCAAAACAAGTTACTTGCAAAACCCAATTTTTCAAAGGAGGGTGTTTTGTAATATAATTTTACCCAGAATGCTGCTTTATTTATTACAATTTAGGATTTTTATTGAGACAATAAGAATAGCGAGTTATTAAGAAATGCCTCTATAAAAGCTACATATCAAACCCTGCATTCGTATTCCAGGTAACCTTACTGCCCTTAGCACTCTTAGGAAACAAGTAAATCAGTTAAATTGCTATGTATTGTTGTTGTATGTTGCTTAATGTACTATTTCACCCTCAAGGTAGCTGCAACAGTACTCGCAGGGCTCAGTAAAGAAGCGTTTATGATGGCAGTGTCAAACTGCACTTGACTTGAACTGTCTGCATCACCAGAGAAATGAAAGGTGTTAACAGAAGTCTGGGGCAATATAGTTGTTCTCTCAGTAAAAATTAAATTATGCTCAATTTCCAGAATTATGATATAGAAGAAGGGGACTTAAGTTAGTGGAATGCAGTACCAAAGTTGCAATTTGACTGGGCCATCAGCATTCATACACAAGCATTACGTGACTCTGAATATTTGGAGAAGTGGTCACCCAGCTTTGCAGACTGATAAAACTCCAATGACATCCTCTTTTGATCAAATTTTAACTCAAAAGTCCTTTGCAACTATCAGTTCTCTATGGTCTACACTTTGGGAACCACTTATTTAGGGGATCTTGATGCTTTTTGCTTGCAAATAACTGGTCTATCAGATTTGTTGGGCATTGCATCATTTGTGGCTTTTCTGCAGTCTTGGAGGGAAATAGAGTTCTACACCATCACCAGCTTCACCATCTCCTGTGGATTTCCCTGTCCCATTGTGATTAATAAGGGTATCCAAGAATTCTGAAAGGGAAATCCTGGTGTGGTGCGACCAGTCTGATCGTGCTATTATATGGAGATAAGTTTTACCTGTAGTGCTGTGTCAAAAGTCTTGAAATACAAAAGTTAGAGCCTTAAGAGGCATATTTATTCTGAATGGCAAGGACTGTTCATTTTCATCTCTTGCATGATGTACATCTCTTCATCTCATGTGAGTGTGTTCTCACGTGTTGAAGTCCTCTATCAAATCCTGCTTTAACTGTGCAGTTCCTGGGAGTGAGCCTAAGATCAGGCCTGTTGAAGTTGGTGGATAGTAGAGCTTGTGGAAAAGATGTTGTAGGTCAATGCAAGGGAAACCCATGTCAGAGAATCCTTATCTGAAATTACTCCCTGGCTTTTTGTTTGCTTTGTAATGTCAGAGCAGGGTCAAGAATGCGATCTGTATAGACAGAGTTTTGGACGTTTGGTGGCTTTTTTGTTTTTGTTTTGTTGTTTTTTCATTTTTTTTTAAGAAACTGTTCTTTCTGATATGTAAGTTTGATATGATGGGGTAAGGCCTTTTGGTAGGCCAACTGATAGATCAGGGAGGTGGAGCGGAAGACGGATGCTTTGTGGTCTTTGTTATCTGATGTTGGTGTAATAAAAGCATTTTCTATATGCATACGTGTATATTTATACATATATGTATATATGTACACATTTTCTATATGTATTACACTTGTCTTTTGGAACCATCATTTTTGGTAGCAAGGCCACTGCTACTTCGCATAGCGTAACAAGTGTATAATCTGCATATTCTTCTATCTCATTGAAAAAAAATGCCAGACCAAGAACAGATCTTCCTGTTTTCACAACCTGAAGATAATGACCATTTATCTCACAGAAGCTCCAGAGGAATCTGTGCATGTCCATTTGGGCAGGACAGACTGAAGTGTACTGTGATGCTGAGAAGGAGGCTGTATGCCATGCCTGTTCGTCATGTTGCCATAAAAGAGGCCATGCTGGGGGAAGCATTTATAGTTATTGGTGATATTTGAGTTGAGTTTTGAAACTCACTTCCATAAGTGCTCAAGTTAGAAACATATTTTTAACCGCCTTTTCAATGGAATAAACTAGGTTTATGTAAGGATTCTGTCCATTTAGTCGCATTCTTCCCAAAAGCATTTAGATACTTTGGTCTGGTTGCGGAATATGTGACTGAAGTTTAGATATCAAAGATAATTAAGTGAAAATCAGAGGCTGTTTAAGGAGAGAAAGAAAAATAAATTATTCCCACTGAAGGAGAAGACTTCAGCATGGACTCAAGCTCTGTGGTGTGGTTGGACTGCTGCCTGTGCAAGTCAGCACAGCAGCGTACATGTCAGTTGAGTGAGCATCAGCACGTTCTGGTTTTGTCCCAAGTTTGCAGCCATGGGAAGCGTAGGGGAAAGAAGAGGAGGAAACTGTGAATGAGTTTGTAGTAGTAGAATGCAAAGGAGGAGTGATGGACTTGGAGTTGACTGGCTGGGTGACTGAAGGATAGATCTGCAGTTTTGTTGGTTTAACTGTTAATGCGACATTTGGAAAGGCCAACAACTTGAGCTCTGCAGGGACTGAGCGTTAGCCTGCTCCACAGCGAAGTCTGCTGTATGTATTTTTTTTTCCAGCAATTTGCAGTGTATACCATAAAGGAAAAAAGGTAGAGTTTTGCTGCTTGTTTACTTGAAATGTTTCATGACAAATAGAGCATGGGGACGTGATTAGAAGTTCCTTTCAGAAGATAAAATACAAACAGGAATTGTCTTCAGTAGGATAAAAGGGTTGCAGGGGAGTCCCCCAAACAAATGCTGTAGCAAGGGAAACGCTTCTGATATAATGTGATATAAGAAAATGTTTAAAAGAGAAAAGAATTATATCTTTAAAAAAAAAAAACCTTAGAATGCACAATGTCTTGTTATGTTACTTAAGGCAATGAGATTTTAAGGTTTACCTTATGTGCCATGTACATTGATTAAATACTGAATATATGGTGGCCATTTCTAACCATCATTTACTGTATTGATTTGTCAGCAGTGGAAGTGTAATAAAAAAAGGTATCGATTTACTGTCCTTATTTGCTTATGGGCTTTTTATTAATTTTACACATTGTTTCCTATTTCTAGATTATAATTTTTATGTGTTTTTTCCCTTTAAGACAAGCCTGGTCCTCCATGAAGTTAGAAAAAAGGAGCAAACTGAAGAACAAAGGAATGAAACCATCAGCTGCTTTTTGCTAGTTCTTACTGAGCGACAAAGGCTACGTAAAGAGTGGACAGCAAGGTGAGAAATTTGAGAAAGATAGTGAGATATTGAAATTAGAAATAAGTCTATATATCAAATATACTTCTATTAAACCACTTCTAGGGAGTCAAAAAAAAAAAAGATGTTTAAAAAAATTCACAAGTTTTACTGTTCAACTGGTATTTTTCTCTGAATGGAAGAATACTTAATGTTTCTGCTTCTGATTTCAGATATAATTTGTGGGGTAGAATGCTCCTTTACTGTGCTTATGTAGTGCAATGTATTGAGAATACCTTGATAGATAGACAGCATAGATATTTGAGGATTGCTGTTGCCCTAAATGCCCTGAGGTTTTCCTTATACTATGAACAATATGAGCACTATGCCCAGCAGGCTTGCCATACTAAAAGATGTCCATTTTGCCTGCTTTCTTCACAATGCTCACACTTCTTGTGGTTTCCTACTTGTGTTAACCAGATTGTGTTGGGTGAGATTGGCATACATGTACATATTTCTAGAGTTCACATCAGGTTGACTGTTTCATTATACGTGGGTTCTTAAATTGAACATATTGCTCTATTATGAGCAGGTGATGTTACTAACAATTTTAAGAAGTTGTTCGTGTTTGTATTTGAAAAATTTATATTACTGGATTGTAGTCAGATTAATGTATTTTGGAAACAGTTGCATCATACTTCTAGTTCTTCCAGAAATATGTGAGTTCAAAAAAAAAAAAATTGCCATATGCAACTGTCTTTCCAGCATCTGCCTTCTTCTCTTTACCTATGGAGTCCATGTCAACTTTTTTCACATTTCTAAAAGCTGTAGATCTATATTTATTTAATATATATATTTTTTCTTATTTATGGTAAATAATTACATATAATACCTATTAGTCTCTGATTTTTTTTCTAAATGTATAGCTCCTTTTAAGATCAGGAGATGTCATGCACTTACAATGAAATACAGCTTTTAGTCAAACTTTTCTTTATGAGACTTGGTTTATCAAAATTAACACTTAAATGGCATGATTTTTGACCTGCACTATATGTTCCAAATAAGAGAGTTCTCCTGTTTTTTTTGTTGTTTCTTTTTGTTTGTTTGTTTAATGTATAACTTATGAAATGTCCTGAAGTTTCTTAGATTGACTAGAAAGTCAGTTGTAGATATCGGATCTGACACTTGTCTGGGTTTGCTGCTCCCAGTAATTGTATTGATTGCACTTGAAACATTTTAGAAGCTTTAGATAGAAATTAAGCATTGCTACATAGTAGCACCTATTACAACTTAGAAACGGTGTTTTTATAAATTTGCTTTCTTATGCATATGTGATGTTTATTTGTATACTGTGAGTTAAGAACTTAGAGTAGAAAAGAGCTCAGTAAGGTGGGTCTATAATATTGTTCAGATTGTAATGTACATTTTGTTTCTTCCTTTTTAAGAAATTTAAGGGAATTATATTGTTTGTGTGTTTTGGGTTTAGGTTTTTTTTGGTTGTGTTTTTTTGTTTTCCATCATCATACTTCATAAATACTGCAAATAGTTTGGCTACGTTGGAAACAGAGGAAATCACTTAAAGCTTTTCCTTGGGACACATGCATCCTCATTGTGAACCAGAACAGAAAGCTTTCTAGAGATAGAACAAGGCTAAATAGTTGTAATGAGTGGAATATCTTTTTAGTGTTTGTTTAGCTTAATAATAATTTCCTAATATACTAAGTCAACAGGAATCACAGCAATCAAGAGTCATTTAAAAATAATGTGGTTACAGAGTTTCTAGCCTCCGCTTTTACATTTCATGATTTAATCAGAGGCTGGAGCCGACGTTGCAGTTGTAGACATAGCCTTGTCTGACACACAAATGCCAGAGCTCTTGGGTGGGGGTAGGGAAAGGCTTAGAAGCAGACAAAGTGCAGGCCTCCTTAAAACTAAACACCTGAAAGAAAATTTCAAGAGCATTGTGCCTTGAAAGTTCTGAAAGAAAGTGTCCTTTGAGTATTAAATATCCTTAATCCTTTTTCTTTCCATTTGATGTTTCCCATCCCAGTGACCTATCTGAGTCTCATCCATATGATCTGCATAAACAGACTGTTACCATACACCTCACTTCACTTCATCAAAGCTTCAGCTCCATGTCTGGAATGAAGCACTGACTGTGGTAGCCATCAAGCATACAGTGGTGAAAGTTATAAAATGTCCGCCGTGGTACTAGCAGGACTGCCCATGTTTTAGAGATCAGTCTATTGTGTACTTTGGAATTACATGAGAAAAATGTGCTTGGACAGGAAATAATTAGCACTTGTCAAAGGGCAGGCAATAGGTTACAGTATTTTACTTTCAACAGGCTATCAGGGGATCAGCTAGATTAGATAATAGAATTTTTTTCCTCTGGAAGTTAAATACAGATGACTCTAATTACCTTACATTGTGCATTAGAGAGCACATTATGAATAGTACAACTCCAAGAAATTTAGGTCAATGAAGGGAGGGCAGCTGGCGAAAACTTTACTCTGCACTTGGTCTTCATAGAATTATGTAGGCATTATGTTCTTTCACATGTTTTATTTGTCTTTGACACCTTAAGTAAAAAAAAAATAAAATAAATCTGGGAATTGTTAGTATAAACGGATTGAAGCTTTATGAATTTGCCTTTCTCAGAGGAAAAAGAAGTTATCTGTCACGTTTTGGTGTGTGTACATGTCTACTTGGATAATGCATCTCATCACATCCTTTGCTTTGAAATTGTACCAGTGCTTCTGCATATTAACCAGTGGAAAACACTCTAAGCTGTTAGTTCAGCACCGTGGTCCAGACGGTGTGGTAGCACATAGGTGTTCGAGCCCGCCATCTCGTATCCTATCGACTTCAAGATGTCATTGGTCTCATAGTTACTGTGCAGCTCTTCCAAGGATTCAAGTTGTTCCCTGTTGAGTGGCAGTGATCCAAAATACTTCAGGTAGGACTCAGTGAATGTCCTCTAAGTGTTAACAGAAATGGTCCAGAGTTTCTTAAAGCCTCAGATTTGTTTATACTGCTTGATAGCGCCTGATGGACAGGTTGTTATAGCTGTTAAAGAGCTGCTCTAGCCCTTTGAACTGACCCTTTCTTAACCTTTGCTTAGAAAAGGTCACCCTTCGGCTTATGTAGTGAGGGGAACCTTGTACTCTACTGTAACAAACAGAGGGTAAAGGGAACAGCTGTGAATTTTGGGTTAACCATGCAAACCTGTGTAGACTTTTTGGGGTCACTCTATGATAATGAAAATTGTTACCAAATTATATGGAAGTTTAACAGCAATAGTGGGAAAGAGAGGGTGGAGTCTAATGCATTGGGTTTGATAAATGAAGTGTGAAGTTACCCATCTGGCTCTAGACAGCCCTCTTTTTCTTTGCAAAAGGGAAACATTTAAAAATAACCATGGTACATCTAGAATCAATGACCCATACAGAGAGCTGGAATAGATCAAGATTTAACGGTGACTGTAGAAGAAATTATCATTTGAAAAGTGAGACAAAGGATGAAAAAGTACAGTTCAATATCTGCACCTGATTCATTTTCCAAAAAAGTCTTAATATTTTTAGCCCACTAATGATGCTATTGACATTTTTTGATCTTTTAAACTGGAAACAGGAAAGTTGTTAATATCATAAAGAAACAGCTTGGCAAAAAAAAAAAATAGTACTTGAATTTCAAGAGAGAATGTTGTACTTTTGCACATTGGTGAATGTCCAACAGAACTGGGCAGCACAGCTCAATAAAAATTCTCTCATTCCTCCTCTTAATAAAACTTGTACCAAGTTATAATAATATTACCTTTAAGGTGTGGATGTCATATTCTGCTTAATTGCTAGTCGTTTTTGTTCTATTTTTTGTTTAAATACATTACTACCAAACTCATCTGTCATCAAGCAATCAACAATAGATTAATTTAAAGGATAATGTTTAACTACATTGAAAATATTAACTCATAGAAAAAGATGGTTAGTGAAGTAATTATTAAAATTAGTCTTTTTCATGCAAAAAATTTATTAGTCTGAAATGGTTCTGTTATGAGGCAGCCTAGTGCCCACTATGCTATTTCACTCAGTGAAATTTGCACCATTTCTCTTAAGGGAAATTCAGTCAGCTAAGGAGAAGTGTGAAGTTTTGGATAAAAATCTAATGAGCTGAAAAGTTTGATAGGAAAAATAAAATTATTTATGATAGTTGTATTCTCGTAGTTGTGCTAATTGGATTCAGAAGTCTCAATAGAGTTCTCTCTAAACCATCATATAATGACAAATAGACATAGTGAAAACAGAATAAACATTCAATAAATAATTTAAACCAAAGTAAACAAAATTCTTCTGGTTCATGAGATAAACAGCAGAAAAGTGTTAATTGATTATATCTTGTAAGAATCAATAGCTTAAATCTTTGGCTTATTGAAATAATACAGTGAGAAAAATCTGTTTTATGAAGTCATTGATACAACCCATAGCATTTTATAGATCAGATCACTGTGTATTTTTAGAGTTATATTCTTCTGTCTTTACATAACCCTTCAAAAGAGAACCTCTTACTCATGGCAAATAGTATGAGCTTCTGGTTTCACATCAAACTTAACTACAATTCCTTAAAGTTTTTGATACATTTTGTTGTTTTCTGTTTTGAAGAAAAGTTGTTTTTATTCTTGCACATTATCTCTGTCTACATTGGAATTTTAAGTCATGCCTAAGAAGGTAAATGAGGTAGATTTTGCTCTTAGCTCCAGTAGCAGAAAATGTTGTTGATGTGAAGAAACCTTTTCTTCTATAACGTGAGAAAAGTCAACTGGTTAAGAAGTTAACATGGGCTCTGGGTAAATTGGAGTAGTTTTCCTTCTGTCAGACTCAAGAAGTCAGTAACTGCCAGATTTTAAAAGAAACGTGGTAAGGCCAGTTCAAAGACTGGTTGACAAATACTCAAATTTTTTAAAGTCTTACAGAATATAAATATGTGAAATATGAACACTTCAGAAACAGGAACTATACCAGTGCCAAAGCTTTAACAGTTAAATGACAGAAGTATCAAGTAAAGTCTGACAGAAAGTGGAGAAAATATTTGTGTTATTTATAACTTTTGCAGTTGTTTTGTGTAATGTTAGAATGACAGATTTTTTTTTCTTTTGTGGGAATCCATTGTCCATGTTTCTGAAATTAGTAACGATCTCGGTATACACAGCTGTGTGATCTCCAATGGGATTTTTGTAACAGTCATCCTCTCTAGGCAACAAATGTGTCAGCTGGAATGGATATTCAGTAAGTTAGCAACAAGCATAACAATTAGCAACAAACAAGAACAAATTTTGATTCATCATTTAGGAAATCACAGGGGAAAAAACAAACAAACAGAAGATTAGATTTGGATTTGTTTGATTTTCTTGTGTGTGTGTGTTCTTTAAAAGAAGAAAATTAAACTATTCAGCACCCATTTTGTAACCTAAAAAAAATTTCTAGAAAGTAAACGCATGTTGTGAGTTAGATGATGATACTGAATACAGCACGTTAATGGGGAAGATGCTCTGAGGCAGACTGAAAACCAACCTTGCAGCTTTTAAATGAATGTAGAAAACGCTGAGACTTCAATGAAGTTGTCAGGTCTCCTGCTGTAGTTATGCTTAGACATCAGCTGCCTCGATTGACCTTTGACTTCTCTCCGGTTCCTTATTGCCAGACTTCTTTTGCTTCGTGTGACCCTTCCTGTTCTCTGCCTGTCTTTCACCTGTGTTTCTTGTTCTGGGGAGTCTTTGAAGCAGCCAGGCTTGGCATCAATAGGTACAAGTACTTTGCACAATGGAAGTACTGCTTGATTAAATCTTGCTGTTTAACAACCACTCTTATTTTCTTTAAAGCAGTTTTGACCCTTTACCCTTGAAAAAAAAATCATTTACAAGCTTGGATATTTACAGAAAATGGTTCTTCTTACCTTGTGATGTCACTATAGACGCAGCAAACATGGTATAAAAGACATTCTTTGGTATAAAGACTTAAAATGAATGGTGCGCGGCAGTCTAGAAGGAAAGTCACGGAACTTCATCTCTGTGTGGCTTTTGTGTGCATCTTCCATTATGCCACTTTGTGGAGGATTGTTTATTCTGATGATTATGTTACCATTTTAGTTTAGTTTTAATTCTCTATTTCTGAAAACCCCAAAGAGATGCATCATCCCATACCTGAATAACTACAGGGTAGATTTTTCCTCATATCCCTTTTTTGATTTAATGCTTTTCTGCCTGATATGTCAGAAGGATTTTTCAAAAATGACACTTCCAAATCTGACAAATGACACAATTTAGTCTTTATAGTGCAATTAAAGTTTCCAAAACTATGCGATAAATAACTTTCTCACTCTACCAGAGTGCATTTGATTATTTTTATTTTTAATTGTTGGCTAAGTTTTTTTGAAGGTTTGAGTTTATTTTGCCTGGACAGGTTTATCAAGTCAGCAGGGGTGACTTTTCCTTATTTAAGCTTTCATAATTGCAGTACAAGAAAGATAGTGTTGTTTTTCTAGGGGTTTGACAATGATTTGCTCACTACCACTGGGAGTTCTCAGTGCTGGAGATGGAAATTACTGTGTTTCCAGACTGCAGGATACTGGAGAGTGAATAGATCACAGAGGTGACAGAGGTGACAAATTTATAATCTGTGGAGACAAAAGTGTTACCCACATCATCAGACAGTTGAACCACAAAGTAGCATTAGCATCAGCTGTCATCATTCCTGCAAGAGAGAATAGTGTCTGCCAGGGGCAGGGAAAAAGGAGAAAAGCAGGGAGAATCCTGAGCATTGTACAGTACTCCATAACTGCCCACGCTAGCTAAAGACCTGGTGTTACAAACCAGGGATAAAGTGTGATGGTCAGGAGAATGCAGAATTCTCATAGATATATTTTGCTTTATCCACTGAGTTTTTTTCTTCTGCAATATTAATCCATACTTAACCTTTGTCTTCAGCAAAGTGTGTTGCTATCGTGGTATGCAATATACCCAAAAAACTAATTTGCAAACTTTGTATAAATTAAAACTTTGTAAAAAAAAAAAAAAATTAAATGTGTCTAAAGATATCATATCTGTAAAGCATTAGATGCCTTGTCCAAACAGGACTTTGTTGTTAAGGTTATTAGTGCCATTATTATCGCAGTATAATTTGATGATGATTGAAGGATAAAGCTAACTGGATTTGGAAGAACTGTGTTCAATAACTGGTATATGTTACTAGTGCAGAAATAACAGGGGATAACAAAGACTTCACCTAGCCAGGTGGTGTGCTTATGTCATTGCATGAGACATGAGTGAGCAGATGCTTATGTAAGTTCATGACTTAAGTCTTAAATGTTGTCAACCTTGTGTTGTTAAAGTTTTTCCATGTATATAGAATTTGATGGCTCCAGGGATTGGTAATGAAATACAGAGCCTTTTGTTTTCAGGTCAGCAGTTCAAATGTGCTTCAGGTAGATAGTGCCAAAGATTATTCCCATTGGATATCTGTGTTTGATGGCCTATGCAAAATGCATTGGTTCTCGAATCCTGGTAGGCAGGTGTGTATATCACATAAAGCAACTGTTACAGCTGATACTAATTGGTACCCTTGCTGGCGTTCTCAGAGCAGCCAAAAATTAAATGGATGTAGAAACTGCGCAAGATGCTGTCAGTGCTCTAAGCTGTCTAGGTGATGGTTGGGAGGCAGCGATAAGCCAGTATCAAGGCTGACTGAAGGTGAAAAGAGGATGGCAGTTTGTTGCATTGCTCTATACTGCTCTCTATTAATTTTATTTTTTTTTTACACTAAAAGTTATGGTAACATAGATGCCTATACACAGATACGTGGTGAGAAAGTGCCGTGGTAAACTCCTGGACAATGTCAACATGATTGGACAAAGTGCAATCCACTGGGAGGCTGAAGGCTGGGGTGGAGGTGTAACTAATCAGAGAAATGAAGATGAACTGACGAATAGAATTGGATCTGTTACTTATTTTGACTACTAATGAGATTTTTTCTGGCATTTTAAATATTTGTGCTATTTATTTTGTTTGAATTTTCAATTCTAAATGTATAATTACTGTGAAATTACTAAATGACAAATGACGATGATGTTTAAAATAGCTAATAAAGGAAGTTGGCATTTCTTAAGATGCTCTGTAAAATCAGAGACCTTAGGGACCTGTTACATAGCATGCATTTTTTCATATTCTTTGTCTTATGGTTTTTTAAATGACAGCAGCTGCAAATGGGAAGCATATTTAATAGTAGCAAAAAAAAAATGCTACTATGGATTACTGAAAAATTTGAGTAGTTAAGCCAACAAGGATACTTGTAGAGGTATGCAGCACCCCAGTTTATAATCCAAAATGCTTAATTGTATTTCCATATTGGCATGTACAAGAGATTGGGTTGGGTTGGTGATGGAGCAGGTAGGACTCATGGGTAAGAAGCGTGTTAAAGTAACATCTGTGACATAAAATACATAATTCGAAATTGAGATAAATAATTAAAACAAAAAGAGGACATGAGTTGTATCAAGAAGTTTAACTGAGAAGCAGACTCTAAGAATGCGGGCTTTGTGGGGAAAACTGAAAAAGGCTATTAAGTGTTGAAGTGAACGCAGTAATAGAAAGGAAAAGGAAATAGTTCTGGGTATTTTCAGATCTGCTAAGAAGAGCTTGTTCCACTCTTTTTACAAAGGCAAGCTTGAATGGTCCCATCAGATAGGCCTGTGGATATGTTGGAGTTAGCTTCAGCTCCAAATTGTGCTGGGGGGATGGTATTTTAATACAAGTTTATTAGGCCATGATTTAAACTTTTTTGCCAGTTGCTTTTTTTGCAAGTCAACATTTTCTCTTTTTTATTTTCTCTTCAAAACTATCAGTCAAGTAAATTCAGACAAAATTCCTTGGCTTACGAAGTGATTTTTGATGGTTACGGAAATAATATCAATCTGAATTTAGTTTACACAAACCCATAGTGTGAGTTATTTTGATCAGCCAGATATTATCACTGCAATGGGTATGATCCTTGTTTGGATCAGAACATGACTGTTTGGGTATCTAGAGTGAATTTTTGTGATTACAAATTTACAATTTATGATTGGAATTTTCAAATACTAGATTTTCAGATTTGCTGTTTCTGCAAATCTTCCTGCCAGTGCATTAATTTGTTGAGCAAATAAAATGGTTTTAGTCAAATTCTGTAAAATATTAAATGTTTTCCCATAAAGTTGGTGTGAATAATCATTATTTTGCATAATCTGCTCAGTTTGCTTTCCCAGTAATATTATGAAGCTTTATCTAGGCTGAATAAATGAAGTTTTTTTCTTTTTTTTTGAGCTCTGAATTGTATTTAAACGCAATTTTAGCAAGTGCCCTTATCTAGTAATGGTGGAGGTGCTATGGGGGTGTGGAGGTGCTGTTTAGTAAGGTCAACATTTGGTCTTTTTGACTGGGAAAGAATTTTATCAGAATTACTGTTGACAACCTAGTAAAGGTGGATTTGAAAAAAGTGCTCAGGAGATGAGAAGTAATCGATGTGTCCACTTCAGATGACTTACTGGCTGTACAGCATGTTCAGCATGTTTATTGTAAGGCATACTTTACCACATTTATGGTCTAATTATTTTATATTTTATATTAGACCATCCTGAAAGTATTGAGATGCGTCTCCTTCTGTTCATCTTTGGAGATGTGCATAAACCTGAAATCCAGATCTGTGTCTGGGGGCAGGCAGGAGGCTGGAGGAGGAGAGGGAGGGGATTTGAGGTGTGAGGGTGTAACACTGGACAAGGCTTTTAGCTGTTCTGCTTGCCTGTAGGTGACACTGTTGCACCATTTATCTGTATATTTTCACGTATCTTGTCCAGGGACAAAAAAAAAAAAAGTTTCATTAGAATAATTTGAGAGAGAATCAGATAAATAGAGTACACTAATGATTCCATAAGGCTTTGTCAGACAGTGGAGTCTTAGATACAGCTAGATGAATGGCATCTTCTTCTTCACGACGATGGCAGCGGCTCATAATATTATTTCCGATTAACTAGCTCCCTAGTATTGCTCCTCCAGTACAGTATCCCCTTGACAGGCAAGTTGATAAAAGGATTGCTCTGCATGTTTCTAAAGACTAATGTAATAAACCAAGATGATAATACGCTGTTGAAAAAAATCTTAATTTGCTGCTAAGTTATGGCAATATAAAGTTAAAATGTTTTTCTCTGCTCAAGTAATTTAAATTAATAATGTGTGCCATTAAGTGAATTCTCACAGAGGATTTTTTCCTCTTTGCTATTAAGTATGCTGGCTACAGAGAAAATGAAATATTCTATGAGGCTTGAGCAATCATCTATCTCTAAGCTACAGTGTGCCTGCTGCCAGATGTTCAGGTGCCGGTGCTGCTGCTTTGACATGTATATCTCTTCCAGGCAAAAAACAATATATACATCAGTCCAGGTGCAAGGTGGCCTTGCCAGCAAACCTGCCTCCTTCTAGCTGTGACACTCATCCGTTCCCCGTCAGAATGTGTACGTTAGGAGGGGATTGTAATTAACCCCTGGAAAGTCTGGGTTTCACGAAAGTGATGTGCGTGGTAATGATATTGTTAGGTTCCTTAATTTCCAGTTTCACCATCAATTATGCCATGTGTTTCATCCAGTTGGTGCTACCCTCCCAGTGTTAATTACAACCTACAAGACTGTTACAGTTAATTTTATGGCAAGCATATTGTCTCTTCAAGGCTCCACAGCAGCTCATAAATTATCTTGAAGGTAAAATGTAACTTGGGGAACTAGTTATGAAAATTCCATCCATCTCGCTTAGGAGGTGCAGCTGCTACTGTCAGCTGCCTCGCTGCCGCATTGTGAAGGAATTATGGTGGGTCAGGTTTAAGAGGCTAGGCCCGGGCTGTCACCGAGGAGAAAGGCTGTCCTGGCCCTGTCAGACAAGTACCTTCTGCCAATCCCTTGTGGCTTCACTTTGCAGGCAGTAAAAGGCAGGCGGTGCAGGTGGATGGTCCCCAAGCTGTCTCTATTCATTACTTTACAGAAACTTGCTTTAGGTAGGCAGGTACGGAGACCTTTCCACTGTTGTCATAATGTTAGGCATCATCTGCAAAGTGCAAGGTAGATAACTCTATAAATAACTCGCCGATCTGTCGGGCTGCGGTAGTGCAGAAAGATGATTAGCACCGTAGACACACATGAAGTAGCTCGCTGGTTTGCAAAATGACTGTTGGTTTAATTGTAGCAATAGCTGGTTTGGAAGAGCACATCTGTTCGCTTTTATTTCACATGCACAATATGAGGAGGCGCAATTTCTCTGCGAAGTAATTTGTGTTAGAGTTTCACATTACATAAATTAGCCTGGTTTTATTTTGGAATTATTTATGACATCTGTGTGTGTGTCCTGGTTTTTGTTGAAGGAATTGCAAACACTGATGATTTTCTTTTTATATATATATATATAAATATATATATATTTATATATATAAATATATATATTTTATATATATATATATATAACAACAAAATGCAACCCAGTACTCAGAACAAGGAGTGTTCAGTGCTACTTACATTTTTATAGTGAACTTGTATTATTACTGTAATGCCTTACTTTTCTCCTTATATCATAATACAAGACTACCATAAAATATAATGCCTTATTCTGCTGTCTCTTCCTTTAATAGTTTGTATTTCAATAGTTTCAAATGCTGTCAAGCTTTGGGTGTTTTTTTAAAGAATGAAACCTCAGTACAAATCAAATTTCCTGCGAGGTTTTTTTCCTTCCACTATTTTACCTTTCAAAAGGACTTCTGTGTTTACAGTGCTGTTTCCTAACCTCATTTACAGCTGGGAGGGCATATGAGAAGGAACACTGAAAGCTGACACTGAACACATTTCCATAGGCAACCACTGTGCAGATGTGAATGTACAGACCGCTGTGAATGGGTAAATGTTGTGAATTCAATTGAGGAGAAAATGAGCCAACACAATAATGAAAACCAGAAAGGATAATGCATCTAAATATATATTGTTTATTTCTTTTGACAGTCTTCATTCAGTTTTAACTATTTCATTTTAATTATTGTTCATTCTGCAGTGATGAAATTTTTTTGAAAATAAAGCTGACTCTGTAAGTCAGGCCTTTTATATGCTTGCAAAGTCGGGGAAAAGGCTAAATAGAGAGTTCATATTAGTACACTTCTAATACATGTTCATTGTTGCTTTTCCCATGGAATTTTAAGTAAACATGCCTTATAATGTCTTTTAGAGGCCCATTCTTCTTCCTGTGGCAACTGTTTCAGTGTCTTCAGAGAAGTAACTCAGGAATTTCAACTGACCAGAATACTACATTTCTATTTGTTTAGTGTATTCAAAGGAAAGCTGTGCATTAGGCACAGCCTTGGGCAAAGTGAGGTGTAAAAACCAGATCGCCTCAAGAGCAGGCCCAGAGGCATTGGTCTTTGGAAGCCAAGTTCCTTCTAGGGTTCATTCTCTCCTTGTCTCCTATTGAAGAGGTAAGGGGGCGGAAAGGCTAGCATATTCCATTCCTGTGTTGCTAGCATATTCCATTAAATGTAGTGTTGCTTCACCTGGTCATCTACGTCATTATCTCCTACGTTGCAGGATGTCAAATTACCAAGGTTATCCGTCAGTATGCCAAAGCACCCCCTCCGTTGTGGACCATTCTGCATCAGAACTGGGAGGAATCTGCAATGTCTGCTCTTGCTATAGTTGCTGTAATACAGTGTTCACTAAATTTTTGATAAATTTGCCTTGGTAGAAGAGGTTGGGAAAAGGGAAGTTGTCCAAGAATGTAATGACCCATACTGGTTTCTGAAGGGATAATAAGACTGCTGAATATTTGAAACTGTAGTGAATGTTTATGTCAGACAGTATTATGTGAAAATATCCTGGTTATCATCATAATCTCTTCTTGGGTTGATTTTCCAACATCACTAAATTCAAGAGAGTTGCTCTTGATTTAAGTCAATGTAACTGAAGAGAATCAGGACATAGGTCCTAATAAATAGTCTTTCTGAAATGTAATTTGGCACATGTAATCGTCATTACCAAACTAATTCTCTTTTAAATGTAAGATTTAATTTTTGTGCAATTGAATAAGAAAACATTTCTCAGAAGAGTGCCTTTGTTTCTTGGCTCTTGGCCAATGTCTGTAGGAAAGAAAACTTCATTTGGAAAGCAATTGAACTATGTAGTATTGTGAGCTTACTTGTTTTTTAGGAAGATAGATTACAGTAGGAGAGAGGATAAGAGTTGGATCCAGACCACTCAGTTGTTATGACAAACATTTAAAAAATGTTTTTCTTGCTTAACATGACTCAGTATAGTCTTACGTATCTTCGAGCAAAGAAGAAAATGGACTTTCAGAATAGCCTCAGTATTTGATAGTCATTAGACTCCAAAACACAGTTGGAAATTTTTTTATGGCTGCAGATTCTTATTTATGACACACACACTTAATTTAGTCATTTTTAATGCAAAAAGTAATTTTAAAACTCAAACTCAAATAAAATATGTTTACCAATTTAAGTGTGCTATCAGCCAAATGAATTTATAAGAATAAAATTCATTTTGTAGCTCAAATATATGTAAACATCAATAGGATTTGAGTCAGTGATAGCTAGCAGAGATCAGTTCTGAAGCTTGGTGCTTCAAAATTTATAAAGAAATCAAAATTTTAAATAGGGTCATCATAGAAAAAAAAAAAAAAAAAAAGCTTTTCTGCTTGATAATTAAAAGTTCCAGTAATGTAGGAAGACCTCTGTGCATGTTGAATCCTGTGAAATCAATGGAGCTCTGCATGAAGTTGATCCACTTGCTCATTCAGTTTGCCTATGGAAACAACTTTCTTGATCAAAATCAAGATACTGATTATCTCTCCTGTTGTACTCCATTATAGTACATTTTGATGTGAGATAAATGACTTCTTTTATTTCACAATAATCCCATACATTGCGTTTTTCTTACTGAGATGGAAAAGATCAGTGTCCTTCACCCCTGTCTTAGGCCCTCTGATCTATGTGCTGTTCATGTGTCAGGGAGCCATTTTATAATTTGCCTTGGGTGAGAAGTTTAAAACTTTGAGTAGGATTGCTCAGGCTACCACAATACTGTGCAATTTTAATTGCATAATTAAAATCACAAGATCAAGAAACATAATCTTTGTGTATTTGCCTCCTGGCTCCACACAAGTATTAAAATAATTTCAAGAATGTATGTAGTTTTCTTTGAAGGAATATGGATTGCAACAAAGTAAATAGAATTACTTGTGTTTAAATATGAATATGTTCAAAGCAAACTGCTTTAGGTATATGCCTGACTTCTAGTCAATATCTATCTTTATGAAATGCAGATTTTTGTTTCTAATTAAAACTTATAAGCGTATGCGTTAGCACGCTAACAGAGTTCCTGATCTTGAAGAGTGCAGGTGGACCTTTTCTGCGCACTCTAATTGCTAACAGATATGGAAAATACAAATCCGAAAATCCTTCTTCCTTCTACTTTTGCTAATTTTTATTTTTATCTTACAGAAGAAACTGTAAGAAAGCAATATACTACCAAATATCAAAAGAAAAAAAGGTTTCTTTTTTGTTTGAATGTACGATTTTTACGATGTAGTAATTGTTATGGAGGTACAATTAGTTATGAATATGGAAAAAGAATTTTGCCTGCTCACTTTTTTGCTCAAAGCCTGACCTTTATTTAAGTGTATTATTTTTGTCACACACACACACACAACCCTACAAGATTTATTGGCGTTTGTATGAAAAAAAATGAAAGGATTTTCATGTTTTGTAAGAAACTTAATACACTCTCGCAGATGGCCCAGCTCAGGTGTGATTTTAATTATGAGATAAAACAAAGCCCAACACAGTAGGAAGTAGTCTTAATAAACGGCCTGAAGCTTTTGTCTTCATGTGTCAAAAAGCCTTTTTATTGCGTGATGAATTTTTTTTTACTAGCTGTTTCTAAAAATGCTTGAAAAAAATGCAAGGGCTTCCAAAGTTCATTTGAATTATTTTGGACAAGTAAAAAGTAAGAATGTTTTGTGAATTTGTTTCTTCCCAGTAAGTTTAGGCTTTGTCAGGGGAATGATAAGAAAAAAATGCATTAATAATAACAAAACATGGACACAAATGCTCTTTTATTTGTTTACAAATAAACTGTTTTCTAATTACATGTTGTCATTGCTTGTCAGTGTATCACATTGCTTAGTAATAACAAAAACTGAGCATTTGAGCACTGCTTAAACTGTACCATTAGAAAGTAATAATTTAAACCCTGCTATGCTATGGTATTCAGCCTTCATTATTAAAACAAAAATAGTACGATCCTGTTGTTAAATGTTACTAATATATCACAGTAATGTTGTATTGTCTTTCCCTTAGTGGGGAATTATGAGGACCTCATGTTAGGACCTCAGTGTCCTGACATAGTTAATTATCCATAGATAATGGTTTTCAGCAGTAGCTGGTCTGCACATTGCAACCTCACCATTGAAGGCTTAATAAATATTTGCAGACTCAGGTGCAGAGCACCTATGTACTACAAAAACAAACAGCTGTGGTTTCTTTCCTGTGCTATAATTCACGTACAAGGTCTCGTTTGTTGTAGCTAACCTAATGGTGCAAACGTCAAGCTTTGTCCTATGCTATATGGTGGTAATATGTTTACTGCAGATATGCTAACTACTCTTTCATGAGTCCTTTCATCGTCTTTTTTACTGCAAAAATGTCTTGGAACGCTGCAGCTCTTGGGGCTCATTGCTTGAATGCTGCGTATTAATGGAATGATGACAAACTGGGTTTTAGAGCTCGTGGCTTCTGGAACATGACTGGCAGTTTTGCAGGTTTAGGATTGTCAGCTGCAGAAATATGATGCGGAAAAAAAAAAACAGCAATTAATGATTTTCATTCATAATTTTGTAAGCTAGGCATGCTATGTGTTACAGTGCTGTGTTTTCAGTATAGAAACCTCTTCTGTTTTGGAAAAACTTTGTATGCTAATGGTATTGAGAAATGTTGGGATGAGTGCCCTCTTAGCTGCTCTGGCGATTGTCATCATGTTTAAATTTTTGAATACATTTTGTTTTCAATATGGAGCTGAAATGCACCTGAATTTAGTTGTTTATCTATGTTGATTTTGAATGTTAAAATGCCTAAACTTGAAAAAAATCTATCATAATTGGAAAATAAAAATATTACATCATTATTGCCTCACATTATGTAATAATAGCGTGCATTATTTAGAAAGTAGACTCCTTATTTATTACATTTTTAAATAAGTGTAATTGCCAACTACTGCATCATTTGAAATCTCTATAGAAAATACTTTATCACAATAATAACAGTAGTTTTCTGTTACTCAGAAAATTATTTATCTTTCAGTCCAAGAAAAAATATTTCATTTTTTTCTTAAATTGTTTTCCCATAGATTTCAATGCTTTCAACAAAGGCCTAAAGAGGAAATATATTTTTTCCTGAAATTGTCCATTCTCTGCTTCCCCACTGCCCTGCCACCCTTGCATCCTTAGTCTTAATCTTTTTTCAATTTTTGGATTTTAAGGATTACATTGTATTAGTGCATCTCTCTCCTAGTCACGTTCATCATGTATTACGGGAAGGTATAGGAGTGATAATCTAGGATAAATGAATAACATTCTGGTTTTAGCTGTTGATCGTGTGGCAAGTGTGGGAGCATTAGAAGAACAGGGAAGGGTCCCTACCCTGTAGAATTTCTAGTCCACTTTAGGCAAGAAAGTGATTCATGTCTGTTTTGTTCCATGTGCATCATCCCCAGCTTCTCAGCTTGCATATCGTCAAATGTTCAGTCAACATTTCTTTTCTGTGACTCAGGAAATGCTGCTTTGTCTCCTGAACAAGACTCACAGTCAGAGCTGTGCTGACAGGTGGGTGCCTTGACCTGTGTGCATTGCCACCCCACGTGCACCCTCAGCACAGCCTGGCCTGCTCTCCGGGATGCTGAGAACCAACCTCTGGTTGTCAAATGCCCAAGCTGCATTATGCCCGCTGGCTGGCAAGCTGCGTGTTGGCTGTAGGCAGCTTCTGTGTCACTGGTAATATTACTGTGAGCGTTATGTTACAACTGAAGTTATGATTATGGTGTTTCTTATCAAGATAGCTTTGGTACAAACCTCGAGGAAAGTTTTTGTTTGGATGTGCATCCTGTGCATGATAGGTTGTGTTTTTCTACCTGCTAATCCCACTGCACTGATTGGCTCATGAATTGAAACAGAAGCTGGTCGTGTTGGGGAGTGGTGCTGGTGGCTGGCGTGTCTTCTTGGCCAGGCAGCCAGGCCACATAGCTGTCATTAAAACCAGGTAAAAAAGGCGAGCAGACAAAGGGTGCTGTTTTTAAGTGGCAATACGCTGGCAGTCCTTGGTGTTGTGCTTCTCCATCAAACAGAAGATACAATGGCAGTGCTTGCTTCCCCTTAATTTTTAATGTTACAAACCTGCAAGTCACTTGAGTAACACACACATGACTTCTAGCATTAAAATTCAGCATTAGCTTAACTTAACTGCAATTGTATTCATTTTAAATTGAGTGCACTTTAAAATTCTGCTGGTAACCATGCTGTTGGTAACCTACACCCCTTTGACTCATTAACAAAATGTAACCGATCTTGATCTTTTTTTTTTTTTAATTTATCTGCAGTATAATCAAGGCAAGAAGCTTTTGGCTCATGAAAGTAAATGTTTTTGATCCTTTGTTGTCAGATCCCACAATTTCTTTACAGCAGGCTTAGATGAATCAGAAAACTGATATACTGAGCCACTGGAATTGCAGTCTTGTAATTTAGAAATATCCATTTTATCCCTTATAATTTCTTCACTAAGATTCTTCAGTCTGAATCTGATATAGGTGGGAGCCAAGACAAACAGTAAGCATTTATAGTCATTCAGACCAGTTTGGATTCCACTAGAATGTAAAGCCAAAGAGTTCTTGGCTTTGTTTCATGCATCCTTACAAGGATAAAAAAGTGCATTTAAATTGTAATATTCACTGCAGCTACATGCTTCTGTAACATCTGCAAGCTTTTACTTCCAACAACGTTATAAAGATGTGAAAATACTTATGCAGTAAACTCTTAATTTGCCAGCTGAAGAGCTTGGTGGAAGGTCCTTTAACTCTCTAGAAGCAGTGTACTACAATACGCTTTCTCCAATCCAGGCCACAGGAGCTAGAATGCAGTGATGCCAGCGATGCCATACACATGCTTGGGTAAAGGAAAGTGCAGGTGCTTATCTGCTCTGTGTGGGGCATTGCCCTGGTGGTGCTGCCCTGTATTAGGAGCTTTCATCCTTTAAGTAATTCTAAATGCACAGCTAACTTGCTATGGTTTTAAAGAGTAAGTGCTGCAGCAGTAATTTTTGCAGGACAAAACCTTAAAATTACTTTAGTGATTTATGTGTGTATTTGTTGTAGAGATATTTGCCAGATAGCAGGAATAGCTAATAGGGAGTATTTCTGTTGCTTAGAACAAAAACATTGAAAATACCTTTTATGACAGGAGTCCTATTCCTAGAATTATAAAATTTATTGAAATAAGCTCTTTCCCTCATTTTGGTATGTTATTTCCAGACTAGCCTCCTCAATGTGCACATGCATGCACATACATGATTTCCTCGTGTGCTTACTGAATTGATACGTAATGAGTCCTGCTAGCAGACTTTGACAGAACATCATTCAGAATTTGTCTTATCTAGTCCTGCCCTTTTACATTAAATAACTTGAGGCTCAGATTTTAATTGCTCCATACTTCCAAATAGGTCTTTTTGCTATAGCTTAGACAATTTATTCTGTTATATATCACTTTGAAATTCCAGGATGTAATTCCTAGGCAATATGTGCAACAATGAAAGAGAGAGAACCCTCATGCTTGCAAAATACATGTTGAGAAAGCAGTATGGCAAAAACTGTGTAGTACAGAGTTCTTTACAGCTGAGAGCTGGAGCTTTGAAGATCATTGTTACCTGTTGGTCAATACCTTTAAAATAGAAGCGTGCTATGAATAGAAGAATGCCATGATGAACCGTGGGTATAGAATGTCTCCCTCACCTGTATGTGTACATGAGAGTGGGACTCTGGGTATGTGATTAGTTTTGAAGCAAAACAGATGACATAGCAATCAGTAACATCTAGTTTAAATGCATGTCACAAAAATACATGTTTCATATTTTTATCTGTCAGACTGTAGTACGTATTTCTTTGTGCAGTAGATGAGTATCTAGTTTTCTCTTCTGCTTCATAATGTTTGCTATGAACTTGAACTCCCAATAGCTGACTGGAGTTCAAAGACCAGAGTACTACTGACTTCCAATACTTTACAAATCCATAGAAGTCCTTTGTCATCCATAGAAATGGCAAAGTGAAAGGGAGTCTGTGCCTCAATAGAAAGATACTTTGTGTGGAGGAAATCACAGACCAGATATGCCTTGAAATAGCTTAAAAACACATAATTTTTGGAGAAGACCAATAATACCAGTTATTAAAGCAGACAGCATAGAATGTGCATTTCTAGAGTCAGGTTGAAGATAACATTTGGATTTGTTGTCCAGCAAAACCTGAGGTTTTCACAATGTCCCGTGCCTAAAGACTTAACTTTTTAAAATGTTCATTGGCATGCTCGCTGTGCTCCCACATTTAAAGATAGCATCGCCCGTACAGATATTCTGAGGTAGAATTTAGTTCTTTGTTCCCAGTTTAAGGTTACCTCTGAGAAAAACAACTAATCAATAAACAGTTTAATGGACTATAGCGAATAACTCTATTCTGGGTAGCCAAAATAGGGAACTTTCACAAAATTATCTCAAAAAAAAAGGAAAACAAAAGAAATAGTTTTGAAAGAATATAGCTATTTTCTTGTTGGCTTACAGCATTCTAATTCTATATAGAATTAATGAAATTGATTATGAACTAAAGAATTAATCAAGCACCTTTTAATTACTGTACACGTTTCACTCTGGGGCTAGATAACCTTAAGATGACCTTTCCACATCTGGGGTCAAGCGCTAGTAAAAGTTGTCTTATTCTTAGGCTTCATCTGGGCTGGCATTTCTGACAGACGTGTAAACAGATGCAAGCATCGTTGCTAATGACAGGTGATTATAAGTGGCATGGGTGCCAAGGTAATTAAACCATGCCTTGACAGGAACATTTGGTGATAATGGTATTGCAGCATTAGAAAAATTGTTGCAACACATTTTTCCCTGCTAGGCTATAGACCTGAATATCATTCATTTGGATTCTTTGGCCATAGCACTCCAAGTCCAGAGTTTTACTCACTGCTTGAAGTATACAGCATAGGGAAATGGGCAAAAGCAGCTGGTTGAATAGAGCAGGTACGTATGAGTAGGGTTCTGGTGCTTTGAATTGAAGCATATGGTTCTAAGAAGCCTTTTAGCATATAAATATAGTATAAAAATCCAGCACGGAAGGATTGGAGGTGTATTATCTTCGTGACAAGATAACAGTTACTGTGCCAGATTTATTAATGGCTGAATTATTGTGCTATTCTTTGTCATATATTTCTTATTGGACATCTTAACTGCTTTTACGGCTGCAAATCTTAGTTTCTAAATCTAGTTAAGCTTTTGTGTGTGAATGTACTTCACAATGAAATACAGATTATTCACAGAGTAGAAATAAGGGTTGCTTTAGAAATAATTTATTTTAGTTGATATTAGAACTTTTATAGACTTAAGGCAGTGTATTCTCAGATCATCATGGAGCAATTTCGTAGTTGAAGATTACTTAGTATTCCTCGCTCAGGTTTCTTTTGCTGAGAGTGAATAATGCTAAAGATAAAGTTCCTTATTTATCCCACAGCTCTTGCAGATCCTTATTTAAAACGAATTGTATAAGAGCTGTGGAAAAAAATGGTTTGATTCCATAAATCAATCTAAACTGATTTCATAAAATGCGATATGTCTAGTTTAAGGATATTTTTCCATCATTCTGTGTGGAATTCATTATGACCATTGGATGGAAGTAAACTGTCCACACCACTGGCGTTCCTTTGATATTTGTCTCAGCTTTGAAGCTCTGGTGTTTAATATCATTAATCTCAGCTAAAATTCTGGACCTCCATCAATTTTGGGAGCACAACTTAATCCTGCTTATTTATCATTCAGGGTACTCAGGATGGAAATAAATCATTTCACTTCTCTGGTTGGTCTGGACATCACTAAAGCAGTACAAGAAGCTGCTTCAAATAGTAGCTTATAGCTTTTATCATAGTGCTTGGATTGGATACCTAGCAAAGGGTGCTGGGAATCCAGTAACTCCTTTAGTTTAAAGCTGGCACTTAAAAATGAAATTTCAAGGTAGTGAAATTAAATCAATTTTCACATCAATTACGTGAAGAGATTTAATTAAATGATGTGCTAGATACGTTGCTTCCACGTTATTTAGAAAAGGAGGTAAAACGGAGTTAAACACATCATGATCACAGTGAAATCTTCAATGCCTTCTGTTGCTTTTTCCACCATCTTCTGGTCCAAGTCTCCCAGGCTTCCACCCACTGTTTCTTCTGATGAACGTGCTAACAAAGTTAAGGTGCTATTAATGCATCTGCAGAATTTTCAGCCTCTGGATTGAGATTCTGGCAAAAAATTGTGTGGTCCAAGCAAGCCAGCTTTGAGTGTACCTGATGAAGTTGACTACGGTGCTGATAACTTTGGCACCCTTGCGCATAAAATTTTGACCTGCAGGATCATTTCAGAAGTTTTAAAAAGCTGGGGTGTTTTCCCTTGTTGTCAGCATAGGGCATGCAAATTACACTTTGTGTTTTCAGCTAATAAGTAAAAACTTTTTGTAGGAAAAAACAAAGGATTTGGATTACTATAGTTAAGGCAAGTGTAATAGAAATAAAATCAGTATCATATTCAGGTCCGTCACTTAAGTGTATGTGTTTATACATAAGATACTCTATATAATTTTTTGCAAGGGTTTTAATGTTATGTGCAGGTAACCTTGTAGCTGCCAGTTTGTTTTATTTCTGATGTTGCCTGCTAGTCCCTGAAGCAGATAAACTGGATTTTTTTTTGATCTTCCATTTGCTAGACTTTCGTTATATTGTGGTTACAGTCACAATGTCAGCACATAAAATGTTAAACATCACTGGTCTGAAAGAAGCTTCCATTGTCTTCTACTTTTGGTGCCTGGGGATTCCTTCTAGTCTTGCAGTGGTGGTTCTGTCAGTGTAATATGTCATGAAGCATTTCTCAGTAATGACAGACATTGAATATGAGTGACAGGAACTCTGACCGAGTGAAATGGGTTCAATTACCAGAGATGTAGGGTTACCTGAGATAAAACCAAATGGTCCAATTGTGCTTGGGTTTGACCCTTTGACTCCCAGCTACCCGGCAGCAAAGACAAATGGCTGATTAACCATCCCCTAACCCTCCTTTTCTGTGATAAACTTGTTTGGATTTCCTTGTCTGAATAAAAATCTAAGTGTGGCATGTTTCTAAAAGGAAATATGATAGGAAAACAATGGGTACTGGTGCTAGTCATTTTCTTCCCTTACTGACACAAACCAGAAAGCTGTCATTCTATCTTGGAATGTATCTAGGACATAGTGTCCAGAAATCAATACAAGATAAATGATTGCTCTCTTAACCTCACCTTTCTTCTGCTGCCGCGGTTACGTTGCTCCTGTTCACCTGCAGCCAACCTGACGCCAGAATAAATGAGGGAACCTGCCGTGAAAAGTATCTTCTTAAGGGTTTTTGTGTGAAGGGGTTTTGTTGGTTGCATTTTTGGTTGGTTCCTTTTTGGCATAGGTTTTTTTTGGTGGTGGTGGGAGGGTAGACAGAGGGGTTGCTAGTCAGCACTGAGTGCCGCTTTACACTTGTTCTAGTCCAGTGCCTACAGCTCCCAGATAGAGTTATAGCAAGCTCCCTAATTAAACTGTCGCTGTCTGCCCTCACTTGACTGCCTTTACAAAGTCATTTAACTAACAGACATTCCTGACTATTAAAGCTAGGAGCAGCGTGTCTCCAGTGCTGGAGATAAAATGAATGAAATTTGTTAATCTCCACTGACACTTGATCCTAGATGTTGAACTAATGCTGTTGCACCTGAACTTTTTCTTTATTGTAATTACTTCTCATGTTATTATTTCATATAATAAATCGGAGGAAAATTTCAACAGGTATTAAATTATACAAGTTGATTTATGGATGCTGAGTGAATATGACATTCATCTTGTGCATTCTTCAAAAGCACATTTCAGTGGATGTTCAGGGCTGGATTTGAGGATTGTGCTAATAGAATACAGTAGTAGGGTGATGCATTTCCCTCGTCTGAGAAGAATGGCATTTTTAAATCTAAGCCCTTTTAGTAAGGAAGCAAAAAATTGCCTTTGTAATTTTATTCATTGTTAATTTAAATATTTTTGAATGAAGATTTAATGCATTTTAAAATAACACATTCTAAGAATTGTATGCAATTGATAAAATTAGCCAAAATTGCAGAGTGGAATTGAGCTCTGTTTGAAGGAACAAACATTAAAAACATTTTAAACAAACAACAAAAAATATTTTTTTCTATCTCCTGTATTTTGCTAAGTTCTTGTTCTCTGATTCATAGATTCATAGAGTTTAAGGCCAGAAGGGACCGTTATATCATCTAGTTTGACCTCCTGTATATAACATGGCATTACGCTTCACTGCTGTCCCTGTATGGAGTCCAGTGATTTGTCTCTGGCTTTAAATGCATCTTGTGGAATGGTGTCCATTGGTTTGAGGACAATGGGAAATAAATTCTAAAGAACTCATATTCTCCAATGTAATTGTTATATTAGAAAAGTCCTAATTTCTATTTGAACGCTTGGCTTCAGCAGTTTTTCTGTCTTCAGTCCTTACTGTCATTTTCTCAGCTAGACAAAAAAAATGTCCCATATTTTCTGTCTACCGAAGTACATATAAACAGCAGTCATTTCACTTTCCTCTCTTGTTTCTGCACAACTTTGCAGACAGATTTGTAAGGGTGCTTACCTTGCATCATGGTGAGGTTACACATAGAGCTGTTGTTTTGAGTACAAGGAGCTATGTACACTTAATGCAATGGTAACACAAGTTTCTGCACCACCTTCTGTGGCATGTGTTAGGCTTGTACTTCCAGTGCTGTGAGGTTTCTGTGCCATGTTAGTGTTTAATGTCTGAAAGTGAACAGCAAGCTGAAAAAAACCTTTCTCTTCAGAAAAATCTATTCTTTAGGAGCTCTTGGATACTTGTCATATGATTCGTTGAGAAGTTTGTCCTTAACAGGTGATGATTTATACTGCTTTTGGTTCATAGTGAACTGGAAAAGTTCCTCACCATTTTCATTGCTAGGTTTTGGTCCTTGTTTCCAGATCAGTGAGAGGTAAGTTTTGAATATTTCTGACTTTTCTGTTTAGTGCACTAATAAAGCTCATTGCTCCTAGGAACTGTATTTCAGCATCATTTTTCTTGCACAGTAGGAAAGGAAGATGGTTTCCTAGAGTACCTAAATTCTCTCTTCCACCCTAGAGATACTTTGACTTCTTATGCTAAAAGCAAATAACAATCCCCCCAGAGCCTGTCACTGTTACAGTTTTATGAAGTTTGTTATGTAAGGAAGTTATGCAGGTAGTTTGAAGGGACAAATTTACTTGAATCTTTCTTGTTTGTCTTGACTAAAACTCGAGTCCTCTGCAGACATCACTTGTGTGTATTGATGCTTTAGGTGCACTGTAACTCAGACTGCTAGACCTCCTAGGTCTCTAACTTTATTTTGGGGGTGAGGTTGGGGTGAGGGGTGTTTGAGTCTTACTGTGCGTCTTGCAAAGCTGTTTCTAGAGATGCTGAATGTTTGCAACTCTGAAGTCAGTGTTCCTGTAAAGTGGCAGGAGCAGCAGGCAACCCGTAATTATTCTGCACAAGTGGCCAAACATTGACCACATGAGTTGTTACTGAAATGGCAGTGCTTGTACATCACTTTGCTATTTCTAACTGATGAGTATCTCTCTTTTCTGCTATGTCCAATTCTTCTGTGTCTGACAGGCACTTGACCCTTTCATCACAGGTGAAACACTTCTCAGGAATCCGCCTTCTTTCTACGTAAGAAGTAATATACATTGAAAATGCAATGGTCTGATGTATCAGATGCCAGTAGTCTTTGAGGTGTCCAGCAGAGATACAGCTTTGTGAAAATAAATGCTGGTTATACTTCTTAACCGTGGTTTTACACCTTCCTAAGTCTTCCTAAATGTCTTCTTGTATCTGCTGGATGAAACAGTAAAGCAGTTAATCTTTAATCCTGGAAGTAGTGGATAACCATGAATTACCTGATTCACATCTTTTCTGTATGACTAGTGGTGTACCTGTGCAGCTAATGTTACTTTAGGAAAGTGTTCATCGTTCACAAATATTATTCCTACAGCATATAAATAGAGTTTTAGGGAACTTCTGATTGTTAGGTGTTATCTGTCCTGTGTTTTTAGAGTTTGTCCTTTACAGCTAACAACAGCCAACAAAAATCATGTCAGTTTTCTTAAAAGAGGATTTTGGTGATACGGGATTGGATTTCGTGAAATAGGATTGCTCATGATCTTTCCATTCATCCCAGAATGGGCTTGGATATGGTTCTTCTGCCTGCTGTATTTTTACAAGAGAGATTAATACTGAACTTCAGAGGGACTCAGCAAAAAGATACGTGCCTGTCTACGCAGCATTCAGAAGGAGACCTACATCTTTGTGAAGGTTTCAGAATCTTTCACCTTGTAGAAATAGTCTATTAATTCCTCACACCTTCTGATGTCTATGAATTTACATCCCCAGCACAACTTTTGTGTTGTCATTGTCCCCACTGCAGCAGCGGTCTTCCAGTTGAATGAAAACGGGATATGGATCTGCAAAAGCATAGGCCACTAAGTTTGATGGAGAGTATTCAGAAATGTGTACTGCTTATTCGAAGAAGTACTCTCCGTTTGTTTTGCATAGTTCATGTGAAGTCTGCCTTGTGTAGAATTTACTGTTTTAAGCAGACATTGTAGCTGGATCCTTAGGGCTATTTACAGAAATTAAATTACCTACAAATTAGAACTTGCAGCACCAAAATCTTGGACATCAATGGCAACAGACAGAGACAGTCAAAGAGGAAAAAAAAAAAGTATGTATCCATATTGCCAATATGGATAATTGTCAATATAGAAATTAGCAATACTTAGCAACAAGTATATGCAAGAATTAATAAATGTTTCTACTACTTGTACATAAGCCTTGACGACCATTCTGTGACTTGATGGTTCTGCAAAGCACCAGGTGCTAACCTGTGTCTCAGTAGGCAGGTTGCATCCTAGTTTATAGGCTTCAAAGCTGAAGATGAAAATGTAAGAATGAGACTTAGTTTTCTGCTAAAACAGAAGGATTGTTACTTTCAATCAAGTTCAGTTTTCTAAATTTAGCTGAATTTTTCTGTCTGAGGTATTGATTGTCTTCTGTTCTTAAGAATTCTCCTGAATATTATATTAAAAGGTAATAAATGTAATCCTGCACTTAAATGTGATTGACTATAGTGATTTCTATCATTCTTCTTTTGTATAAAGTGCTGGAAAGGGAAAAAATGCAGAACAAAGCTGTGTGCAAATTACTATATTTGAGTTCTGTCCTGTAAACTTTTGTCAATAAGGTTGACTAATCTGGAACTATTTCAGGAGATACTTTTGCTCTCAGTCATGAAGCATTAAGATTTATTGTTTGTGGCATGTCCTTGCTGTTCAAGTGGTATGCAGCCAGTTTTTGCAGGCGTAGTTTTGTTCCCAATGAAGTCGGTTGCAAAAATTCTTTGGCTTTTGTAGATGGTCCATCATGTAAAAGTTTAAACGTGACAGGGAAAGAGTAAGATTGAAGGAGTAGTAAACTGGTGGGGGAGATACCTGTTTTAATACAAGTATCATTTTTATATCAAATGTGTATTTAAGAAGGATACAAATCTAAAAATTACGTGTGACTGGTAGGTAGAACTACCTAACTTTATTGAGAAATAAGATACCTTGGTGACTTAGAGTAACTCAAAATATTGTAACTGTTGGAAGCTGTTCTGGAAATGATGTTAGCTAAAACTTCCTGCATATCAGTGCATACCTACTATTTGTAGGAGGTAGCGATATGTTTGCATATCATAAACTTTTGTGAAAGTATGCAGTCCATCTCGTGGGAGCTAATTGGCATAATGTTGATATTACTGTTCTGTGAATCAATAGCAAATAACCTCTACATTTCCTTAGCGCTTCTAGTGAGAGTGACGTTTCATTTCACAGACTCTAAAGAAGCCCTGCAGTCCTAGGAAAATTCTGTGCTTTATCAGCACTTGGGTAAAGCTGAATTCATTTCATTAAGGGGCTGCTGTAAATGCTGTGAGCGTAGCCCTCAGCCTCGGCTAGGATGGGGGAGTTTTGCCCTCACAGGCACTTTGGTGGTCGTCAGCCTGCAGGCTGGAGCAGCTCTCCTCTGACGGGTCTGTGGGTATCCGTAAAGGCATGCAATTCTGCTAATTCTCGTTTTAAAATAATGCTGTTGCTTTAAATCTGCACTTCTCGCATTTCATCTGTGTAAATAAAGCTACTCCTGCAAGGCAGCCAGGAAAACATATGATACCATTTGCGATTGCAGAATGTGGCATGCTGTTCTTCTGTAATTATAATGGCCTGAGCAGTGTGGGGTTGGTTAGCCTTCCTTAACAATCATTAATCTATCGAGTCTTGGTTCCAGTGGCCCATCTTGGAGAACAGCAGTCCTTGGCGTGAGGCACCTTGGGCTGTGAGGTTGTTTTGAGCGAGGGATAGCCTTGTTTGTTACATGCTGCTGCTCACCAGTCCCCAAGGAGCCCGGGAAGAGGTTTTTTCCTTGTCTTGATAGCTGCTTGCCCTCTCCCTCCCTCTCTAGCTTGTCCCTTTATTTCTCCTTGTTGTGAAAGTTTCTTTCTGTGTGACTGGGAGTCTGTTTAGCAGACCATATTGCAAGTGAAGGTGCATCGTTTGTTGCCTGATTTTGGCAACGCTGGGCAGTCAGCTGGGATGTAATTAAGACTCTGAGAACAGGCTGTCTTCTCCACAGGAAGGGCATGTTAGATGTTGCTGGGATTTGGGGCTGTCAGTTTGGCCAAGGCTGGAAACTGAGAGCTAGGGACAGTGATCTTTTCTTTCATTTATAATCCCTTTATGTACAGTGTATGCACTTGGCAAAGTTTACATATAACCTAGTGGCTGGAGCTTACAAGCCAGTGCGGCTGAATTAGCATATGTTACATGTATATTTTAGTAATATTTTAAAGCAAGTGCAAATTTCCAAAGTGAATTATGCATGTATGACAGAAATAGGGATGTGTTGCATTGGGTGTCAAATCCCACAACTTTTTGTCAAGACCATGGATTTTACATTAAAAAGGCAGAGAGACTAAACGAGGTAAAACAGTTTTAATTTTTAACAGTTTGGTCCAGCCCAAGGAACTGTTCTCTGACAGTTATAACTGACATTTGAATAATTGGATTAATTCAGAGAGGGGCAAATCCTGTATAGATGGCTGTGCTTGCTCTATATGTTTTTTGACTTAGGGATGGAGCCGAATGGTTTAATTATTTAAAGGGTGCATCGCGTAATATAAAATACTGCGGTTTGGAAACTTTGGTCTAAATTGAAGGAGAAAAAATATTTGTGTTATTTCATTCTTTACGTTTAAAGGCTTAAGAAAAAAATCACACATTTTATTGTTTTGTGTTTTTTAAGCCAATGTAAAGAAAACTGAGATGGAAATTTTCATTTGTGGCCCAAAGCATCAGCAATGGAGATGAGCACAGTTTAGTCAACTAGATTCCAGCCTTTTTTTTTTTCTTTACAGACGTGTAAACCCTCAGTAATAATCACATTACTCTGCAATTGCAGAACATTCAATTAATGCTATCGCATGAAGTATCTCTTCGAGTTTTATTAGACCACTATTAAACTCTTCTTTTATTTACACTTTTGGTCTTTCCATGAGAAAATTAATATTTAAAAAAGCAAATGGTTTTACCGTGCTGCAGACCAAGGATAGGAAGGCTCACTGTTGTCAGAGGCAGTTGAGAACACCGGCTTGGTTCTGGCTGTTTACCCAACAGGACATTAATAGTATTAACACTCGAGAAAAAAGTGTTGATTCGCGGTTTATGATATTAACACCCTGTAAGTGAAGTATGAGACATGCCTATGAAATGCCACGTGCATATAGAGATGCGTGTGTGAGTTAAGACAAGTTGAAGTGCTTTGTAGAATTATTTTTAAACGGTTACCTTGGTTTCTATTACTTCACTGAAATATTTTTATTTTGCAAAACAAACCAATTACATCTTTCCTAAGCGTTCTTATCTGCCATACTGGATTTACATGTGACATCATCAAAAATTCTTCTGATATAATTTAGTTTCCAAAAAGAAAGTCTGTTGCATACGATGCTGCCACTGTGGATTGCAAGGAAGCATACTCTTTAAGTTAATTTTGTACATTGCAGTCCTGAAGAGTTCCTGTACATTCCTGAATGCTTTATCATTTGCTTTGCAAACAAGGCAGTCCAGCTTTCTTGTATCCAGACTTGCAGTCCTCGGGGAATTCTCAAAGCCTTTTAAAATTATAGGATTTTTTAGTGGTTTTTTTTTTTTTTCTTTTTTCTGGGGCAGTCTAAGTAAGTCCCAGGAGTGAAGTTGCCATCTGTCCTCTATATTAAAAGAATCTTCTATATTATATACCTGATGGTCTTGTCCCAGAGATAAATGTTGATAATTAAAAGGACAGCATTTGTCTTTTTTTTTTTTTTTTGGAATAAAAATTCATTCTTATGAACAGTTACAAGCCTGTGAGCTATTTTAAGTTCTTTAAACTCATGTTTTCTTGCCTGATACTTTTTTTTTTCCCATATCAAAGTTTTTGTAACTATTGGCAAGTATATTGAATAGTTTCATAACTTAAGCATGTGCATGTGTAATTTAAGGAAGGCTTCAGCGAGGCTGAAAACATTCTGTAGAATAACAGATAAATTATTATAAAGAAGTCTTTCTTGTAGTAGAGAGGAGGGAATGCAGCAGGTCAAGAAGGAGAGATTTTGTTCAGCCAGACACCTGTTTGGGGATTATTTCCTCCATAAAAATTGCAAGTTAGGGACTCTGCCTTCCTTCCCCCTTCAGGAAAGCAGCCTATTTCTTTGTACAAACTTCCTTCCACAGTACATATTTGCCTAGGAACAATTCTGCATCTTTACACCTCGGCTGCAGCTCATTAGTGCCCAGAGTTGCTCCCACTGGTCCTCTGTTCAGCGACTATCAGTGCATGTGCGTCGTGAATACAAAGTACCTGCACTCTGAACAACACGTTCGTGCAAGTCAAGAATAATTTGTAAGTAGCATCCATGCTTGTGGTTTCAATACTGTCTCTGTTCGTTGTTTTAATACAATAATGTGAAGAAGAATGTGTCTGTCAGTAAGGACAATGAAGGGGGAAAAAATGGGTGTTGAAGTGTAGCTATAAAACTCCCTTGTGCTGCTCTCCTTCCCCATGGCGAGCAGCACTATGCCAGCTCAGGACAAAGATCTTCCCAGCTCAGTGCTGGACAGGGATGGACAACAGCAGGTACCAAAAGAAGAAAATGAGCATAAGAGAAGCATATAGTGATTCTCTCTCTGGATATTGATCCAGCTTCAGCGACTAGGGGCTAATTTGTGCTGCAAAGATGATATTTTTGCATTTAATGGTTCTGCACAGGTATTTTTCTCAGTGAAATTGCACAATCATTTTTGACTTGTGTTGGCTTTTAATACTTACAAAAGATTCTGTATTTTAAAAAAAAATCTATTTCCTTTTCCTCATTTGTTTCTTATATTAGGAAATAGTGAAAAGTAATTCCCTTAGTAAGTTTTTTCATTCAGTCATGATTTTATCAAGTTCCATTGTGTCTCCTTACTGTGATAACTTTTTTATGCTAAGCAGTCTTACTGTATTTAATCATTCTTCAGAAGAAGCCCTTTCCTTATCTTTGATCATGCTGTTCGCTCTTCTTTATGCCTTTTTTAATTCCAGTATATCTGCCTTGAGGATGGAAACCAAAACTGTGTAGTTCTTCATGCTTTGGCATCCAACCTTTAGAAAAACATCACTGTGTTCATACAAATCAGTTTATTTTACTTCCTCAGTTGAATGTTTTTTTGTTTCTACTTTGGTTATAACAACCTGTGTATTTTTTGTGAAGTGAAATGTAGGAATTGCCATAAATGTTTTTTTGTAATGAGTATTTTCCAATTAAGTAGGTGTCTAGCATCTCCAGACATAAAATTTTATCTTCATTTAGTTGTGTACACCATTAAATGTAGAAGGTAGAACTGAAGTCAGATCAGCGTTTATTTAGCTGCCATGGGAAGAGAAGGAAGATATTTATGGTCTCTCTGCTAGGCAGAGTTCTGGTGTCACAGGATCAGTGCGTATGCAAAGGAACTCCAAGTATCTTTTCTAAACTGAGGTTGTATTTTGTCTGGACTACCACAGAAAACTTATGGAGAAGTTAATTTTTAGAGCTGTGTCAGCAAGACTTCTCCTTATATATAGGCCACTGAAGAGGTATATAGACCTTTGTGTTAATATTTAGAAAGCTTATTTGCATACAGCAACGTAATTTCATTTTAGTGCCAGACTATCAGAAATCAATAGTTCCATAATGACTGGAAAACTTCTCTCCTGTGAACATATTTCTGTCACCAAGCCAGCCTATTGTTAAGCTAGCAGCTATTATTAAGTATTAGCAACTGAAGATTGCCTTTTGGTACATTTCTTTGCTTTTCTGGGAGGATGAAATATTAAAAATGTTAATGATTTGCAAGTCTTACAAGGAACGGCTGAGGGAGCTGGGATTGTTCAGCCTGGAGAAGAGGAGGCTCAGGGGCGACCTTTTCGCTCTCTACAGGTACCTTAAAGGAGGCTGTAGAGAGGTGGGGGTTGGTCTATTCTCCCACGTGCCTGGTGACAGGACGAGGGGGAATGGGCTAAAGTTGCGCCAGGGGAGGTTTAGGTTGGATATTAGGAAGAACTTCTTTACTGAAAGGGTTGTTAGGCATTGGAACGGGCTGCCCAGGGAGGTGGTTGAGTCACCATCCCTGGAGGTGTTTAAAAGACGTTCAGAATTAGAGCTTAGTGATACGGTTTAGTGAAGGACTTGTTAGTGTTAGGTCAGAGGTTGGACTAGGTGATCTTGGAGGTCTCTTCCAACCTAGACAGTTCTGTGATTCTGTGTGATTTGTAAGGTATGGAAGTGTACTAATGCTCATAGGTGGTTTGTCTAATTGCTTCTTGGCCTTTTGGCTAAGATCAAGTGTAGTATCAGTTCTTATCAGTTTCATATCTGATACGTCATCAATGAGAGGATTTCACATTAAATGGATTCTGTGGTTGCCTTATGTGGTCAGTTACTAAATTTTAAGTTAATCACTTCATGAAAATGATTATATGAAGACAAAATATTTTACATGGTCCTTAATGGCACAGTAAGAGTCAAATGTATGCTGTATATAGATACACTATTCAAAAGGAAAGTGACTGACACACACTGTGTTGAATGATCCCATATCCCTGTGCCACCTGACAAAGAATGCATCATATCACACGTGCCAGCCCACACCTTCCTCGTATAGGTAAGGCAGAAAGAAGAAAAGTGACTTAGTGAAATTACGGAGGAAGTTGCTGCTGGGCAGCCTAACTCAAGTTGAATGTTGGACAGGACACAGGGTCTGTAAAAGAAGTTCCACGGGATTTTTGAAGGCTTTTGGATATGGTGTGGTTTTGTTTTTTTTGTTAGGCCAAATCTTCGGTCATTTGGGGCACCATACATGAAGGCTAAGGCTAGTCTGGTATACGCCATTTAGTAGAAGTGACTTAAAATTTCTCTGCATGATTACTATGACTTTAAGACCCAAATACTACTCCCGGCATGTTTTTATTTCAGAGTTGATTGTTTGCATTATTCCTTCTCTAGGCTAAGGAGAGACAAAGAACTACTTAGATTTCATTCAATCCAGTTAGGTGTTTTCAGTTGTATGTGTGTGTGCCCTCTGGTGGTACAGCAAAGCTATAAATCCTGAGATAATGCTGGCTCAGTGGTACCCTGTCACTTTTTTCAGGTCATCTCAAAGTCTTGATGATACCCTTGATGGAAATTATGATAGAAAAGGCAAGCATCTTCATGTTGCGTTATTTAGGGTTGTTTGTATATCCATCTTAACCACCTTTCCTTCAGTTCAGTAATGTCTACGTTAATGTTTAGAAGCCCTGCTAGACCCCCAGGTTTGAGATTGATTTTGGATATTCTGCAGTGGTTTTTCAGTTTACATGCTGGCTCCCAGGATGGAAAATCCATTAGTAACAGACTTGCATTTCTCTTTGCCTGAATTTGTTTTCTTCTGTACCCATCTTCTTCCTCTACTGCTAAGGACGGGAGTCGAGGCTTGAAAAAGGATCTATTAATAATCGAACTGATTCTCAGAGGTGTTGGAATGAAGAGTACTTCAAGATCAAGTCTTAATTTTGTGTGGATTTACCTGGAACTAAAAATATTGAGGTCACATTCCTCCTGGAGTATGAAAGTGTAGGAGGGAAATAAACCAATTGCACATGGAAAGTAAAAAGAGACCATATGTAAAGTTTAAAAGCCACTGGAAAAAAAAAAAAAGTATGTAGAGTATGTATATGCGTCTGCATTATATATATATAAACAGAAAAATATTATTCAATAGGAAGATGTCTGTGTATTTTAGAAGATACTGATAACAGTTGTATGAAAATATGAATTCAAATACAGGATACACCTACAGAATACAGTGTAACACACCTTATAATTGCTTTGGAGGTTCATTTTCAGATTGCTGACTAGCAATTTTGGCTGTGGTGAGTTTGCCACTGACACGTGTACAAGAGGCATATATTAGATAGTGATAAGTGGTTCGCTTCAAATATTCTTTAGCTTTTTAAGAGCTCCTTGGTCATCTACTGATACCATGTTGTTAGTCTGTATATGGTAATAATCCCTCATGATGAATGATCTTCCAGAGTGCATACGGAATTCGTAGTCTTTCTTTAAATCATCCTTTGCAGGCTTTCCTTTACACAAGATGCATAACAGAATGGGGAGTCATTTGTGATTATAGAAAACTTTATCAAAAACTCCTGTTCCCCAATAGCTACTAATGCACTAGGCTTTGTTACCTGAACATTTTCCATTCATTAATATTGATTACTGAAGAAGGTTTCATCCCTGTTAATAGGGGGCACGTTTTAAATTTTGGATCATTAATGTTTAACTAGGTTTTAATTGTTAAATGTTACAAATTTATGCAGGTAAAGGTTCAATTTCTTCAATTAATTTACATTTACACATTCAAAGATGTTTCACTAAGGCTATTCTCATAAAACTTTAAGGGTCCCAGAAGGATCTCTGGTTTTTTAATTCTTTTTGTTTTATCCCTGCTACTCTCTCCGTATTTTGTCTTTGAAATTGCTAGACTTTTTTCCACATGGTACTTAATAACATTTCTTTTAGCCTTTTAGGCAGAGGTTTGTTTCAACAGATTTATGTAGAAAGAATAAAGTGAAATCTAAAAGTGTGTGAATGAATTCTAAATTTGTTTTGCAAATCTGGGAATTGATAATCTTCTCCATTATGCACATGTGGGGAAAAAAAGTAACTGCCTATTTCATGGAACAAGCAAGTCAAGCAAAGAAACACTTCCTTGGAACACTTTTCCATCTCCGCAGGTTCCAGAAGCCCAAATGAAAACAGGTAAAGTTAAGTTTGATATTTTATCGCATCCTCTGAGGAAAATCCATAAAGATTGTGCTCTTATGTATTCCTTTATCTGAGTTGGGTATTTCTCTGGAAGTGTGTTATCTTGGGTGTAGCCATTTTATATAAATATAACATATGAATGTGTAGGATAAGTTTCTAAAAGTTCAGTAGGAAGTTTCTTAAACTAGTAACTTAATACTGACTTGTATGATGTTAAGGTAAAATACAATATGTGGCAAGGACAAGAGAGACAGAAATGAGGAACATCACTGACTGTTATGAACAAGAGGAAGAGTATGTCTTACAATATTAAATTTCACAGAGAAAGGAGACAAATTTCTTAATTTTCTTGGAAACAATCTGATCAGCTCATAATTGCATATGTTCACTCCCAAATAAATTGCTAGAGTAAACAGTTTGTATGTTCCTGTATGTTCATCATGTATTCTAAAGTAGTCTTCTGAAACTTAAGTCAGTAGTTGTAAACTGGCATTCAGTGGATGTAGGAAGAATAAAAGTTGAAGTGGTGGTTGAAGAAGCTGAGATCTAAAGTTATTTATTTATTTTGATAATAAACATCAGTGTTTTGGGGGAGCTTTGCCAATAAGGATTGAAAACTGAGAGAAAACAGAAGAAAAAAAGGAAAAGAAAAGGTGTGAAGGGCAAGGTTAGTAGTTAGGTGACACAAAGTATGATCAAAAGGACGTGTTACTGGAATATATTGACCATTAAGGAACAAAAGTGTGTACGTTTCTTGGGGGTAACTTGACTTGTGTTATGAAAAGCAGTTTTTGCCAGAAGATAATGTTTTTCTTGGTAAAGGTTCATCCTGTCAGATAGTATTGATCTGAATTGTGTACAAAGTATTACATAAAAAATGGCAGCTCCACTGTGATGCCAGTTACCAGTTGGTGGTTAGCAGACTTTGGGCAGAACTGTTGGCTTCAGGGCTGGCAGCATTCAGAATTGTACTTAGTGGTTTGAGGGAGAGACTCTCATCTGAAAATGTGATGTCTTGCTAATGGGGTAGGGGAGGAGGTCTTCACTGGGTCAATTGCTTGACTTTCTGTTAGTAGTTGTCTATACTAAAAAAAAAAAAACAAAAACAGGCAAACAAAACTACAGAGTTTTGTTTTAATATACATAGGAAATTGAGCTATGCTGGAAAGTGATGTAAATTATCTCAGAGTTTAAAAACTATAAGGATTCAAAACAAATTATATTCCCCCCGTTAAAAAAAAGTTCTTATTCAGCATTTCAGTGAAGCATTTGCATGTTTAAGATTCTGCGTCTGTCCATCACCAAATGCACACATGATTTTATGCCTTTGATTCTGAGCTTAAGACAGAAAACAATCTGATTTCCAAGAAGGAAGGTCTTTCATATTAGAGCATCATGTTAGTCGTGACTTCTGCTAATGTGAAAATAAGAATATTTACTGCATAGGGACTGAGATCTACACATAAAATATCTATGAAGGAAATAAATATTTAAAAATGCAAGCACTAAAGTTACGTTGGCACATCAAAATAGGGTCAGAGGCTGGTTCTTCCTTTAGAAGTGTCAGTGTTCTAATGCATATTACTGCATTCACTGAACCTTTCATGAAAAAGTAGTTACTGTTGCTTTTTTTCCAATGGAGAAAAAAAAAAACAGTTCTTTTTTTATTTCAAAAGATCATAAGATTTCTATAAATAGTAATATATAAGGCTTTCAGTCTTAAGAGAAAATGGAGGTTTTCAGAGAGATGATTTATTCTATCCGGACCTCACAGAAGAGACACGAGAATAACATCTGCCTGGCAAGTTAATTCCTGTTTCTTTTAATGAAGATAATTTCTTTAAAATGAGCAACGAAACAGTAGTGCTTCAGCAAGATATATGTATCTTTTTTCTAGTTGATCCATGTCTAATACCAAAATGTTGAAGAGTATACTTCAATCTTTATGTATTTAGCCTTAGTGCACAAAAGAAAGAGGTGTGCAACGTGATGTATTGGAAGCCAGGAATTTCTGCAACCTCAGAAGCCTACTATCATCAGCTCAGATCCCTGCTTGTTCTAGGTAGCATAAAGGATGCCAGAGGATAACAAACCCTTGTTTCAAAACCTTCATGCACCTAATATTGGTGATCGTATGTGTAGGGCTTTTTTAAGGTAGAGTAATGAAAATGATAGCACTTGCAGGTAATCCTATTCCTTTCTTGTTTACAATGGCAACAAAGAGAACTTGGATCTACTTCCTGACTTTGCGTTTTCCCCATATTGGTTTGTGCCTTAAGAGCAGAATATGTTCTGGTTTCAGCTTTTGTTTAGAAGATCATTGATTTTTATACAGAATCAAAGTGGATACTGTGTGTTAATTTTCTGTACATAGTTATTTCCTGGTAGTGATGTCTAGATGCAAAAAAGCAAGAGGAATGCAGGTCATTAACGAGACATAAAAGAAGGGATACAGATTTTTGAAGAACCTAAATGAGAATTTCACCTGTGTCCAGTACTCAAGCTTGATGTATACTGAGTACCTGTAGTTAAATGTTGAGTAATCTGAATTTCTGGTGACCTGTTTGGGAGCTGGACTTGTTTCAGATGTGTCTCCGATCACTTTACCAACTTCCAGGTTTCTGACGTAAATTACATATGGGTTTGTATAAACGGGAAGGTTAAATAGCTTGTACTCTTCCCTCAATTTGTTCTCCTGCCTTCAGAACTGCTGATAGGTTAAACATGCTTTGAGCTGCGCTATTCCTTAGAATTTGCTCTAATCCAGGATTTAAATTCTAAGACACACAATGAGAAGATGAGAAACGGTTTATCACGGAGTGGCCTCCTCAAGTTAAACTGGAATGTAGTTAGGCTGATGCTGTTTGTGGTGTCAACAAAACAATTTCAGAAAAAGTAATCCGTAGATGCTGTGGAATTAGATATTATTTTTAAGCAAATAGTAACTTCATAGATGTTATGTATATATATATATATATATATACACACACACACAAAGCAAACTGTGTAAGATGCAAAAACTGGTGGGTGAATTTCCCCTTTAAACCTTGTAAGGGGACTTGTTAGTGTCAGCCAGATTAGGGGAAAGCAGAATAATAAATTCATATGTTTTGTAAGTAATTATCTAAGAGACTAATAAAGAAAATTAAGACCTCAGAAGATGTGAAAATGATTAACATTTCAATTATTTTCTTGGTTCTGAAAAGCTGCTACCTCGATCCTGTTTGGGTTCACTTCATAGTGAAATGTGTAAATGTCATTGTCTTTTCATTTTTTAGCAAAGCAACAAGTGCACATCCTTCCTTCCTCAGTGCATTTCTAAAGAGGACAATATTTAATTCAAGTCAAATGGTAATTAGCAGCCTACAGGTACTGAGGGCATCAGTCTATACAATGTTTATATCACCGTTATTCTGAAAAAATATTCAATAATATCCTCAACTGTTTATTTAATATAAAATATTGACATGCTTCTGCATTCTTTTACAAAATTCTGCTCATCAGCTTGTTGAACCTTCATCAGTCACATGCAACCTAACAAGTGAATAGAAATGTAATTGGATACAAAGAATAGTCTAGCAAAGTGTAAATGTACATGCAAAACCTAACATATTAGCTGCTTCATGGCAGTAGATATAAATGTCAGTGCCTTCTGCCCACCTATAAAAGCCTGCACAATTGGCTTGGAAAAAGACAAGTATGCAGAAGGTGAACTGTTATCAAATACCAAGTGAACAGATAAGCTAATTAAAAGCTAGGATTCTTGGCAGATAAAAATGTACGATTGCTTCCTTAAAGTTGTACACTAATAGAGGTTATGTGCATACTATTTGCATGTAATGGAAATAAATTCATACATTGTAACTGGTGTCTTAAGTTACTGAGGGTGATACTGGGAATACAGAATCCTGCATTTGTACGTCTTTTTCCTGACTATCTGCATACACTTAAATACGCTTTATCAATGCAATTCATAGTTTTGTGTTTGTGTCCAGGCTCTGATAGTTTAGCCCTTTCTGTTAAAAATGTTTGAATGAAAATTAAATATATTTTAAGTTCTTGAAGACCCAAGAGAGTTGATTTCTCGTCTTACCACTGTACTCACTATATTTTGATTAGTCCCCCAAACTTAGCTGTAGTGAACGTTTGCATAGGCAGAGATAGAAATAAATACAGTATCTCTTCTTAAGACTGCAGTCTCTACTAAAAATAAAAAGGCAGAGTCTGATTGCACTGTTATGACATGAGTTCTGAGTCCAGACAGTTCAGACAGGTCTGCCTAAAACTATAATCAAGTTGATTTTATTGCATGGGTATTCTAATTTCCAATTTGGGGTTTGGCTACATAATCTCTAGTAGGGTATGTCTAATCTTGAGACCCAAAGTCTTTGTGTAAACTCTGGGTTTTCCCCCATATGTCTCTGCTAAACTGAGAAGTGTCTTCTGGCTGAGTTTGCAGAGACATTACATTACTGAGTAAATCAATACAGCGCTGTTATGTCACTGTATCTTTTTCAAAGACCAGCTCAAATTTTGTATGCTGTAGCTTTGATCCCTTTCATTTAATTCTAAGTACACTTGTTATTATAGTAACTGTTGTTTGTATGTTATTTTAGCTTTTTACTTAAGTAGCTATTTAGCAATTTAAATGAAAATGTAATTAGGTTACATCTGTTTTACATGCATATAATACCACGCAGATGTAAACTTATATTAAAGCCATATTTTCTTTTTGGCAAAAAGACATAAGAATAAAATTGTAGCAATCATGCAATACATCTTTTTATTTAATAGTGTACACAAGATGTATTCCAATGTTTATGTTGTGATGGTAACAGCCCTTTCTATTTTTACGGGAGACAGCACGGGATGCTAACTGATACAGCCTTTTATTTTAGTCGTACAAGGACATGTACACTGTTACACTGGTGTAAATCCAACGGCGCTCTGTTGAAGTTAGTTAAAATTCTTTACCAAACTCATCCATTTATGTAACTCAGTCTTTTTGGAGCCAAATCCCACTGTAAAGGTCTCCACAGAAATAAAGCATCTTTGTGGGTTCACACCGTTACGAATGAAAGTGATATTTGGCTTTCAATAGCTTTATTATGAAGATGAACTTCCTGCTGGACTGATCTTACAAGGTGCTGAGTGCCCTCAGCTATCACTGAGCTTGGTAGGTTTTTATGCTCTGGAAAGAGAGATAAAAGGCATGGATTCAATTCCAGCTCCCTGCATCTTCGTATAGGTGCTTGATGTCTGTGTACAGCTGTAATCGTAACAGAATTTCGGCAGCCTTATTTGTTCTTTTCTGACTGTAGGCTCTTCACGGCTGATTCCTGCTCTTTGCTTATATGGTACCTAGCACAATATCAGGATTGCGAGCAGTGCCTGTTGATACTGGTCATACTTGTTGAGATGAGTCATAAGGGAAATATATAAAGAAGCTAGGGTACCTGGCAACTCCCTAAAGATGACTAGTGTCTTAAGACTTCAGGGTGTTTTTGTAATAGCCAATTTGTTGATCAGTAAGCTAAAAATACTGAGCATTAATATGTTTATTCTGCAGCACAACACACATTTTTGATGGAAAGTAATGCCTTGAAACCTGTGTTGTTGAGATTGTTTCAATACATATTTTAGTTCAATCAGTTTACCTTTTTAGAAAGTAATTGTGAAGGAACTTACATGTTTTTTCTTGTTTCTTTCTTGTGGATGTTCAAGGGCCTGATTCTACAGGCAGATGGGACTATACAGAGACATTGTACAGCTCCAGAGTCAGAGTATAAATTTAAATCTATTCCAGTTTCTCATTATTAGATACTTTAGGACTAAATCTTGCTGCTTTCAAGGGTGAATTAGGTACAAATAAGGACTTCAAGATTGTCTGAGAGTAATATTCAAGCCAGTCATTTTTAATGTAAAGATGATAGGAAGCCACAGAGAATCAGTATTACAGTATTGCTTCTCAGTCACACCTTTTAGCTCTGATACAGGTTACATTTGTTATAAAGCTTGTATTTCAGCACTGTATAACTTCGTTGTTCTGAAGGAGCCTTAATGATCCGCTCAAAACAATTTGGTCAAAATCTGTAATTCTTTTTATTTTCTTTCATTTGTTTAAATTAACTAAGACTCGGACATAATCATTAAAATCCATAATCCCAGTCCTGAACTTTAAAAAAAAAAAATTTAAATATGTTTGCAAATATTGACAAATTACTAATATTTATGTAAGCATACAATTTTAAACATCTTAAAGTCCTTTTTCACAAGTACTGTGCTTTTATTCCAGGGTTGTCATTTCATAGAACTTATCTTTTGCTTTTGTCTTAAATGAGCTGGTCCCGATAACTTTGCTGCATAATGTACTTTCAATTTCCTTCATTACTTTACCAAAGAAACTGATGGGTGCAGATATATTTATTTTCCCACCACCGCCTCCCCAGAATTAATGAAGTGATTGGTTGATGGTTATATGTGAGATATGTGTATAGGATGATAATATTAACAACAGGGAAAGAAGAGAGACAAAGTTTTTTCTCTAAGTATTATTCAGCAAAGGTTGAAAGCTGAGGCTTGGAACATTTATATTTTTCCTCTCCTTTCTCTGTGGAAGTATTCATTTATTTTTTTGCTCCTTTTGGGAGATAAGTGCCATTCTCTTTTGCTGTGGACTGGGCTGTGGAGTACTTGCCCTTGAGTTAGTATTATATATAGAAACATGTATAGACGTATAAGTACGGAGAGAGATGTATATATACATATTTAAACTCTCAAGTACGTATATATGTATAGATACGTATTTAACTCTCGACTTTTAGCAATGGTTGTGGGGCCCAAAGCCCTGCGCTCTGTACTCGAAGTGTCTCAGTTTCTAGGAGCTGGTGCCAAGGATACCTCCCCACCTTTCTGCACCTCATGTACTGCTCACAGGCTGTGAGGGTAGACTTTGCAGAGTGATTCAGTGTTCCCTTCCGTGGCAACTGGCTGCATGATTTATGGTGACTTTAGGTAGGAACATACTAAGTACAGTGGATTCTTTCTATGTGTCTCCTTCTAGACAGCCCTATCTCCATTTATTACAGGCAAAATATAATGGGTTGGCAAAGAAAGCCAGCTCAGAGATGTGTTGGTGAGGCTTATAGTGCTTAAGGACTTTGTCTTGGATCCACAGCTGGTCCAGCCCTGCTCCTCAAGTGTCCCTTCCTCTCTCGGCAAGGCAATGGCACGTGCTGTTCACTGTCCCTTATCTTCCCTTTCATGTCAGGCTGATGGAAGGCTTGTGGTAAATAAACTCTTTGTAGCTGAATTCACCATTAACTTTGATTATTGACGCCTCTGAACAGCTAGGACAGATCTCGGTTTATTACTGGTTTTAATACTGCAAAAATTCTGGTACAAACTAAAGCTGCTGAATATATATTTTCAATTCAAAATACAGTGCGTGTGGAGGGGGAGAAAGTGGCTGCCCTTGATTAATAATTACTAAAGCATTTGAGGTAGCATATAACATCTTTCTGTTTGTGTTATGGCAGCTCTCTTTGCTGAAGAGTGTCTGTTATGACTGCCAGAGTGCGGAAAGCACATTGAAACCTGGACTCAGTATCAGATCATGTTTCACTAACAGAACAAGATTGATTTATTGTGTTACATCAGGGTTAGATGGACCTAGTACTGCTTCACCACATGCTATTTCATTCCCTTGTCTACTAAGTATGCAAGTACAAACAGCTTTAACACAATTCTTTACCTAGAAACAAGCCTGAGGCTTCATCCAAATACTTTTAACATATGAAAATTGAGCTGCTTTGAACTTGTATGTTTTTGATAACTGCTTGGTATGCTTCCTGGAGGATCACCTGTAGGCTTTTCTTTCCAAATCCTAATCCCTTTGATTAAGTGCCAGGACAGATAGCTCTCATTGAATAACTCCAGTCTCATAATTCTTCCTTCATTCAGAGTTGAAAGGGAGCAGCTCAAGCTTCAATAGGTAAATCCTCAGATTTAGTTAAAGTAATTCAGACACTTAGAAACTGAAGTTGTTTTGTTCTGAAACAGGGTTCAGATGGGCTACTGAGCATTTACATACCACTTGCTGCCAGAAGCTGCAGGATGAGAAAACAAAACAAATTTTTTAGCAAGAAGGATTAAGAGTAGCAAAACTTCGAGAACCAGACATTAAAAGACAACCTGGCATGGAAATTTAGGCCCAGAAATAGGAACGTAGTCACTTTGCTTGACTGCTCTTATTTTCTTTTTCTGTGAGATCAGACTGTGGTGCCGGGCTAAACATTCCATTCCTTCCTTAGCCCTCTCGTTAATAACACCAAAACAGTGAGCACGCAGGGGGAAAAAATCTTATTCTTTTTATCTTTACAAGTATGCCTGCTGGGAGCAAACCTGAGCCAGTTCAAGATTCTTCTATTTAAGTGTTTGTGGCAGGAGAGTATGACAGAGAAACAGAAATAAACCTGTTAGCTGCTGATACCTTGCAGTAGTAGGTAGGTGTTGCATATATATCTCTGTACACGTCACTTTGCGTAAGTGCATAATGAAGCCATATTGTCTGTGTAGGAGTTATCCTTCACCTAAGAAATAAGAATACTTCCACATGAGTAACTTGCTATTGTTAATCCTGGTACAACCAGAAATGGAGCGGAACAGTTGAGAGAAACTACGGTCAGTTCACGTGATGCAGATCAGCATAGCTCCTTTAGCCTGACAAAATACCATTGTTAGCAGAATGCAACCTGCTGAAATAGTACATAAATGGAGTAGTATGGAACTAGACCACTCTGTGAACAAGAGATTGTGCTTCCATTGGCTAAATCCACACTTTGTTAGATTTCAGCAAAAACAAGTGGGTGACCGTGCACCTTGGCAGCAGGAGACTTTCAGTGGAGTCCCTGTGCCTCTGCAACCAGGTGGATCCAAAAACTCAAGTAGAGCTGGTCTTGTAGGGAAACTTCTGGTGACTCTTCCTTTGTCCCTTATTTGTTGCTGCCGTGGTAGGCAGTGGTGTTATTTCTGCAGCTCTTTGGCATGCGAATCATGCTAGCTATTTGAATAGATGGCTTTACCACTAAACCAAACCACCTTTGGAATGAATTACGGACCTCAGAAACTGCAAGAGTAGATTAAAAAATATGAAATATAAAGAAAGGCACCCCCCACAAGCCCAGGGTTGTTCTTACTGTTCAAAGGATAAGGATTTTTCAGTCTTTTCTTTCTCAAAGGTCTTGCTGCAAACAGCCTAGCAATGCCTCTTCTTCAATCAGCACTAACTTAGCATTTTGTAGACCTGTGGAGGTCATCCGTCTAATATGGTGAGGTTTTGTAAGTTCTTAGCTCTCACGTATTATTTGATGCCTTAACTAATTTGATAAATGAATCTAGTAGGTCTTACAGTTATTATTAGGACAATGACAACCTGAGGGTTCTGGTTAGTAAGATAATAACAAAAGTAGTTTATTTAACCAAACTTCGAAGCAGAAAGCCTGAAGGCCTCTTGTTAGAGACCTCATTATTAGACCTTGTATTAGACCTCATTAACTGGAAATGCCATTAACTTATTATTATTATCCTGTAATGGTTCTGTCTTAACACTCTTGCTTTCTGATCAGCAAGGATATTCAATGAAATAGCAATGAATTTTAAGAAATTACATGTACAGAAGCAAGACTATAAACTAAAAATGAAAACAGAGGGAAATTTAACATTCGAGCGTACACTTTTCAAAAGGAGAAAGATTCTGTATGTTCTTACGACAAAGCTTTGGAATGAAAGCAAAAGTTTATGACACATTTTATTACACCTGTAAATCTGAAAGCTTAGCTATAGTTTTTAATTTTTATTTTGTCTCTATAACTATTTTTATACCCTTTTTTATAGTTGACTGGTCCAAGGTTTAAAATAAGTTCTACGGGGAGTCTATGCCCCATTAGTCTTCTATAATAAAATGTGAACCTGGCTAAAATAAAACATGATGCCTTAAGAGCAATTAAGAATGGTCTTTTGTAGATAACTGTAACATGAAATACAATCACTGTTTTTATTAATGGATTTGGGAAAAGGAGTTAAATGATTTATAGCAGAAGAGTGGGTTATTTTACATTTTTATTTCTTTTATTTTATGTCTCACTTTTCAGAAAACCTTTTAAGACCCCCTGAAATAATCAAATTCTGTGTTTCAAATGTTTATCATGTTAACATGAGCCTTGGTATCTGTTTTATTTAGGTAGAGCTATGATGTCAGCTAAGGTGTCCTTTTTTTTTTTTTCTTTTTTGCCATTACTCCAATACCCCAAAAGTGTTATTTTTGAAAGAAAATCTTGTTGAATGTTTTATAAGAGTGATAAAATGTAAATGCTGTGCTTTGTACTTTATAATGGCAGGATTTGTAGGACACAAACATAATCTACTGGGCATTGTCTGAACACAAAACATAGCATCTCATTCACTCTTAAGTTTTTTAAAAACTCTAAATACAGTTGACAGATGTTTCTCTAATAGTACAATAATAGTTTCTTTGCAATTATTAGATTAAGCTTCTAACAATTTGAAGTCTTGAAGATATGTGTTTAATATGTCTGGGAATGGAATCTCTGCACTGTTAGACTTGGAGAGGTTATAGTTTGTTCTTATTGTTGAAACACTTAGAAAGACTTCAGGGAAAACTCTCTCCTATTTGGATCTTAATAGTATTTAATATTCTGGTTGCAAACACAAAGTGTAAGTTTGGCCTCAGTACGAATGAGGAGAGAAGGACCACGGAGTGAAAGGAAAGGCTGAAATGGCTGGGATCTTTTCTCATCTCCCTGAGGCTGTAAGCACTGTCAGTAATGTCCCGGAGCCTCCAAGGCTCTGGTTTTACAACAGCGCTGAAACTACCTTTTGGTTTTCTGCTGACACGTCAGTCAGCTGGGGGGTGTTATACATGTACCATTTACATCTCAATATGCGTCTGCCTGGGACTTGAAAGTCTGGAGGCACCGCAATCTGGGCTTTGCAAATTTAGAAGCACGTTTTCTCAACTTTGTACGAGTATACTTTTATCTCAAATAAGAAATTGATCAGTATGTGCTAATAAGTGTGAGAAAAGGCTTGAATAAAGGTAGTTGATTGTGGTTTTCAAAAATGTTTTCCCCAGCAGAGAAATGTGTAGCTTGGGCCATAACAATACTGCATATAAGGTGACTGCTGGCGTTTAGCATTTGCAGGATCAAGGCAGACAGAATATGTGCCTGGAAACTGACAGAGCTTACAGTCCTCCAAGCGAGGCAAGTTAGAAAGCTTAAATCCTAACTGATAAAACTGAGCTAGAATTCATGTCCAATGTCAGCATTTGGAAAAGCAATCAAATTCCCATTAGCTGAGCTTGTCTGAAACTATATATAGTTATATAGTTTGTCTGAAACTATATATGTAAACTATATATACAGTTATATACAGTATATATACGTATGTATAAAATATTATAGAAATTTACTGTATGTGTATATATTTGCTGAGGGGGTAGCATGGAAGAGGCTCTTTGCTTCAGAAGAGCAGTATGAGTATTGTCACTGGCCTCACCTTGCCTTTTGTTTTAGCTGCCACCAAAAGAGCAAGTTTCAAATGAAATTTCTTCTACAGGAAGTACTGCTTCCACTGTGATGTTGATTGAAGTATAAAATAGAAATCAGTGGGTAATGTTTCTGCACTTACAGTCAAATGTGGTTGCAAATGAAACCATTTATTTGATTTGTATGCACGTCATTTGCAAATGTCGTTTTGCCGGCCATCTAGTTTGCACCATGGATTTTGTGGTAGCGATGAATTTGGGGATTAAACCTTCTGGCCCAAAACCAAGGGGTGGTCTTAAACATCTCTGAAGGCTTGGCGGTAAGTATCATTTGGTAGTGACAAATAGTAGCTGATGGCCTGTGTGCCAGTAATACACTCCCTGTGCTGTAACCAGATCCTCCCCTGGCCAGGGCAGCGCCCTATTTTTGGAATACACTGGGTCTCGGTACAGCGCCAGCAGGGAGCGTCGCCTTGAGTTCCACCTGCATGACATCCGTCCCCAGGGTGTCCATGCTGGGGGCTGGCTGCCTAGGCCCCTGAGTGAGCTGAAATTCTGGTCAGTCTTCAAGATAAGATCTGAAATAACTCCTAATAGAAACCTGTGTTGTTCTGTGGGTGTAAGAATTCAGCCTTCGTTTAAAACCAGAAGCATGACAGGGTCTGTCTTTCAGGATATGTCTTGTGGATTATCCAGTGATTCGGAGCCTGGAGAAGAGGCAGCTAGGACATGGATTTCCTTAGCTTAGCCTACTTCTAAAAGGTGATAAAGTTAAAGACAAAATCAAAAAGTTTTGAAGGTGTGTGTAGGAATCTAGTGTACGGATGCTCTTTGCAAATGATAGGATTTGTGCTGTGAACTTACACAGGACAGCTCTGAAGTGCACCATGGAAAAGCTGAGGGGGCTGAAGGGTAAATAGCCTGAGGAAAAAAGACTTTGTGAAAGACACAGCAATCCACCTGTGCAAATCCTCATACCCAAAATCCACCTCTGGAAGATAAATGAAAAGCAGAATGACTGAATGGTGTCCTGCAAACTTCCAGAAATATTGTTCTGCTCTCTGGAGTTCTGTAGGAAAGAACAAGGATTGTCAAATAGTGCTGCACAGTGTTGGGTGGCTGAAGGCAATGAAGAGTTTGCTCAGTTCTGTCTCTAGCAAATCTAAATATAATGGCATTAATCTAGATGATATACACAGAACGATCACTACCAAAAGAATAAAATAATTTTTAAAAAATACTCATTTTGGCATCATACTACAGGGGTGTGCACTTAATATGTTACTGGTTTGTGGATGTTGTGTGTTATTTTTACCATCTCTACATGGCTCTGAAACTAATCATTGAAGTGAGTGATAATTGCCATTTTGCTGTGGCAATTTATCTTATATTAACAATATTTTGTCTGCTTTTACTGCTAGTATCCACATGGCCCATTTCCAAGGGTTTGTTCGTTGTTTATGCTGTGAAAGTGTACTTTAATGTGATGTTCCTGTTACTGACACTGTCAACAGGGTTTGGAGATCTGCATGTTAATTTAATTATCACTTTTTTCACGTTAAGCAATTAAAAGCAGCTTGCAGAACAAGTCAAACTGTTAACTCTGTTCATACAGGCTAAAAAACATTCTCAGAAACAAATAGTTTATATTTCAGAGAAGGGAGTGGCTGTGGTTGAAGGCAGCGTATGATTACTCCTCATCGCAGAAAAGCTTTTGTTTTTTTACTCCTTATTAATACAGTAATTGAATAGTTTTTATAAATGCAATAATTGGCCCATTTTAGCTTTTAGAATTTTAAACACTTCAGACTTCAAAGACAGCATGCAGTGGAAATACTGTGGGTTATATTAAACAAAATGCATGCTTTGGGTTCTTATTAGTAGCATTGACTTGAGAGTGAATAGCACTGAGACTTAAGATGCACAAACCCATTCACTTGAGACTTCGTGTTCTCTACTTCCCCGTGTAGTTTCTTCACTCTCCCTAGCTGCTCCTCAGCCTTTTATCTTCAAGACAGGGAATATGAGTCTGACTGTCGCACTGTATTTTGGTCTTCACTGGAACTTCCCATTTTTATTCATATTTTGCATTATTTAAGTTTCCTAATATGAAGAAATGCAGGGCCACATTGATGTCTGTGAGAACTTTGCTGTTAACTTCAGCAGACCCAGGGTTTCATCCAGGGAACTTCAAAGAGATTTTGCTTGTTTCAGATGCAGAGCTGCAAATGGTGACTGGGACCATAGAGAGCATATGTATCACATTTCAGAGGAAGTGATCTAATAATCATATGGAAAATTACACACAGACAGATTAACTATGTAGAAATGGAGAATGGTACAGCTCTGGTTTAGAACTGGAATTATCCCAGGTTTTTTGTTTGTTTGTTTGTTTTTTTTTTTAATTGAACAAAATAAAATGGAGGATCATAGGAAGGAATAATGTTACTGTTTGGAATCAATAACTGTATTTGTATACTCACTGGTTTTAGTTATTATACTTGCAGTTGTGTTGTTGCAAGGTATTAGGAGGCATCTCTGTACTGAATAGACTTTTTTATATTCCTTCTAAACAGAGGATAAGTAAGCAAAGCTTAGTCTGATTTTGGTTTATAGAGCTCACCATTAAAACTCATCACTCATGCACTGTAACACATGCCTTCAGCTTCCTATGTACAATAGTTGTTCAATTAACACTCACTGTGCTAATTTACACATCTGTATCAGCTTTCCCTTCGCTCAGCTGCAATGCAACTCTTAACTCTCTCTATACAACTGTTGCATGTGGTGGGATGCATGCTGTTTTAAATATCTGCAAGTATAGAGTATTTGGGGTAAAGCTTTGTTAAAGTGGTTCATAAGTGACCTGTACTTTCAACTGAAAATATGTTTTCCTGTCCACTTGTTGTTGAATATAAGTAGCACAGAAATAATTTTAAATCAACTTCTTTCAAGTGTTTTTATTCTCTAGTAAGAAATCCTTTTGCTTCCTCATTCCTAGAAGTTACTTTGGTGCCTGGTGCTTGGACGTGCCTCTGTACGTGACATTCAGGTTGGTTCTCGTTGTACTGAGAAACCTAATGTAGTCAATATCTCACCATAAGTGATATGAAATATGCACAAAGGCTTCCATAGGGAAATACCTCTGTAAAAATTAGTTCACGGTTTGGGGACAAAGCAAATCACAGCGGTCACTGAGATCGCATGTACAGACATTTGGGCTTTCTGTAATTTTTAATCACTTCCTTTTTAATTTAGTTTAGGTTATGGACTAGTTGTTTGATGTATTGAAGGCTGAGTTTTCCTGTGTTTCATACTTTGGTTTGGGAGCTCTGGCTGAAATGTTGTAGTCCTTTCAGGAATTCCCTCAGTAAGGCTGGATGAGTCTCTGCATGAAATGTGAGAAAGCATTAGTTGGCTTGGACAGATGGGAGAACAGAAGTCTCCAGCCTCCACGTGTAAAGTATATTCAAAATTACATCTATTCATAAGCTAAATGATGTGTTTGCACTACACTAGCATATTATGTTTAGAGGATGCTGGGAACAACAATCATCAATAGATTTTTTTTAGTGAAGTACATTAGTGCTTCAGGGCTGGGTTAAAGTATTTTGTTATCAATCTCCTTTCTGCAGAAAATGTTCAACTGCCTTGTGTTCTCTGTATATGGACAAACATCAGGTCATCTTTCAGTAAAACTAAATGGTTGTTTTGCTAAAGCAGATAGTGTTGTGATGGTGTTTCAGTGCTCATTTCCTCCTGTAAATTATAAAATAAATGAAAACATTTCAAAGGCATTAACTGTGTACTCTAGAGGTGTATTTACTCTGCCTACCTTAATCCTCATATTACCCTTGCAAGTCCATAAAACTGTTTTGTGTATCATCTGTAGAGCATGAGGAGAAAAGGTACCAGGTTAGCACAGAAGAGGGCCAAAAAGAGCATTTCAGTTCTGCAATAGATGGAAATGCTTGTTTCCTTTTTGTCAAAAAAAAAACACACCCAACTGCTATTTGTATTTTAGAATATATTAATGGTGTGGCACATTGAATTACTGTTTTCAGAGTTTTTCTGCACAGGGATTAATTTAATCTTTGTGGTTTCGTTGGATACTGTGCCTGCACTGGTTTTGAAAACTGTCTTTTGTGAGAAGAAAGTATAGTTGCTTCAAGTCAAGTATTTTGATTTTCTATCAGAGGAATGGGTTGAAAGATGACAAGTTCCTACTGATTACATGCAAACTTTATCACTCAGCTGTTACCATCTGAAGTCTTACATAAGTGGTTGTACCACAGGGGACTTTCTCTACATCACTACACTTTGCTGGTGTGCTCCCATCGCCTGCGAGTCAGTCTTTGTCAGCTACAGTTAAAACAGACCAAGTCCCTGTGTTAGGTCATGTAGTAGGGAGACATCTCTTCCAAATCAGACTTTTTCTAGGCATCTGCTTTTTATCAGAAAGATTTCTAAGCTGCTAACACTCACAGTTGCCATGAACAGAGAAAGTCATCTGACTGGAGTGTTAAGTAATGTGTAAAACCCAGCTGCGTATGGGTTTTATAGGCTTAATGACTTCTTGTATCCATGCTGCGCGTCCATGGCTTTGTGGAAGGAGGTATTTTGTTGCTGTGCTTGGGCTCATGTTTGTATAATTACTGCAGATGCTTTGAAGAAGTAAATTTTGTTTCTGATATTCCCTGAAATTCTGAAGTTAAGGAGACTTCTTTGCCTCAGCCAGAAAACTCACTGTGAGGTCTACCTGCTGGAAGTGCTGAGCAGAACAGTCACTGTTCTGAGTCCCAAACCTGAGGAGGCTACAAGAAATTGTAGTTTTGCCTGTTTTCCTTAGACCAGGTGGAAAAGCTGTTAGAGGAGAATTTGTATGGTGAAGTCAAGGTTCATGTTGTAAGAAATCTAAAAGCAAGGTTAAATAGGAAGTTAGAGTCGGTTTAAACAAAGTGTTTAAGGAAATGAATAAAAACTCGGGTTTATATTTGAATCGTGTTTTAAAATAAATATGTCAAAATAAACATGAGTCAGTGTTAACATACAGGCTTCTTGAAATATAAGAAAGCCATTTGAAGTAAACCAGTAACCAAGTGGCACACTTGTTTACAGATGAAGTTTTAAAGAAAGGCAAGTGACTGAAAGAGTTAAACACCTGGAGCGAGTCTGCTAAACTGCTAAGCTGGCTTTTGGCAGCAGTAGCAGCATGCAGAGTTTTTCTCCATTACGGTTCAGTTCAATGACTAATTCATTCAAAGCTGAGAAACCAATTGAGGGTTGAAAATGCAGGAAAGCTTATTTTCCTCTTCTAACCTGTAAATAAATTGATGTAGAAGAGGACTTGAGCTACAGGTTTTTAAAAATTGCTGGACATGAAAATATATATATCTTTTTCTGATACTTCCAATGCACTATATTTTTAAATTAAAAGCCAACTATTCAAAAAATTACTATCTTGTGTATTTTTGTTCTTCTCTAAATGTCAACATAAATCACGCTTGTCTTTTTTAGTAAATACTTAAATGATTAGTAATTGATTACAAAGTACTAAAATGTACTAATTGCCCAGATACGTAAGTATAATAGCGTTGAGTAAGGTATGTGTGTGCATGTATATACATACATATCATGATTGTAGTTATCGTAATGAGTTGTAATTCAACTTTTAAAAATAGTTACTAGTCAATTACAAGCAATAATTTTGTAAGAAAACAAGTTGTAATTCATGCATTTCAACTTTTTACAAAGGGTCCCTTCCTTCGATGCTTCCTCTTGTGTTTACTTAGGTGATGTTCCTCTGAGCTACCACTGGTCTGCTGTAACAAAATGCAAGGTTCACATGTCAGATCTTGGGCGTTTACAGATAGGAATAACGGACCAAGAAAAGTATCTCAGGTTTGCCTGTATGAAAATAAATACTTCTTTACAAAAGCTAGAGGTCATTTATGTTTTGACAAAGGATATTCTTTAACCAGGTCTTTTGTATTTTTCCTATGCTTGTAAAAGAAAATTTAGACAAGGAAGAAGTCCTATGTATATTCTCTAAATAAACATAACATAAGCCCACTTCTCAATTTGTTGAATACTATCTGGAAGCTTGGGATGGAGGTTTAGATAAATAGAACAGCAGAGAATTGAATTACAGGAAATTCTAAGTTTGAAGTTTTAATTTTAGTTTTTCCTCACCTCTTGATTTTGAAAGGGAGACATGAGTTAGAATATTTTTAATCCATTATGTATTGTTGGTCATGCTTTTATAGTTACCTAAACAGTCTTAAAGCACTGCTCGCAAGAATGGATGAAATAGTGGTTGAATATTATTTAAGAGGGTGTTTTTCGTAGAGAACTGCAATTTTAGATAAGTAATTTCCTTTCCTAGTTAAAGCTCTATTTCATCCTTCTGTAATTTCAAGTTTGATATCCTTCTCCTTCTCATTTCAAGAGATTTTGCATATGAAAATACCTTGTCAAATCTTAGTGGAACCCTTCATCAGGCTTTTTAAAACCTAAGTTAGAATTCTGTTTCTAAGATAAACAGATTAGGATCAGAAAGATTTTCAACTAGCTAGTATTCATTTTGGCTGAGAGTTGAGGCAATGTTTTTAATCATATTTTTGTTGATTATTTATTAGTTTCTGTGGGAAATCAAAGGATGGACAACTTAAAATATGTCTTCCATAAAATACATCATGAATCAGAAGCTGTAGCAAAGAATTTCTAGGAAGTGTCTTTCATGTACCACTATGAACAGATTGAGGGATAAAATATACATCTTTAGTGTGTGTATAACATACAAATGAAGGTTGACCCAAAAATGGAAAGCTCCACTATCTGGCTGGAGTAGCATTTGTGTTGTTTTCCTGGAGTAAGAAATCTGCTGTGAGAGAGAAGAGTATTTCTGTTCCGTTCCATGACATCTGAAGGAAGATGGTTAGAACTAATCCAAAACATAAAATGAAAGCGGCTCATGCCAGGAGCTTGAATAAAAGGGCATGGTAAGATGGTGGCTACCTTAGGAAACTTTGCAAATACATGCTTCCATTATTGGCAAGTATTTATATAGGGTAACAATGAGATCTCTTATCATCCTAATATGGCTATGAAACTTTAAGCAATCACTGTATATACGATATATGCTTCTTATGCATCGGAACTGTGATAACCAAAGAGTAGTATTAGTACTGTCACTGAGTGGGAGAAAACTGTCTTGCTGTAGGAAGGTAAAACATTCTAGACATCTTACTGCAGAAATCATCAGCAGAAAAACATTAATCATCTTAAAATATAAGTGATAATGTAAAGCTAGTTCTGGAGTTTGAATCTCCTGGTGGAGAAATGCCATTGTAAGACTTCTACAACTATAGGAACCTGCATTGCAGTCAGGAAGCACTGTAGCCCAGGAGAAGCATTGTTATCCATGTTATAGATAAGAGGCATTTAGCTGGTTCCTAGCAAGCAGTTCGTGCTTCAGAGTGGGCTTTTCTAGGTACTTCAGCTTGCAGGGGGTTTCTGTCTGCTTCTCCCTTGGTCCTTCTGCACATGTGTTATCTAGGTTTCCCACTTCTCTAGGAGCAGCATCTCTGTCAGCAGAGATATAATTTTTACTACAATAATTTGTTGGTATGAACTGAGCAGACAGAACATCCATCACCAAATGCTATGGCAAGGTGCTGCTGGCTGCCTAGGGAAGGGTGGAAACTCAAAGAAAATGCCCCCTCCCCAGAATGCAAGAGAAAAAAATAAAGTGGCGAGTAGATTCATGCCAACCCTGTAGTGGAATTTGTTGTTTTTTTCTAAAATGTACCAATGGTTTAATAAAAAACAATAGGAGTATTGAATTTAATCATTAAAAGCAGTTGTATCAGATTTGTTTCTAGTATGAGTGGCAAATAGACCTTTCTTTACGTGTATTGGTGAGGGAGTAGAGATTTGTCTATTTTATTTTCCCTCAGCACAGGGTAGGAGAAACAAAAAGACAAATATGAAATTTCTATAATTAAAAAAAATAATAACATTTCTTCATTTTGGTTTGCAAAGCAATCAAATATCTTGTAAGAATAATATCTCTCTTCTGAAAAATGTATTAAGGTTTTTCAAAAAAAGTACTGTAGGGGAAGAAGTCACAATTTCATGTAATTCTTTAGCATTTCCTTTTGCAGATTCTGAAGGGCAGCATGTACTATAGCAGAAAAACAGAGGTTCAGTCCTGTATTTGGAGCTGGGAGGTAATTGGCAATCTAAATACCACTGCTGCCAAATATAATATGATTCACACACCACTAATAGTTTCTACTTAGCCATATGTGAGATTTTGTGAATGTCTATGGAAATTGTGCAATATTCATTTTTGGATGATCTAAAGATGCAAACACAAACTATGTCCTCATTCAGCATGCTCAGGCAAGATCTCCAAATCAGAGCAAATGGAGGCCACTAACCAAAATATGGCACAGTTTTTATTTTATTTTAAGACCAGCATCGTTGTCAGTGTAGAAATTCTGTCTACCCCTATACTGAACTCCATTACCTGCTGTTCCATTTTGATCCAACAAACCAAATCTTTGAGGAAAGCATCAACTACTTATTATTGTCTCTACTTTACTGGAAATAAATTAGATGCAGACCTCAGAATCTCTAGGTTTGTCCACGTATTCTCAGTCAAGAAGGCCAGAGATGTTACTCCGTTTTTTTCCCTGCCCGTTGTTGTGTTTTCCCTTACCCTTTTCATAAATACTTCTTTTTTCTTTATTGAACTTAAGTGATTTAAGGACACTGGGGAGCAAGGATTTTTTTTTTTTAATAGTCATTATTTAATTTCTAGATGTATGGGTGAGGAAACAAAGATTACCTTGTTCATAAGGGAATTGGTGCCCCAGGTTAATGTCCAGGTGTTCTTTCAACTGAAGTCTGAGACTAATTTCTTCCTGGCCCTCTGGAAACCAGCTGAAGCAGTAGGACCAGCTGGTATATCTTCACTCTTGCATACCAACATCTTTCACTGATTCCCAGATTTCCTTATATCCTCAGTACTTCCTTTAATGCTTACATCTTTAAATAGCAGTTTGAAGATAGCTGCCGTTGCACTTTGCAATGGCAATATGTGAATCAAGCAGTAGATGATTAAATAGATAAAATCTCATACTGATCCTCATAAGCTCCATTTGCCCACTGGTCATATATTTGAGAACCCATCTAAAGTTTGCTTAAAGAAATGCTTGCCACTGAATATTATCAGGTCTGAGTCTTATGATTTGGGTGGCATTTCAGCAGTTAAAGCTAGAAAGGAGAGTGCCCAATATATTGATTCAAAGGTTCAGTTTCTTGTACACACACATGCACACATTCTTACCTGCTGCTGCCTATCAGAGTGCACAATTTCACTGGTTTTTGCCTGCTACGCATAGACCTCAACTCTGTCATTTTAACATGCAGTAGAGGCACATGATGTTTCTGTTCTACATTCTCAACTTTATGATGCATTTATTGTGTATTTTTTTAAACTTTCATGCAAGACCTCTTGTATTCAGCACTTAGTGTATGACCCGCTTGAGTAAGGGAAGTAATAAACATAAGATGGAAGGGATGAGGGGGGCGAGGGGACAGCAAAGGGGCAGCCATCAATTTCAGCTGCATCTTAGTAAAGAATTCACTGACCCTGAGGGTACTTAGAAAGTGGAAGCTGGAGAACTGGAGTTTCTTGTGGGAAAAGATGACAAACAAAGTGATCTTTGCAGTCCTGTTGACCTGCAAGGTAGGAGAAAAGGAGGTTCAATGTGCGTCTGATAGATGTTAGGTGGGAGTGCATAGATTTAAAAAAAAAAAAAAAAAAAAAGAAGAAATTTAATCTCATACAGTAAACAGCAATTTGAGAAAATAAACCCTGAAGGCCATTAGGGGAAAACAGTGAGGTTGTGAAGGTTTCATTGAAACCAGTTTTTAGTCCGAATTAAAATAACTTGAGGCTTTTCGGGTGAACCAGGACAAAACTTCACAGTTCAAAGTGTTTCTCATTAGTACCATGGATGTATATGTGTGATGTTACTTGTTTGTACGTATGGAATTACACTGTGAGAAAGCAGCTTATATGCATTTGGTTGGTTAGATGAAGTAATTGAATTTAGAGCAAATAACACAAGTGTATCAGTTATGAAGGAACAGTAATGAAGAAGAGGAGATAGAAAGAAATTTGTATTCACCAGTCAGTCCATGTAACTCCATCTCTGCTATTGTTGCAGGAGTTCAGACTTCTCTGTCCCTGGCAGCACTACAGAGTTTTAAATCACTATTAGCAACTCTGGAAGACGGAGGGTGGAAGCTACTTGTAATAGTTTTTGTAAAGTTCTGTAGTTTGAACAGCTCTTCTAAGAAAACCTCCGAGGCAATTCCTTTTGTGTAGTCTGTACAAACTCAAGTGGTGGCAGTTGAGCTGTGTTAATTCTTATGCATGTGTACAGTATCTGCTGGGCTTTTTGCAGTTCCACGAGGGCATTTACAATGTAACTGCATGTTCCAATTATATAATTATACATTTACACCACTTATGTCATTATGTATAATTGCACTTGCTACGTGAATGTGCCATGATAGTGCAAAAATTACTTTGAGAAAAGTGATACAACAGAATCTTAATTAAAAGGCCATTATATAAGACATGCTTACCAAAACATAGTAAGTACTGAAGGCTGAAGAATCCCTTGATGTGCAAACGGTCAGGCAATCTCCGTGTTTTCTTATGCATGCACTTGTGAGACCTTTGCCATAATTTCCAATTGGCTGCAATTTTTTGGTATGAATAGAAAACTCATCTAACATCTTTGCTACATAGAAATAATGCAAGTAACTGAGATGTAGTTTTGGATTTAGTCAGATAAACTTTTGTGCATGAATTCTCCCAGGAAGTTTTGCCAAGGCCATGTGAACAAGCTGACTTGATAGCTTGACAAGCATGCCAGATAGAAAAAGCTGGCTCAGAGTTGGTGTGTGGCACAAGTCAGCAGGCGGCACTCTTCTGGTCCTGGTGTGGTTCACATGAACCCTAGGATGCTGGAGGAACAACAATATTTTGGATGAGGCAAAGTTCTGTCTGCAAGGTGCTGTGACAATTCCTAGCACGTAGTCTACAAGCACATTAGTGAAGAGGAGGGCCTTTGTCCAAACGACCATACAGAGAGCCATGTTCTTTTTCAGTTCCCCACCTATTTCATTTGGACTCAGATTTGCCTTTCCTAAACTGTTGATCTGTGGCAAGCAGCTGCTGCCTTTTATTCAGACCTGGCTGGAGTTCAGTGATTTATCTCAAGTAGTGAAGCTAGTCTAAGACAACTCATCAAAGGCTCAACAAAAACAGTTTCTTAATGGGAAGTAATTTTCCAATCAACATATAACAGAACTGTAGTAATACATAGGAGTATGCTTTGATGTAATTTAAGACATATGGTTGCCTAATAAGAATCCCTAATTGTATAGGTTTCATTTGTTTCTAGCTGAGGAATGATTTTGACTGGCTTCTAAGGTGTTATGAGGTACTTTTGAATGAAAGAAATTTAAATTCAAGATGATATCATATAATGAAAATGGAGACATGCTGCATTAGCATAATTATATATCTCTGGTTGTAAATATTTATACAACAATACTGCAAAGACCAAATATAGCTTTGTGCTTTTATTCCAGTTGGTCCAAACGTTCAAGAAAAACTCGTTCTTCAGCAGTTCTAGGAACAGTTTATTCTTCAAGTTGTAAATGAGCTTTTAGAGGTTCTAAACTCAATTTCATAAGGGAGATTTTTTTCATAATTATTTTTCTTCAAATATTTCTCATGTATTTTTATGGGATCCCATGAAATGTCTTGCGCTTCTAAAAAGACAAAAAAAAAAAGTCAGTTCATTTTGTGTGAAAGTTTGTTAGAAAAATATGTTTTTAAAACTCACCTGTACCTTCCTTTGAAATGAAAGGCATAGGGAAGGGACATTGCTAGGTATCTGTCCTAACATATGGGCTGAATTACCAAGCAAAGAATTGAACCACACTGTTTCAGATTGGTTACGGTGGTAAAAACTGCCTTGCGCTGCTCTGCAGAAGAGGGATGGATAAAATGCTCTTTGAACAGTCAAGATTTTTTAAAAATGTCAGTGCAGAGGGCTTGCATTTGTATTTGGCTTTCTAGACCTGCCTCTTGACCTTCTAATTACTTTATTTGAAACAGCACTGAGGGTATAATAAAACTGGAGGTTGTCTCTCGTTTGCTTTATCATAAATTAAAGCTGTTAGTTTGGTGAGGTGAAAGTAGAGGCAGAGTGTTCATTACTGCTCAAGTGACGGCTTGTCAATAGCACTGCCTTTTAGTTTGTTCTAGTCAGCACTTGCTGTGCATTTTGTTGGACCACTGGGAAATAAATACAACAAGATTATACATTTGGAATACCACAAGAGTTCATGGAGGGGAAAAAAAAAAAAAAAAGATAAATTATACACTTGGTAGAAAGTGACATGCTATCTTGTGCTATTAACAACCAGAGATAATTGCAGCGAATTGTAATTGCAGTTTGCAACTTACAGTACAGTGTGTCCAACATCAATCTTAATAGTGAACAAAGCAATTTATATTAAAAGTTAATTCGCTTGGTAAGTTTCGGCTGTATACAAGGGAGCTAACAGATGTAGCTTTTCAGAAAGTTCAAAGGCATTTGGAACATGGAAAGAAATGCTAATGTAGTAAGCCTTAGAGAAATATTGCGTTACTACTTGTAATGAAAACAAATGTATGCCATTATATCCCAGTTTGTGTTTATTTAATAAACTATACAGTTCTGTACATTGAAGAAATTGTGTTTCTGGATGTAACAAAACTAGATTTTTACTCATAGATTACACAGAAATAGCAATTATATATGTACAGAGTAAAAGGGATCTAGAGTTCCGTGTATGTGAGTCTGTATTAAATTTTAACTTAATCCTTTTATGAGGCAGTACTAAAATGAGTGTGTGTGTTTATATATATACATATGTATTATTGGAATTTTTTTAATCAAGGGCTTTGTTCTGGAATTGTTTACTGGTGCCCAGGGTGTTTCACAGGGTTACCTGATTGTAATTACTCTAGATTTTGAGTGTTATCTTTAATCTGATTTAATTACAGTGATGCTTTATTTGGTGAAAGCCTGACATCCCTTCTAATGGAGATGATGATCTTACCTTCAGTGACCATCACGCGGTGCCCCAGTGTCTGGAGGAGATTCTGCATGCCACTGACTTCTTGTTATGTGGGCTGCAGCAATCACTTCACATTTACTTTAACGGGTGTTACCATTTTCTCAGCATTGTGGTCAGTCGTTGGCGTTCATCAAATGACAGGGAATTCCCAGAACTGCCGACTTGTGATCTAAACACTTTCTGTTTTGCTGGTTGACCGTGTATTTGTAGATGACTGTCAACGCAGCTCAAAAATGCCAGGGGAAAGTGCTGCAATTTGGGGTAGTTATTTGTCCAAGCATGAAAATCTCCAACTTAAAATATACTTGGATTTGTCTAATTGAATATTTGCTACCCTTTTTAGAATGGGAAAAAGATGGTGGTGATTTTGTTGTTGGTTTTTGAGGAGGAGGATGCTTTACTTACTGTATCACCATACGTATCTCTAACTCATTCAGATGATTCATCCAACACAGAAAGGAGCCCCATTCTTCATTTTAGTACCGCCATGCTTTTTCATAAACATTTTATCCATATGAGAGCAGAGTTAGTAACTGATAGGTAAATAAATCCCAGGCAGATTCTCACCTGCTGTGAACTAGTATAGCTCTACTGAATTCAGAGGAACAAAAACATGTAACAGTAGGTGATGATCAAGTCTTCCAGGAATTTGGGAGTAGCTGGTAAGTTGGACTGTGGCTACGGTTCCTCTTTATAACATTATTTTCATTGGGTAGGTAAGAGTGTTGCATTTCAGAACCCACAAACTTGCTTAGGTACATGGCATGGGTCTTTACTTGTCTCTGCTGAGGGAGTTGTACAAAACTCCATAGCTCTTCAACAACTTCCTCGTGTGCTTCAGCCAAGGTTTTGGGCTAGACTTCCATAAAGACACAGTAGAAAATATAATATTTTTTATGGTTATTGTTAGTGTTATTGAGTACAGGTAAACGAGCAATATTTGGTAGCAAACACTGGTCTGCAATTTGCAGACTGGGATATAGAGGATTAAAAAAAAAAATCTTTGCTGGTACTGAGTTTTCTCTTGTAAAACAGCTTGCTATACCTGACATAAATTGGCAGGAAAAGTAATTTGAGAAACTTAGTTTAGAAATGCTACGTATATTTTTCCATTTGTTTTAGCAAAAGCTCTCTGTAAATCTAAGGGGTATTTGACAGCCAGTCTTTCTGGATGCACAGTATTCAATTCAAATTACATTTATTTTGTTTACTTTTCCATAGATAGATGCAGAATTATTAAAATATAAAATGACCTTATAGATTATCTGTTTTTATCAGGAGCAAGCCTGTCTGTGTCTGTGAATGTACTGACTAGTGAAATTCACTTTACAGAGAAGGGTGTGTGGTGCTTCCTGTATATATTTATTCTGTGTGTCATAACAGGAGTTGTTCTTTCCTGGTGTCTTTCCTTAGCTCTGTGACTATTAGTATATGTTCTGTGCTTTACTCTGCTCACAGAACACCGACCCCAAACCCTCAAGCCACAACGAATCCTGAAACGTAGGACTGGGCTGTAACTTTACTCGCTGCTGCAGAGCAGGGGGTGTGCAGCATCGCTGCTCCTGGCGGCGCGCCCTCTGCCCTTCAGCGCTGGGTCGGGTGATGTGGGGATGCGCATAGGAGAAGTCCTCCATGCGTGCACACAGGAGGTCCTTAGCTGGTTCCTCAGGCGCCCAACGCTTGCAGGGCTGCGTTGATGGTGGTGTTTTGGCCACTGGAGCTACTGCTGTGGAGCAGCAGGGAGCTGTGAACAAAGACTGGCTCGGGCTTCCTCCTGCAGCAGTGCCACGTTCGTGTGCGGCCTCAGATCACGTCGTGGGGGAAGCATGGGAAAATACAAAGATTCAAATTTCTAAAAAGCTCAGCAACTGACACTTTCCACTTAAGAATCTAATTAAAGGAGACAGGTTCCCACAGGAGTTCAAGTGCCATATACACATTTACTCTGCATGTATACACATACCATACAAAGGTGTGCCTATCTGTTGCTCCAGGCACAATTTGAGCAATGTCAAAAGTGTAATTACACAAATAGACTACTTGGGACCCTCCATTCACCTGGTAATTAACATGAATTGTAATCTGGCAACAAGCCTTATTCCCAGTCTTTATTATCTCTCACCAGAACATAAATGGCCAGGCATCCAAGTTCCTGAGCTGTTAGTAACTTTTCTCCTCAAACGGAATTTTATTTTTTTCTCCGTACGTATAACTATGCAAGACAAATTTCTAAATATTAGTCTCATGAACCAAATGTTGTGTAATGTTACCCTTTTTTTCCATAAATAATGTCACTTAATGACAGTACTGACGGTATGTTTAGCATTAATTAATAGTATGTTTAGAACCTACTGCAGAGAACATGTTGCAAAGAATTAGCAAAGGAAACCTAATGTCAGGAATTTATTAAGAATGAAAATCAGCAATATGAAAAAAAACTAAAGAATTCGAACAGATACTGTGATGCAGTATGCTGTGAAATACCTTTTAATGTAATTGAAATTGAAATAATTGATAGCATTCCTGAAAGAGAAAAATGTAAGTAGCAGAAGTAGCCAGTGTGCTGGCTCCTGCAAAGCTGGAGTATGTTAGGGATAAGGCAAGGAACAAAAAGTGGAAGGAATACAACAAAAGGTGAAACTGAAGACTTATAGGAAAAGGACAAAGGTCATAAAACATACGTACAGGATGATCAACTTGTAGTCAAGAGGACTGGAGAAAGAAAGGCTTTACAAAGGTCTTTGTACAAAAGAAGCGTTCTTGAAACTATAAAGCCACTGCTGAATGAAACTGGAGAAGGGAGTAAGAATCTAAGGAATTTTACATTCATCAACATGTTTTGAAAAATCACTTCATTCTTTACATTTTTTTCTTATTTTTTAACAGAGCCACAGTAAAAAAAAAAAAAAAAAGCTAAATGACTGTGAGACAAGACTTGAATGACTCAAATGTGAAAATAATCAGATATCTGGGTGACGTGCTTTGTAGTCAGGAGAGACTGGACTAGCAACTCCTTCAAAGTTAGGGTACTGGAACCGGCTGAAGTGATTTACAAATGTTTGGAAATGAAAGTAACAAGCTGGGATAGTTGTAAATTCTACCTTCATATTATTACTTGGCAGTATTCCAACGAGTTGCATGCATTCAGGGAAATACCTGTACATCTTAGTACAAATTTAGTGCCCTTTAAAAATACAGCTTCGTATTTTTATTTTCTGTTCACCAATAATAAACATCATTAGGTGAGGCCTTCCATAGTACTTTTTGGCAGTAGATATCTGAATAATTTACAAAAGAGGTAAATTATATCCTTCAGGAAAGCAGTGAACAGAGAAATGCAATAACTAATCCAAAATGACTTAGAAGTACCATGATGTGTTATTTTATTTAACACTTTTAAATTATTAAATCAAATTGTAAATAATTGGTCTCATATTTGGATAACATGCTATGTGACAACATTAAAAAAAAAAAAAAAAAGTAATACCTGAAGCAAGAAGTAGTTAATACAGAAACCATTGTCTGAAGACTATTTGCTGAAAGCATTTAGGCCATTCTTGCAAAATTAGGAAGTGTTCATTTAAAAAAAAAAAAAGTGCCTGTAAAGAATTTCTTGATTAATATTGTTGTCTTTCTCTGCTTTCGTGTTACAGAGCTGATTGCATGTCAGCTTCTGTGGTCAGCCTAGCATTTCTTCTGCAGGATAGGATCATGAGCGTGAGGGGCATGCTCCACCATCTCCTGGCCAAACCTTGTGCCAGAAGCCCTTAGTTCTGGTTTAACTTTCAAACTGAACCTATTTTTTGAGGGGAGAGGAGTGGGAAAACCTGTTTCTGTTGGAAAAGTTGTTCGGTTTTGGTGAAGCAATAGCTGAAGTTGTATTTGCAATTGCTTGGGGAGTGAACAAGTGTAGCTCAGGTCACGTCCATACAATTGAATCTGGGCCAGGAAGGCCGGTTCCCCCCCTGCTGAAGTCTGAAAACAGAATCCAGTCAGAGTATTTGGTGTGGTGTTTATGCTAGGAAGGACAAACAGCTATTCTGGACAAGTACTGAAAATAGGAAATGATTTTTTATATATATATATATATATATGTATATATTTTTTTTGTGTGCGTGTGTGAAATATGTAAAACTGCTGAAGTTGTTGAGAGCTAGATATTTACTGCAGTGTGTTTGTTTTTCAGGCTCTCAAGTAGCTCTCTGATTTCAGGCATTATAGAAGAGATGTCTGGGGTATTTTTTCAAAGCAAGCATACAAGTGGCAGGATTAAACAAAGAAAAGTTTAGGTTATTAAATAAAGTTCTAGCCCTTCTTACTTGCTCAAAATATTTGCAGCAAGTTCTATGAAGTAGAAAATGAAGGGAATGTGCCGTGCAATTTTTCTTTAGCCTTTTTGCAATGCAACAGGGCAATCGATACAAATCTTTGCAGTAATCATATATTGATTTTCCTAGAATATAACTCCATTTAAAGCATTTTTATCCCCAGGAGTGAAAGCATTGGAGGCTATCAAAGGAGGAAGTAGCTTTCCTTGACCCCATCTGCAGTTCACATTGATTAACAGAGGCTAGGTAAAATAAATAAATATGTGTGAGAGAGAAGAAAGAAAAAAAAGAGTCACAGAAAGGTTAATATAGGCTGGAGAGAAACATAATTACAGTGCATTAGGGTTTTTTAAAAATTGTTAGGTCAGGATAAGCTAACAAGTGACTTGGAAATGTGGATTCTTCATTAAGTCAGAGCTGAATATTACAATGCCTATTTTTCTCTGACTCTGCTGCAAATTCAAATGAAGGGGAGCTTTCCACTGATCTACCTACATGCACGTTCAGGTATAGCAACGTTGAATGGAAACCAGTAAGCTGTCATTTGGCCCTGTAAAGGAAGTTGCTGAGTATGGGACAAAGTCACAGTGAGTGTGCAGAAGTGGCATTAGAAGTTTGATAATGTCACAAAATTCCATTTTTGTTAATTGTAAAAATGCAATTCTTGTAGATAGTTTTTAAAAGTTACAGAAACATGATAGATGCCTATTACTGAATTTGATGACAAATTAAAAACAAAGCAATGTATTTGTTTAGTATTTTAATAACACTGAAGCATGTCTCTTCTCCTAGTGTAATGTATTCAAGACAGTTTTCAGTTTTTAACCACTTGTTTCTTTCATTGGAAGAGCAAAGCAGATGAGATTACATCTCATGCAAGTTATGTTCCGCAGCGTGTTGTTCCTACACGATGCAGTAAGGCCCATGTGATGCAATCCGCAGAGACCATGTGCCATAATTTTAGAATCAGACTTTTCCTCAACATCAGGGCTACTTGGATTTGCTGACTTATACCCCAAGGATGGTACAGTCCATCCTATGAAACTTACAGCTCTGTACTCTGGCAATTTTACCTTCTTTCCAGCTATTTACTTCTATGATTTCCTGGCCCTCATCCTCTATTTACCATTCTGCTTGTGTGTGTGTGTGTGTGTGTGTGACTGAAGCTAGGTTCTCATAGATCAGCCTTTATTAAATTAAAAGGTGCATGTAGCCTCATTATCCTTCTCAGTGTGTTGTACTTGATACTGTTTATTTTACCAGCAACTCAGAGCTTTTTTGCTTCAGGCAAAGCAACTACTACACATTGTCAGATAAAGTACCTTATCTGTCAGCAGCACTCTTGTGAATTAATCATAATTCAATAGGTTTACTAATCAAGATTTGAGATGTATGTTTTGATAGAGCAATCAGATTTGTCTAATCTATCATTACTTGACAGTAGCTTTAGGCAGAGTGCTAAGTTGGCATTAGTACCTGTTTTTGATCAGTTTGGCATGGCCCCACCAGCCAGTAGCATCAGCTATTGCAGCAGTGGACTGCTGCATGGATACTCGTTGCAGTTCCTTTTCAGCTTCAGGAGAGGCTGGAGTGAAGCTGGGATAAGGCAGTTCCCACCTATCCTGTAATGGATAATAAAAAAAATTCTGAACCAGAATTCACTTAATTTTCACAAATAACAACCATTCTCAGAGCTTGTTGACAAATCTGAGATATGATTTATGGCAGCACATGTAAACGTTGCTCAGAACTGAAAGGGTCACTGGAATGGAAAGGAGATAAAGTTAATATATTGTTAAGTGTTACTAATTATGAATCCAGTCACGTCTGATGTCGCTAAAATTTGTTCTCTATTTTGCCCAGTTAAACATTCTTGGGGGTAATTTACAACATAGCTTGCAGCAGTTTGCTCAATTTGAAAGCATAAATGAAAGCTTTCATTGTATATTGACATATTTTTCTTGTTAAGCAATGTTTAAAGTATGGATACAAGGTGCTGTAATAGTGGGTTAGACTGCAAGTGCAAGTTTGGTACATTGTAGTCAATAATGCATTAGTGTGGGAAAATGAAGGAGAGAATTGATGTATCTGTTTTTTTAATGTAGGTGGAGCCTTGTTTCCATGTGGGGGGGAGAAACCTTCAAGCATCAATGGCTAAATGTAGACCCTTATTCCCATTTGATTTGTTTTTTAGGGTATGTGTCAGTACTGTGAAAACAGTAAATGTGTGGACCCCAAATTTCATGATCAACTCAACATATATTCCCTCAGTCGTGGTAATTTTATGGTATGTGTGATTTGGAGGTCAGATAGCATTTGCATGTTAATGTGATGAGAGATCCACTGTAGAATGTCATCTGTGCAGGCTGTGGGGTTGTAGGTGATGCTTGCCCTTGTGCAGGAGGCTACCATGAGAATCATGCACCATTTAACTCTGCTGAAGCCCTTAACATAGAGGGAAAAACCACCCCCTACCAGCAGGATGTAAACTCTTCTGCCTATGTACAGTTTATCCCAGAAAACAGAAAAGTGCAGGTGGAACGCTTATATAGCAGAAGTGGGTGCCCAGATTCCCCTGCTGTTCTGCTAGGAAGGAGTTAAGCACTACAGCGTAATGGCAACTTGCACTGCTGAGAGATTGGGGAACAATAAGGTGGGAAGGAAATCAACCCTGTGATTTAGTAATGAGCTCAGAAGACTATGATATAAATATTTGTAGTCACTTGAGGGTAAACAAACAATCATAATGCTAGATCTTTGTGGCCATTCTTTAGTTGCTTTTCTGCATCTATCTGTGAGCCCAAAAGCTCACCAACCTCTGGTGTATCTGCACGGATGCATCCTGAAGTCCTGGCACAAATACTACTTTCTTGAAAACTGCAATGGAATGAGAATGCTGGTAGCACTTGAGTGCATCAATTGGCGAACTGAGAGTCTGATGCTCATCTGCTCTGTACTGAATCTGTTGCAGACTGTGAGGACACCGTCTCCTCCCAGTGATGATCAATGGGGCACTTTCCTGGTTAACTTCATCATAAGTGAAACGCCTTCAGTATCTGCTGCTGGTGGGGGGAGCTTTGTGTGTCACCCTGTCAACAGTAACTAGTTTAAAAAACTGCAACAACAAAAACACAGCATGTTATCCTCAAGTGAAAAGAAAAATATACTTCTAATTTTACCTTTTCGGGCTTTTTTAGCATAGCCTGGCAAATGAAAAAAAAAAATAGTTTTTGTATTTTTGCCAGTCACTACTTTGCTAAAAGCCAAAGTGAATATTATTTGTACTCACTGCTCATAAAATACCATAGTCCTGTTTCTATGGAGTGATGAGAATTACATTGACTTTGCCACCACAGGATTCCTTCTAATATCCTGTCAACAGTCTCATGCCCTGCATTTACTGCTGTGCTCAAATCCCATCTCTCCGTAACATTTAAAAGGAATAGTGAAAGGGCATCCTTTCCAATATCAGACTACTCTGTTGCTTCATTTGTGCACTGAACTGCTGTTGATTACTTCACAAGTTAACTCTACCTAGTAAAGTGGGCAAGATTTTTCTATACAAGTTTAGAAAAGGAAAGTTTTTTGATGATCAATGAAGTACTGGGTATGTAAAGTGGTTGATTAAATTTCCTTGCTTCCTCCATCAAATTCTGCAAGTTAAAAATTCCGTTCTGAAGTTCTCCACTCACTCAAGACCCTGCTGCCTTGACAGCCACCTTTGACTTAATTTTCTTCTTGATAAAATCTAGCATGACATGCAAGAGTCCTTGCTTGATGTGAGATGAATGATGGTCCTGCATGCTCAGTGCAATAACATGAGATTAACATAGATCAAAGATTTACTAGAGATATTAAGAGTAGGCAGCCTCCACATACTGAATTCATCTGGATTTTTCCCCTTTTGCTAGTTAACATATCAAACTAATAAATAGGAATGAGTCATTTTGTTTTCCTTTAGATTGCTAATAAATGTTTTTGAGTTGACAGTTTTATAACGGTGAGGAGATTAAAAAAAAAAAGTTCTTGGTAAAAAAGATGCTCCGTGTGAGTACTTGTACGCATTTCAGTTCACATGGTCATATATATTAACACCTGTGTGATCCCTCAGGCAATTCAGTCACTCATTTTTCCTGCCAATTTGCTTGCTTCATTTTGATCTATGTTTGCTATCATTTGTCAAATGACACGTTTAGCATGTTTTCACATCGGTTGTTTTGAGAATATGAATGCTGATAATTACATCAGTCCTGCCCTATTGCAAGAGGATAGACTAGACAGTCACTTGGGACTGCTTTTAACGGTTATTTAACAATTACTAATTCCTGATTTTGATGTGCTGTGGAATTGCTGATCACTTCTCCATTTTTCTCATTGTGGTTTTGTAGGCAGCAACTGGAGCTCTGTCGCTATGTGCCTGCCTTAAAGGCCTCAGTGCCAGAGTGTGGTGGTTGAGTGTTTTCCCCAGCTGGGCACATCTTGTCTACCTTCATATAGCTGTCAAAGACATAAAGAATTTCCCATGCCTCCTTTTTCCAACTTCCATAGCTCAGACCAGAATTCCCCAGAGTTTGTGCACGTATGTGACCACCATCTCTACGGGTCCAGATTTCCTAGAAAAGCCAGCCTACCTGTGTCGTGTCTCACTGAGATTCTTTAAGGGCTTCATGCAAATACTCTTGATAGCATGAGGCATCCCTAGCACTTCTGCCTCTTTCTCATTACCATGCTAGTTCCATCATCCAAATCCAGCTGCTGGTTGTTCTGCCTTTCTCTGAGGGCAGCCTTCTCTCTAGAGCTTACTTTATATTCTAGAGGAGTGTAGGTGAGATGTAGAGAGTAACAGCAGATCCCACTCCCATACGCCTTTCCAGAAACAAGGGATGCCTGAAGACTCTCCTCCAAAGTTATGCCTCTCATTGTAGTCATCTGCTTTACCTAGTTTTGCCCAAACTTCACACTTGGAGGATGGAAGCATTTGATGCAATGAATGACTTGTCCTTCGTCGTACACGGGACTAAACATTTCACCCAACTGTTGTCTTTTTATTTTGACAAAGGTCTAAAGGCATCATGAAGCCAGCCAGAAACTCCTTGAAACAGAATAATGTCATCTTCTGAGAAGCATGTCATACCTCTAGCCAGTAGTTCAAGTTCCATAACACAAGTCTTAAATAAAACAAGAATTGTTCCAGTAGCATTAAATAGTGCTACTGCTTTAAAAGAGTCTTTACCCCAAAGGGCTTATTACCACAATTTTCCAAGTCTTTAATTTATTATGTGCTCCATGTTTTACTACCTTTCCCAGATTTTAGTTATCTCAGCCCCACTTTTGAGTGCTGAAAGGTTAGAAGGTGCACTGCCAAGGCTGCGAGTGCAAAGGCACATCAAATGCTAAAATGCTGAGACTATTTGAAATCAAGGAATAAAATATAAAGCTGTTTATTTCTGAAGTGCTTATGCATTTCATGTCATATCCTAGAATCCAGTATAAAACCTCTTTAAACATTATAGTGCATAGTAAACATTTACCTTTTTATCTATGTATTTTTCATAAATGTCTAGCTCAGGATTTACTGGGAGTTCAACAGGGGTGTTACAGCAAAAAGTCTGTCAGAGTTTCCACTCTCAGCTTGAAATCTAAATGTGTGGTATGCAGGTTTTTTGTTGGTTTTTCCTTTTATCTAAAATTTCTTTGCTACACAGGGATACAAAGTGATAAGTGACAACAACAAAACAACTTCTTGTGCAGTCTGCAAAAATCTACATGCGCATAATGGAAGGGAGACAAAAATTTATTACGTAAAAATATACATCTTAGATTTATGTAGCACTTTTTATCCCAAAGGATCCTAAAGCACTTTAGAAAACTCCTTACATATGTTGAATCATCTAGCATACTACCAGAGCACTGGCACCTGTGGTATAGAAGACCACACAGTGGTCTTTTGAAGAAAGAAAATTATTTTTTAAAATGTAGATACAGATGACAGTAACCATCCAGTTCAACTGTCACTAAAGTCTTTTAATTGATTTCAATAGGAGGTAGACAAAAAATAAATAAATCAGGAAATGTCATTGCTGTCTTTGGCAGATTAAAAAAGCACTTACAGTTATTTTTTGGGGAAAAAAAATGAAATTTTACAGAATTGCTTCTATACTGATTATTTAAGATCATAAAGCAGTCCCTAGACTTTTTAAGCCATTTCAGTTTAACTCCAGCTGCGGATATCTAAACCTAACAATATTTTCCATTGTAAATGAGTAAGATTTTAGTGAAGAAGCTAGTTTGACTAGGAGTAGGACGGATGCTGTTATTTGGGGGAAAAATAAGATGTTAACGTTAAGACTCAGTCTTGCTTGCATTGGCTGCAAATAGAGATTATGGTGGTGACTTTGATGATGAAGTGATAGGAGCTTTGAATAAAGCAAATTAAAAAATTTACATACATTAAACCACATTAAGTTCCTCTGTAGGAATGTAGTTCCCAGTGATATGCATAAGAAATACTTCCAAGACTTTCAGAGGGAAGGAAAGTGGAAATAGTTTTTCTCTTCCATGTTAATGGAAGCAATTTTCTTAATTCACTTCTGTGCGCTCAGGTTCTTAGGCAGGTCCTAGCTTTATATAAATACATATAAAATATATGTTACATATTTTTTCTCCTTCTGTTGCTATTTTTGGATTGATCTAATTTTCAAAAAGACAGATGCCCAAGGCTATATCCCCAAATGCATGTGAAAACAACTGTAACAGGGTGTAGAAATCGAAAATTCACCTGTACGACTTCACAGCTGCTGGTTTCCAGCTGAAAGCAGAGATGCCTGATGTTGTTAGTGCAGTCAGGGAAAACTGACAGTCAGCTGCGAGTTGTGCCATTTCCCTTGTAAATTGCTTGGAAACCAAAAATGGTTGTTTTAAAAGATTTGCCCCCTGCAAGCTTTTGTTGACGTTGTCCCCAATCCTGGATCGAGGTCAGCACAGCCACCCCAGGCTCCAGGTTAAGGAGCTGCTGTTGGCGCAGGGAGGTGGGGAGTTGCTGCAGGTACTGGTGTGCTCCTGCCATCAGGACAGGAGCTGTGAACGAAACAGCAGTGCTGCACTTATCCAGGTATGGAAAAGTACTTGGCGATGGTGTAAAGCCACCAGCACTGGTTATACTCGGACACCACAGGCTGTGCTTCAGTTCGGGGCTTTCAGACCAACGCGTTGTCTTTCTCACCAGCATTGTATGCCACCATAGCAGCTAGCTTAGACTCACAGGCCCTGCTAAACTGGGCACAGTACCAACACCAGTGAATGTTTTGTTTGTTTTGTATATAAATATTTTGAATATTTATTATTTTTGAATATATGAATATCATAATCAATACTTGAATATGTCATGGTAGATCAAAAAATAATCCTTGGCATTATCACTCAGTGGTAATCTAAACCTTGTTAACTCTTTTCTAGGAAAGAAAATATGTGTATCCTTAATCAAGATGATAGGATTTTGATGGAAAGCTCTGATATGCACAGTATATTATCTTTCTCACTAACACATTCCACTTTAATCATTTGCCATGATAACCATTTGTTGGAAGAGACCTGACTAATGCTACCAGAATAGTTGATAACTTTTAAGTCCCTCTATTAGTTGCCTCCTGGAGTAAAAAATTATCACTTCTGATATTTGAAACTTTCCAGTCTGAAAATGCAATGACTTCAGCATTGCTCCAATTCTATAGGAAAAGTATGGGATAGATTGGTCCTAAATGTTGTATTGCTGGGGTAAGGCATACAAGCAAATGATGAAATTGTGATCCTACTGAGGTAGAAGGTTTTTCCTCAGAGTTCATTATGGCTAGATTTTAAATGAAAACTTCTTTATTGTAATGGGTTATCCCAGTTTAATGCTCCTTCCACTTCTCAGTTGCTAGGCTTTTGACTCCGTCTGCCTTAGCTTAATATCTGCCCTTTTCAGTGTTTTAAACTATCTTGTAATAGAAGGTTCCTGATCTGTAATGAGAGATCTCTGCTACTATGTCTGTGTTTGTGCTCAGCCACATTTTACAACTAGCTGTGCACCTTGTAGATTAACTCTTTCCAAAATTCCACGGTATTCTGGAACGTGACCAAGACCTGATGTGCCTGCTGCATGCCATCTGCGTTCTGTGAGCCAACTCAGCCAGCTCTGCGCTCAGGTCAGCTGCATGACTCTGTAACCCAAATCAATCCAGCCCATTTCTTTCTGAAAGTGCAGTCATTTCCTCATAGCTCTCAAATCCTCCACAATGAGTGTCATGGCATGAAAAGTTCTGTTGGAGAGTGCTGGCAAAGGATTATCAAGAATAAGATAAAACGCCAACAAAGTGTCGGAGGGCCACTGATGAGCCACTGCGATTCTTTTCTCAAATTCCAGTGGATTTATTTTGGCTTTTAGAAACGTGGAGCACAGCAACAGTAGCCAAGCCTTGCACATTTTTAGCTTCTGGCAAACAGCTCAGTGAAAAAGCTTTTTAATTTCTGGTGTAAAGTCTTTGGTTAAGAAACATCACTTTTTTGGCAGCTGCATGAAGAAGTTTATTTTTTATAATTAAAATCCTTTGATCCATTTGTTTAATTTGACCGAAATGACAACAATAATATTGACAAAATTTAGACCTGTTTTAGTCTAGAATACATGGTAAATATTTTTATAAATGAATTCATCTTTTTTAAGTGAAATACAAATGTAGCAAGAAGCAGAGTTGTTTGTGTCTTAACCATGGATGGTCTTGCTTATGCTCACCTTCACTTTCTAGCATGAGTCCCAAAGTGTCTGGGTTCTTTTAAGTCTGGAAAACCCTGATGGCATTCTAATGTGATCTTTTTATATAGAAGTGTTTGGCTTGGGAATGTTTTTTCAGCTTCCAAGCACATCTTTTTCTCAAAATTTTCTCCAAAAATTTGTTGTTTTAAATCATGGTTAGTCTTTCTGCTTTAATGTCTTTCAGTTGCCTTTGCAGCTCCCTGGATGTGTTAGCAGGGTGGGGTGGAAATAGAATATCTAATAGATAATCTTATTATATAAAACGTAAAGAACCAGAGTAAGAAAAGTAGTGATTGTTTTTTCCTACACCCTACTCCTCACAAAAGGGTGGGTGGGAGGGTGAGGGATAAGGCAGCCATTGCTATGGTAAATAATTTGAGAAATATCTATAATTCAGACTTATCCATTTCACTGTTCTCATGCAAACTAATGGCTTTTGTGTATATGTTTTCAGTAAGCCTGGATGGGTCTCATGAGAAATGAATATGCTTTGGAAAGTGTCCAAAACTTAGATAATGCTGTATATTTTTTCAACGCTTGTTAATAAATACTCTATTGGTAAAAATAGGTAGCAGCTGAGCATTGAGTAGGGTATGATAAATCAGAACAAATATTAATAACTTGCTGGTGTTCTGCATGGGCATAATTTCAAGTCGATAATAAAATATTGTTAATCAGTGGATTGATTTTGCCATAAAGCAGTTGTATATTGATGCAACTAAAGCATTAAATTTTAACATTGTCATCTCTGGGTTTGTCAGATCTGAAGGCTACATTGCAAGGTATGAATTCTCCAGTATTGATAGTAATCAGAGGAGGGGACTTTTAAAGGAGATAACTACCTACAGAATAGAAAGAGTAAAAAGTTCTCTAACAAATATGATGCATGATGATCAAAGCAGATCATCAAAGTCTGCAGTAACTACTGTACCAGCCATATTGCTATGAAGGGCTCTTGCTGTCTACCTGTCACTGAACTGTAGAGAGAGGGGGAAATGTAGTTCAGAGGACAAAGTAACATGATGGGGAGATTATTTTCCCAGACACATTCATGATATTTGACACTCCGGCCATTTCTGACACCGTTGGTTGGACTAATGTGGCGTAATTGTAGATGTATGACTTGTGTTGAGCTAGAAGTTGTAGTTTAGGAGAGGTCCTGATTTAATTCTCCAGGAGGTGTTACTTGGCATAATGTTTGGCGCATTGATATTAGCAGTACATTGGTTCAGAGCTAAGAGCTTTGTCGGTCGTTGGGAACAACTGATCTTTTTCTTCTTAGCAGTGAGTTTTCATCAAATGAAAACTGAATGAAAAAATGAAACTGAACTGAGCTTAGTAGAGTAATTTTTAATTTCAAAATAAAAAGACATTTGAGTTTGGGCACAGGGGAATATGTCTTTTTTGCCTCTTCAGCACCTCTTAAATTCATTGGAATATGTTAATCAGTTCTCCAAAGACTGAAAAGGCTTTGAATTGTCAGTGGCGCATGTACTCACACATAGAAGTCTGGGAGAAGCTGGAACTTTTTTTGTTTTGACTGGCACTTGCAAGATATCAACTAAGTAAAACGCAACATATAATGCAATATATAGCTGTGAACAATTTCCTCCTCCTTTTTTGTGTTCATATTTTATTTAATATCTCTTGCTCTCAGTGCTCCAAATAATCTTAAAATAAATCTGATCCTGTTTGATAAGAAGACTAGGAGTTTTTTCCCTTTTTCTCTCTTCCAGTCAAATCAAATACCTTATCAACTTAAATATAATCAAAGCAAGTCTCTTGAGAATTCCCCATGGCCATTTCCTGGCTTTGCCCAGAACGCTTCCTCAGCTGCTGGGGAGAAAGGAATGCCGGGGAAGGAAAAAAGGCCGGTGATCTGGTTCTAAATGGAGAGCTTGCTCACATACCAGTGTTGCTTCTCTTAGGCTTTACTTCTGTGTCCAGTTGCAGCAGTTTCTAATCTGGGCAGATGAAGAAAAGAGAAAGGGCATTTAGGTGATTTCCTCTTTGTTTTAGAAATGTACAGGACAAACTGAATTGTTAAATGTGCTTACAAGACCGTAGAAGTACAATTTTTCATTGTGAAGCTTTGCAATTTTAGAGAAACATCGTTTAGCAAACAAATTTTGCACTGGCTACCATTTCCAAATAGACGTGTTGTAGATATAAAACATTATGGAATCTTCACTGCCGTGTTTTCAATGGGAAATGAAGTAATCCCTCAGCAGAAAACAAAATCAAACAGGAGCAGGTGGTGTGGTGTCCACTGCTTGCTAGGAAATAATTATGAAGCATGCCAGAGCAGCTTCAGTAAACAGAAGGTTCTGTGATACCAGTAATGCCTGTGATACCTAGTAATGCTATATTGCGTGGTTACACGTACCGAATGGGACCGGAACATTTGAAGACTCAAGGACTGTTTTTTAGTTTTTTGAAATCTTTGCACATTACAATAACATACAAAGCTCCAACTCTAACTGGGGTAACGTGTGTGGTGATGCTGAAGAGCCTGAAATTAAGTGAAAGGAATGGTCTCTTCTGTAGTTGCAAATGGTTCAGAAGAGTCACAGAGGCTTTTACTCGAGGCATACGCTGAGCTCCTGGCGATTCCAAGAATGAAGCACTGCCGCCTGAATCCCAGGCCAGGTCGCTGTCAGCTGGAGCTTGCTGCCTACCTTTCATGCAGAGGCGTTGAGGCTCCCGACAGGCCCGGACTTGGATTCATCACCTCTGGACATGTGGATGGTACTGTACATGAACAATGAAAATTCTTGCTTTCTATTTTTTATTTTTTATAAAATATAATTCACTAAAAGGGGTGAATTGGATAAGAGAGCTAGCCATTTTATTCATGAGTGCTTAATTCCGGGTTTCTGCTCAGCAAAAGCGACAGTGAGGGCCAAGTGATGTGACCATCATTAACTGTAGTAATTTGTCTGAAATTTTCTCATTGTCATTCTGAAAACAGGACAGAATAGGAAGAGGGGAAAATTTACACCTGCTTTTAATAATTCACTTTTAATGTTGACACCTAAAAGAAAACCTTAGTGGAGCCCAGAGGCTGAAAGCTGTTCCGTAGCAAAAGGAAGCACCTTGTCTGTAAGCAGTTTTCTTCCTATGGAATGTTTGAAAAAACAGAAACTAAATTAAGATAATGCCTGAAATGTATTGAAGAGGGTTGGGAGATTCAATATGTGAATGAGACAAAAATGAGGCCTGTGGTCTTTGGGTATTTGGAAGCTGCTTTTGACTCCATGTGCTTTTCATCCACTTGTACAAAGAAGGTGTGCAGGGGAGGAGAGAAAGGCAGCCCTTCACCATCAGTATTTGGAGCTCGGGTACGTGCAAACACTGGCCTAGCACAGCCCAAGACCAAAGGTATGGCAAATTAATTGAGCAAAAACATTTGTGTACCATTGGCATGCCTGTTCTTCCATGAATCAGAAGGGAGAGTTGGGCAGAGATCCTATAAGGAAGAAAAGAAAAACGTATGTTATTGTATTGAGAGGATGTTTTTATGAGAAAAGGGGATGCTGCTTCATTAATAACTCTGACTTGTCGCACCATTTCTGGTAGGTCTGAGAGATTAAACATGAACCTCTCATTATTCAAGCAGCCGAAATGTATTGGCTGCTTTACCCACCTGATATTTATTCCTTGCACAGTATAAGTACAAAATTGACATCTTCTTTTAAAATTGTTTGGCTGTAATAAATATAAAACTTTCACCACTGATGTAAAGCATTGCTAGCTGGCATCATTTCCTATCCCTTTTTAATTATTCTTGACACTGTGGAGAAACATCTAATATAAATCTGTAATGTGCTCTGATGACAAACTACACGGTTGGAAGACCATGTAATCTCTCCACAATTAATTAAAGTGCACAGAGCACTTTTTCTTTTTCTTTTTTTTTTCTTTTTTCCACCCCCCAGCAACCAGATGCCACCGAGTGGCTCAAATAACATTGCCGTCAACTGTAAAAAATTAAGATCCAAACCCTAAGAAAGGTACTTAAATAAAGAAACCAGATGCCAGGTTGTTTTTTGATATTATGGCATACGTCTTGGTGGAAGGCACTATTGTTCAACATCTGTAGCTTTACATACTTAATTACTCACATAACTTAGCAAATCTGTCAACAGTTTATTTTCACAAGTATCTGTCACTTCAGCAAATCCTTTATTAAAAATTGAGCGATGCCAATCAGTGCAAATAGTCCACCAGCGCTCCAAGAGCAGTCACATGAAAGAGGGTTTGGCTGCCGTTTGCTCAGAGGGCAGACCCTTTTCATTTTGAAGGGGTGTGAATCTGCTTCAGGAGAGCTTCAGCTCCATGCTAGAAACAGTTAGCAGTGCCATTAGGCTCACGAGCCACATGGAGTTGATCAAATGCAAATTAATAACAATTTTGGGGCAACATAAGAATGTTGTTGTAACGTTTACTGACTGTAGTAATGCTGTGGATGGAAGACAGGTTAATAAAAGGTGTTTATTAAATATGACTGTACCACCAGACAGCTTTTGGTTGTGGAGTCTATAGCCACAGGAAACTGCAGGTGCAGGTTGATTTGCAGGACAGCAGCAAAAGTTCATATACTATTAATTAAAGATAAGAAAAAAATGTATTAGCAAGCTGATTTTTCACTGATGTTATGGTATGAAAAAATCCCTTCAATATTACTGTTTAACATGGATATTTTTATACTAACAGTTGAAATAATATGGTAATATATTTTCTGCTGTTTCTATAAAAGGAGATTAAAACAGATGGTGTGCTGGTGGCAGTGGCTTTCCTACCAGCCTAGCAAGTGTATTTAGATCAATAAAGAGAAATGTTTCGGACTTACATTGAGTTATTTGGAAAATCTCCCCCATGCTTCATTATTTATCAGTTAGATTTTTGTTTTGTTTTGTTTTTAACTTAAAAAAGAGTTTTTCAAACATCATAACATGTATTATTGATGTTAGAGGGGCCTTCTGCAGTGGGATGTACAATGATTCGACAAGCAGAGCATTTCCCATCCCCTAGCCAGCTGCTAGGCACAAGGTGGCCCCGCTCCCTGAGCTGCCACGCACACGGAGCCAACTGCAGGGCAGGCGTCCCGGCAGTCAGTCTCAGGAATAGCAGCTTTGCACGGTGTTTAGGCATGAAAACAACACTAAAGATATGACTCAAATACCTGCCTTCAATTATGTGGTGCTGATGGTTTCAGATGCAGGGGGAGGTTTGTGGTTCTGTTCTGTTGGAAAGTCTTCTTTTTATGAAATAGTCTTTGTAAACTGCTCTCTAAGTCCCTAACCTTCCAGTTTGTGCCACCATTCACTCACTCCTCGCAAACAATGTAAATCAACAGCTTTACAGTGCATTTCCTTGCTGCATGATATATTACTTTAAAAAATCTTCCTGCTCTTGCTGGAGATGGGATTGTTCCTCTCCTGCTACTCGGTGCTTGGCACAACCAGAACTTGAACCGCGCTGTACTTCTTAGCACTCTTGGAGGGAAACCGCCTCTTTTTTAGCAAAAAGTACTGACTCAACAGCTTTGTAGGCACTTGCATGAAGCGTACAGGGTTTCCACTGAAACAGTTTTAAAATAGAACAGTGAAGACTCCAGAGCAGTTCATAAATGAGGAATGTGGATACAATGCGGTTGTTTAAATCCATATAAAGCTGGTATAAACAATGTATAAGCTTTTCTGTGCTGATGGTTTTTTCAGTGTTTTTTTAACATACTTTGTGTTCTATCAAGGGGTTTAGTGTACTCTCAGTGATTACATTTTTGGAATTATTTTATTTAGGGTTATATACAACATAATCATGTTATTTATACTTGCATTATAGTTGAGGGATTTCAAACTGTGTTACAAACTATGGATCACATTTCACTATCAAGTACATCCAAGAAATCCCATTAGTTTCACTCATTTTAATGGGCTGTAACCAAGAGAGCATGCCGAGATCCATGTGAGTGTGTTTCCCCACAAGACACTTGCAAGCATTTGAACTGCAGCCCCCACTATGGTCGAGCATCGCAGGATTGCAGAAGGCTGCTCGGCAGCGCAGGGCAGGCGGCGATGAAGTTCTCTCTAAAGAAAACATGGGAGGAATAAAAGATAGGTGGCATGCAACTTGTGTATTGAAAACATTCCAGTTGGGCGAAATCGGCATCCTAATGGTACAGTAAGCGCCAGGGGATTTTAATGACCACAAATGGTTAGGAACTGGGTTTTGCATCTCATCTGACCAATATTTTATGACGCGCTGTGGTTTTTGCTTTTCTGTAACAACATGTTTCTTGGATCATTTAAAGTATTTGGCTAGCAACACCTCTGAGGCATGGGTTAGCTCACAGTAATGCATACTTTGATGTGTCTTATTGTTAAATTATATAGTGCATACAATATTTCATTTTATTTAATACAAATCATTTTTATTTACTTAAAAGGAGCAAGCTGTCTTATTATATGTGTTTGGCTTAGAAACAAAGGAATTATATTCTTTTAAGAGGTGTTTTATGTTTTATGGTTACTGAGAGAATACATGGCCTTTTAATAGGCATTTATATAAGTGGGATCCATGTCTCCACTCTATTATATATTTTCAAATAATTAAAAGTGCCATACAAATGCCATACGATAGCCTTACAAAAAAGAGGGAAAACCCATGTGGTTTAAGATGTCAGGGGGGAAGAAAAAACTTGTTTCTTCGGGAGGGGAGGAGGCAGAAAGGTTTATTGGGGTAATTTAATTTCTACCGATGCTACAAACATGCATGGGATGAGGATGTGGGAGTTCAAATGCAGACGCTGCTTGTGCTGTTCCCTATAGTGACCTGTTCTTCATTGAGACAGTCAATTGACACAGACGCCAGTGCATTTATTACTGAGTCTACCGTAAATGAGACTTTCAGTCTTGCCAGGGATAGATATTTTTCCTGTGTTCACCGCTATCACACATCATGTTCAAGGGAGGGGAAAAGGAACTTTTTAAAACAATAATATCAAACAACTTAGAAAAAAAAATGTTAAATATTACCATATGAAGAACTGATTAAATTTGTATGGTTTTCTTTCAGTAAAAATTGATATGTGATGAAACACAGTGCAGCTGGATAACTTGTTTTGGCTAACGTTCCAGTGTTCTCTGATCTCTTTACCCAGCTATATATTAAAAAAAAAAAAAAAAAAAAAAAAAAAAAAAAGAAAGAAACTGTACCAGTGTTGTTGTTCCTATTGTACAAGCTCTGACATAAATGCCCCCTTTTCATTTACCCCTTACCATCTGGACTGTAAAAACTTAACATGAGTTTGCCAGTAAGGTAGTTTATCTACATACCTTCTTCCTATTCAGAGCTACTCTCAAATATCATCATTTTTGTAAGTCTTGTCACAGCAGTTCTTGAGCATTTAATGTGAAAAACTACTGTGCTTGGGTATTTCCAGTTCAGCAGTGCCGAAGAACCCATGTGCAGACTGTGCTCAGGTTTCCTTTTCGGTGTAGCCCAGACCCAAGTGTATTCTGATAGCTGGGAACCGAAAACTAGGTCTCATACTTAGCAGTTGTCTTGTTCTCCTTCAGATTCTGTGGACTCTTATACAGAGTCATTAATTAGTGAAAATCCCACAACTTCTAGACGCCTCTTTCTGTTTCATTGCAACATTAATTTTTCTGTTAGTACATATACTGACTTTATGTTGGTAGTATTTTAATGTGTTGAAGAAACTCAGGAGCATTTCTCCATGAGGATAAATAACATTTTCAAACAGTGAATTCACTCTTTAAAAGCATAAAAAACATTGTTGAAGTCATAAACTTAAGCTTGTCAATATTAGAGGTTATTTTAAAATTTGTATTCCTAATGAATATCCTTCCCTACCTGAAATGCAGAAGTGTGAAATTGGGCTGGTTTGTATATTTTAAATTCCTTTCTTCAGCCACATGTCCTTCTACTGCAGGCTTTTTGGCTGGCACAGGAAGATCAGACTTCCTGCTCATTGATGTAGATAGAATTTTTCTTTTATTTTGGGAGTGGCAGGGGGTTGCTACAAAGTTTAATTTTCCATTTTGTTAACTAAGAACATATGCCAAGGGTCTCAGATTCTCTGAAGTACTGACTGACATAAAATATAATGGCAATCCAGCATGGGCTGGGGTTGGAGAATCTTGGAAGTTTTCCCACTAGATACTGGAAGGCTGCAGATTTTTTTAACTGGGATAGATAGCATGGGTAATTTGCTCTTCACTTTGGCACACTCTGTGTAATTGCAACTACAGCAGAGCAAAACCATCTGCTAAAGTGATCAAGGTCGGAGTTTTTGAGTTATGAACGTTAGAGAAAGTTACAGATACAGTTCTTCTTGTCACTCCTTGTGGTGGAACCCCACGGACACATAGCCAAATGCAGGTACGGACTGGTTGTCTCCATTGTTCGCTAAGTGCCAACCATGTGTTCCGTCCCCCTGCCAGTCCTGTAGTACTGCAGCTGCTAGCACACTGCGCTGTTTCTGCTTGCTCTGCTTGTCAGGGTTGTTCCTAACTCTTCCACATTTTTCAAGGGTGATTGATGCAATGCTGTGCTGGAAAATAGAAAACTAAGAAAAGCATCGTGGCCAATGTACTTTATCTGAGGAGGCTCCAGTTAAGGACTGCACAGACTGCAACATACAGAGCTATGGGGTTTTGCATACTTTTTAACACCAAAGCTCTTTTTTATATATTTTTAGCAGTTTTTCTTTTTTTGCTGTTATCAAATGGAGTATTTCTTTCTTGTGAGAAGCGTCTGTGGGCCGTCGGTGAAGGCTGCTGAAGGAATCGATTCCTCTGTTCTTGTTTGCCACTGTGCGTTACCCCGTGATGACCTCCAAACCATTCTTCACTTTCAAACATAAGCTTGCTCTGCAAACATCTTTATAAGCATTTTTCCTGTTTAGAATACTACACTTTTTTGGAAAAGAACACACCTTTTCCTAAAAAAATTATAATTCCCCACTGCCCACAATAGAGAAGAATAGGGATTTATATCCATGCAAGAATTATCTAGATTAAAATGGAAATATCTACAGTTAATTTACTAGTAATACTTACTCTACAGAAGCCTTTCCATTTCTATTAATTTAATTCTCAGTAGTGTCTAATGAACTTTTCTATTAAAATATAGAACTTTTGTGCCTGAAGGGGAGAGGGGTTATTGTTTATTGAACATCAGGACAGAAAGGAGTGCAGTGTGCCTTTTATCCCCAAAATACTAGTGCTATGATTCTAACGTTCCGATGACCTTCTTATTGTGTTTAGCCTTCCCAAACATGGTTGTTGGATAGCAAAGTTATACTTCCTTTTTGTCACTGCTAGCACTGCACAATTATGCATGTATGTTGTGTCTCCACTCGGAGTTGATGTTATATAACTCAGAAATATTACAGAACCTACCTGTCTTGTCCAGACCCTTGAACGTGGAAGTGAAGGCTGATATTCTAAAAGGAGCATTCAGTAACAACTTCGACTCTTTGAACAAAATTCTGATCCAACAGTAGCCATTTTCTGAACGTACAAAGAAAGATCATGGCCTTTAATGCCCTTTAAAACTTGCTTGTTTCATTTCTCTATCTTATCATTGCTAGCATAGCTCTCTTTATGTTCATATCAGTTAATGTCACATTTGTGTTGCCAACTTAACTTTCAAGAATAAAGAGTGTCTTAGTCATAAGAATATAAAAACTACTACGAAAGTTCAGGTGAAAGGTCCGCCTGATTTGGCAATCCAGTCTGCACTGTGCCCAGGTTTGAAAGCTTACAGAAAGAGCAAAGAGAGAGGATCCTGGAAAATAAAAGCTGTTTTTCCAGATCTCAACCTTACCAGACATTTATATGAAGAAGATCTGGTCTAAGTGGGAGTTAGATTTATTGGAATACAATAGAACACTGTAAAAATGACTTAAAAATGCATTTACAATTCTGCACCCATAATTTAATTCACAAGTGCCTGTATTAATTCTTATTTCAGCATGGCCTGATATATGTGCTAAGTTCTGACAGACTAAAATGAGAATTTCAATTCCTACAAATAAAAACAAATGATTTAAGAGGCATACAGAACTGAGCAGGCAATTATATGTGCTCCGTGATACCTTTTTTCACACAAGAGGAATGCGATATCATGTACTCCACAGTGAGGTCCATTGTGTAGATTTATAGGATAAGCAATGAACTTCATAAAGTCAATAATTTTTGCAAGGCTCAATAGCTTCTTTCTGTAAGGGCATTAGCTACCCTGTAAACAATGGGCTATAAAAGAGCAAAAAAGTGTTTAGAATTACCACCACCCCAAAAAATATGCTCTGTTGTGCCACAAGCCAGCCAAGCAAGGTACTGTGTGCATGAATGCATGGGATGGTCTGTTTTCACTGGAAAAATTGTTCAAGTTCGAGACATTAGAATATCTTTTACATTTTGTCTTTTAAGTAACATCAGTCCACGACCATAACTCATTGGAAGGAACATCTTTGAAAATGGTATCTCTGTGATGCCTAACTTCTGAGAAGCAGCTACTGCCGGAGCTTTGTGTCTGCTATCTTTTTAATATTTTTTTAATATTTTTAAAATACTGTTTCTGACATGATACAGAGACAGCAGAAATGACCCAGAGAAGGTATGAATCAGCTAAAAGAAAGGAAAGCAAGTGCAAGGAAATAGTAAAAGAAGTATTCCTCCATCAGTTCAAAGTCCTGTCCATCTGTTCTTAATTTCTCCTCACGCAAAGGTTGTATCTTTCCCTGTTGTTAGGCCACACAATGAATCAAATCATGTTTCCTAATTTCCACTATGCTAAGTTATGGTCCTAGGAAATGGAATTCTGCAGTTTCTTGCCTCTCTTCGTGACAGCTGAAGGAAAGGAATGAGGTGAAGAGAGGAAGAGGCAGCTTAGCCCTCTCCCATGGGATCTACCTAGGTCCCTAAGTTGGCTTGCAGAAGCATTGACATTTGGATTTTTTTGCCAGTCTGTAGGCGAGGACTTTCTGTGGCCTGTCTTTATTTGCATATAAATGTGAGGAATCCGTCTGTATTTTTGCTATATGCTATCCCATATTTTAATGGTATTTCATAGAAAATAAGGTGAAAATGGTTTATGGCTGAATACAAAAGAAAAACCAGATGGCTTGCTTCATGCGTTACTTAGCTGCCCTCTTCCAACCAAGTCAATATTTTATGAAAACCTCAAAGTATCCCTTCTAAAGTTTTATTTGATGATTTCAATATGTCCAATTTCTGTATTTAGATGGTTTAATATTAAAAATCTATGTCATTTTGTAGAAATTTAAAATAGTTTGGGTTCAAAGAGTCTCAAAACCAAGTTCACAGATCTGCTTGAAGACAAACTGCTGCTCATAAGATGTGAGCGGAATTTGGTGCAAAGGGACAGAAGTCTGGGCACTAAGCCTGTTTGAAAGGTAAGGAGCCTGATTCACTGCTCCATTGTGTCCCCCAGGTGCCTGTATATCAGGATATGAGCGGCTGCAAAATTAGCACACTGACACTTTGTGTGCTGACGAGGCAATGTGCAAATACCAACCAGGCAGACTTTGGGTATCTCTGGGAGGGCAGAGCAAGGGAGGTTTGGCAGATGGTATTCAGGTCTGGTTGGAGTGCCTGTACATGGCATGTTGCTGCACAAAATGTATGTGATGCTTGGGTTTGGTTTTAGCCTGTAATTGCTTGCAGAGATCAGTGTCCGATACCTTTAGTTTCAACAACTGTGCTTTAAAATACAGATAGCTCGATGGACCAAGTTCTGGACCATGGAGCACGTGTGACCCAGTCTTATCTGAAGGCAAATAGCGGTTGCACAACTGGGAAGGACTCAGAGCCCAGGTGTTGTGTTTTGTAGTAAAATCGCAGCTATTGTGAAATTACCTTTATTTATTGTATCGGATGGCTGCAGCAGACTTCCGTTCCCAAAAAGGCACGTTGAGAAGGTGCAGTTGTCTCAACTCTCAGAAGAGCTTTCCAAATTAAGTTTTTAAATTTCAGTAATTAATTTACTTATTACATTAAATTTAATGTCAGCTGTTTAATGTAAATGTTTCACTTTCAAGGGGAACCTAAATCATTTGTGTGCTGGGTGTGATCCTTCTCCAGTAGAAGCGGAGCGGTTTACGGGGAGCGTGGCTCTCTCCCGCACTATCAGCGTGCAGCCCTGCTTCTTACCCATCCCGGTGTGGGTTTGTCTGTGAACACTTTTTGCTCTTTAGTTATTTGTTGTAATTATCAAGTTCATTTTTCTCTAATAGATGTGATTAAGTATATTTAGCACTGTGTAATGAGTTTTCTGCCTGGTTGCATTCTGGCTAATAAGGAATTCCTCAGAGTCTCTTCTGACAGCTGCTGTGGATCCCAGGTTTGGGCTGCCACAAGAGACCTCTTCCCTGAATTGCTAACATTAGAGAAATTAACTCGGTTAGACTAACCATAAAATCTGGGCTGAAATTTGATTACTAATGGATCTCGAGGTAGCTTTCAGCAGCACGGATACCGTGGTGTTCCCTTGCACGGAAAGACCTATAAAAATCAAAAGAATTAAGAACTACAACCTAGTGGCTAGGTAAAGTTCTGATTAAAAACACTGAAAATAATACTAGCAATGATTGTAATCATTGTGTCATTGTTACAGTAGCCTTTTTTTTTTTCTAATTCTCATGATCCCCCTGCTGACTTTCCTGCCTGTGGATAACACTTCTGTTACCCGTACGACTTCCTACTATTAGAGCCCAAATTCGTGAGGCTGCAGATGATGGGAGAAACGTGTAATATGGGATGGGATGGGATGGGATGGGATGGGATGGGATGGGATGGGATGGGATGGGATGGGATGGGATGGGATGGGATGGGATGGGATGCGGTGCAGCAGTCTCTTAGCAACAGCAGCTGCAGCCTCTGCGCGTGCTCTCCGGAAGGGGGATACAGAGACAGGAGGATGAAATAAATCCAGTTGTGGCGCGGTGACTTTGTAAGGGAGCAATCAAGGTTGTAACTTATTTTCCTGCTAAGTGCCAGTGACTGTGGGAAAAATCTTCTGTAAACAGATGCTGAAAAAAAAAAAAAAAAAGGAAAAGAAATGCAAACTGCTCATTTGACTTTTTGAATTACAGGAGTGGAATGCAAGTACAACAGTAAATATATATTCTCACTAACTGCGAGCCTGCATTATATTACGAGGTATTTTCTACTGTGGCGCATAATCGTTGCAAAAAATGCATAATCACAGCCATGTGTCTTCTATTTATCACGACAATTGAGTACCAAATTCATGGAGAATAGGGATTGAAAATTAATGCCAAGTACCTCTTAAATTCCCTGATGGTATGTTAATTATATAAAAACTGCTCATAATAGGGTTAGTGGTAATGTAATAATTATAGATGTGTCTACAATTCTAAATTCTTTTGAGATCTGAACAACTCTGTGTTTAGGATCACACAGTATTAATTGCTAGGAACTATATTTCAACCCTGTTTTATTTTATCCAGAGAAATATTTCACAAAGGCTCGTGGGACTGCTGAAGTATCAAAGTGTTATTTTCAGAACCTTATATCCTGCACCCTGAAGCCTTTGGAAATGCTGTGTGCTTGAAGCCTCTCTGTAGAACAAGGTATCGCACTTTGCCACATTATTTAGTACAAAATCTCAGCCTTTAGAAAGCATAAAATGTAAAAGGGAGTAGGAAGGAAGTTGTTGATGCAGATATATCCAACTTTGTTAAGGGGCTCTTATCTCCAGTAACCAGCAACACGCTGGGTTTTCAGAGCGCTGGTTATTACTGCCAGGCAGTGCTGCTCTGCAATTAGCGTTGGAGCACCTAGATAAGGGGGATATATAGGAATTAAAAACTGATAACATTAATGCAAACAAAGAAATTTAAACCTTTTGACCTCCTTTGTACTTGTTTATTTCTGAACTGAATCTTAGCAGAAGAGCAAAAAGATTTTGCATTCCAGTATGATTTCTTTTGGGTGGGGAATTATGTTAATAAATTTAGAAAGAAGCACCTAATTATATAACAGTTTGTACTGCTTCTCTTCTACACTTACAGATTTTGTAAATGATACTGCACTCCTCATAAGCCTGGTCCTAAAAATCACCCAAAAGAAAGACAATGCACATCATAAAAGCAAAGAGGTTTTGATCCAAGTGGGAGTCTGCTGGTTCATTTTTAGAAGGTCAGATTGATAGACAAAATCTCACAGTCTAGATAGTGACTCTATCAAACTAATTCTTAAACACATAGTAGTACAATGAATTATTCCTGTCTTGGAAGTATGGTTTATGACCTTTCTGCCCCAGGTATTATTGCTGATTATTATCTGAGAATGGGTAGCAGCATGCTTTTTGTCTCAGTGTTTTTTGTGTGTGTGTGTGTTTTTTTAAACTCAGGTGTTGGTGGGTTTTTGTTTTTTGTTGATGTTTTTTAAGCAAATCTGAAACATTTAATACAGCAGATTTCTGATAAAATAATTTTCTCTCATAGCATGGGAATAAAGAACTGCTCTTCACCTTGCTTTTCTTTTAGAGATTATTGTTTAAACTAATATCTCGGGTTGTACAGATAAATATTCCTGTGACCTTTTGTTTGCTGCTATTTTCACTCTGATTTGCAGAGAAATGTGAGCGTTTTAGAATATTTTATTTTGCAAAATCTTCACTTGCTAATTGCCAGCTTTTCAGAAACAAAATGGTAGAATTCCTCATATGAAGCTGCATAAAAGATGGACCTATTTTGTATATAGAATATTGCCTGTCCTTTAGATCTATGTGTTTTGCTTATGGAATAAACCAAAGTAGGAGAGATAAACTAATATTTTGTATAAGCTCAGCCAGACAATACACATGATAAAGATGTTTCATCTTCTTATGTATGCAGAAAATATGAAAAATTGTAGTTTACACATATTTTCTCAATTCAAGTGTAAAATTGGGCCCCCAGATTGCCCTGGGCCACGGTGGTTGTGTTAAAGAAGCACTATTTACCTAGCAGCTGAGTGAAAAATGATCAGAATATTAGACTCATCTAGGCCACATTAAGGAGCCATTGCATTTCCCGACAATTTTATGCTATCTCAATATGAAAACAGAGCAATTTCAGCTCATATCAGGTTATGATCGGCAATTACAGTTGCATAATTCACCTAGTCGTCTCTTTTCAGGGCCTTTATTTTCCCTCTTGGTGACATTCCTGAGAAAGTGCCTGATAAAAATGTCATATATCATCCTGGCTTTAAAACTCGTAAGGGGGTAATCTGCTATGCCTTGCTGAGCCTATATTCATCACTAGGTTTTTGACTTGGAGGGGTCATGACACTCATAATTTCCTTTTTGATATTGTCCTCACTAGATATGACAAGGGGCTGTAAAAGCCGGGTTGTATGCTGTGGTTAAGAGCCGTTCCAGTGGGGCTCATCACTAGCAATAACAGTGCATTACTGTGGATTGTGCAGTAGTTGGCCGTTTCAAAGATAATTAGATTTGATGTCAACATTTCTTTATCACCTGCATCCTTTTGTGCATCTGCGTGTCAAGTTGTTATTTCCGGATTTATTAGCACCCTCAGAGCTACTATCTATCTGTCAGCCTGGGCGCTGTTTGTGTTGACAGTTGTAAAGTTAATTACTAGTACTAATGAGCAGCGGGCTTTTGGTGGACATGGCATTTTGGGCATTTAAAGCTGTAATTAGATTTTTTTTTCCTTTGTGTACAGCCACAGGAAAAATGCATAATAGGAAAAAGAAACTCAAACCGAGCACCCTGACCTCAAACCTCTATCTCCAATTTGACACTGTTTACAGTATCTCTAATTCAAAAAACTCCAAAAGGCAGCTGGCTCTGCTTTTTCCGATTTTTTCTTCCCATCATTAACTCTCTGAATATTTGTTTTATCATGTCATCCAAACTAAGCTCATAAAAAAGAAATATTTTCAGATTATTTTAATGAAAAACAGGTCCAGATAGTGTATGTATCAGACTTTCCCCGTTCTATAAAAGTATTTGTATCTTAGTACACGCAGTGAATTTTAACAGTATTGGGTTAAAAAATAAATTTTCAAGGACAGCAAAATTAGTCCATCTCCTGGATCCCTCCCAATTTAATAATATATTAAGTACAGCGAATGCGGAGTCCCTTATTGTTTATTAAAGAGTTATAAATCCAGAGTAATTTCAGTGAAGTGGGATTAACACAGGTGAAACAAAAAGAATTTTGATACTTATTTGCCTCGCGTACATGCTAAATTGCCTATCCTGTAAATTGCATTACCGGCTCTGTTATGTGATGTTCCAAGTAACATATAACTCATAGGATTTAGAATAATGGCACTTATATGTGACATATACTTTATGTAAGTATATTGTTTATTCTACTGCTGCAACTAAGAACCACTCCCTTGCTGCTGTTTCTATTTACTTTCTATTTATCATTATCTGCCATTTTGTTAAACAACTACCCTTCCCAGCCATAAATCATCTATAAAAATACTCCGTCTCAGAGAAAATTTCACCCTGGCACTGAAATGATGAGATAACCATTTTCATCTCTTGTTGAAGCATTGAGATTTATTGGGCTTTGATGGGCTACAGACCAGACATCACTCTCTGCTGAGCAGACTCCCACTTGCATTTATTCTTATTGCATTTAGCAATTCAAAATGGAGCTCCCCGGGTCCCCGCAGAGCCCCTGCCCGCCGAGGTGGGGCGTGGAGCTGTGGTGTTATTGCTTTATATTAGATAAGGAGAGGACACACACAGAAGCGCGTGGTGATTCGGATGATTTTTTATTTCCGTTTAGCAGTGATGACAGAATGTCATAGTGAAATGACTTCAAAAGTCATTTTTCCCTCTGCCCTGGTTCTGCAGCCTTGTCCCTCGAGGGCACTTCCATTGTACAGTTATATTAATTCTGCTAACTTTCAGACTTCATTGCTGACAATAGGCCTTTTGGCTTTCTCAGACTATTACATTAAATTTCCCATCAAACCATGTCAGCCTCTGAGGTCAGAGATTCCAGGAGAAGCTTTAGATATTTTGCCTTTTGACTCCGTGGGCAGGTAGTGCTAAATTGCTTTTAGGTTTGTTTTCCCGGCGTCAGAAGCGCCACCAAGCCGCCCCGGGAGCTCGGAGCAGGAGCAGGGCTGGAGGGGACGCCCGGACACCCAGCGCCACGTCTGGGGGAGCACTTGTACTCATGGCCACGCCGGGGAGCAGCCGCCCTCAGTCTTGCTGCAGCTCAGCCAGCTGAGCTTCGCCCTGCCTTTCACACGCACACCCTCGTCATTCGCTAAAGGCTTGTCCTACACACAAAAGGCTTTTTATTTTTATCTCGGTGTATATTTAATGGGGACTAGCTTTGCTACCGGCGCCCAGCAGTTCATTCAGCATTTTTATGCAAGAAAGGAGTAATAGCCTTTAGCTTACAGGTAGGGAAACTGAGGCACACAGCGGCGAGCTGTTCCAGCAGGATGAGGGAGCACAGGAGCAGCTGCCGCGCCCAGAACAGCTTCCTGGAAGCTCTTGGAACAACTGGAGTGCGGTGGACTTAAAGAAAGCAAAACTTACTTACATGAAACATGGTTCAGGTGAGAACCAGCAAAATCCTAGATTGTACCGAGTGATGAGCACCAAGTAGCGTTCAGGTTACTGAGCAAGCCTTGTGGCTGAAGCATGCTTTTTGAATACATTCATCAAGAATCTCAGCTTTCTCCAAATGTTGCATAAATTGTTTTAACTTGATGCTTTTTTTTTTCCCCTCTTTGGAATGTTTTTGTATTATGGGAAAAAGAATATTTAAACCCGCCTTTGTCTGATAAGATTTTTAATTCATCATGGGTTTACAGCCAGCACCGGACCCGAGGAACTGTTATGTAAAAAAGGTGTTAGTGCATGCAGAATACAATTAGGTAAAAAGTGCAACATAGAATAGGAAGATAAAAATAGGCTTTGTATGTCAGAAACATAGCAAAAAAACTATCAGCTCTGGTACCATAGAGAATTCTACAAAATCAGGATGCACGGCTGTCTCACTACTTTGAATTTGTAGTCATGTTTTCTGTGTTTAGAAAACAGGAATTCTGCAGTGTTTTCTTCCCCAAAAAATAGTATTTAAAAATAAGGCAGAGGAACAGATGTTCCACACAGAAAGATTTCCCCCTGCAAACAAACTCTGCTGATTTTTCGTGGCACTGCCGGAGGAGCAGAACTAGCAGGGCCGCAGTTAGCAGCGAGCATTACGCACCCCTGCTGGAATGCGCGGGTGTTCGGGGTGATGGGCGGGTGGCAGGGCTGGAGAAAGATGAGCTTGGAAAGGCAGTGTCGATGTGTTACTACCTGCTTGCAGCCATAAGGATAGGGAATCATTTGTGACACTCTGGGGACAATTTTGTCACCCTGACAGTAATGCTGTTATGCACCAACTTGACACACAGGAAGAATCCATAAAGACAGATAAGTAACTGTGAAAGTGGCTGGGGATCAGCCGGAGTGCCACCACTCACCTGCAGTGACAAATAGATAGTCATGAAGGATTGAAAATCCTGCCCAACACAGAGATATGTCAGTCCAGAGCCAGCATCCTGCATGGTTACACAAGGGCTGCAATAAAAATACCCGTAAGACGCACACACAGACGAGCCCCCAGGCATACGGACGGGGAGGTTAACTTCAAAGTGTGTTTGTAGCAGTCTGCTTTGGAGGCTTTTTTTTTTTTTTTGGATACTTGATGTCTTTCACAATTGGGCAAGATTCTGATATTAATTACATTTGGTTGGGCTGATTCCTGCAGTTTTAATTTAAATCAGTACAGGTTAACATTGACACGCGATGCAAACGAGAATTTGGCCAATGTGATTTTAGTGGGAGCCGATGAGTCTGTTTCTAGGTGTCTTTTTTTTTTTTTTTTAGTAATTGTTTTATACCAATAGAGGTCCCCATCTGCAAATCAAATGAAACTTGTGACTGTTAACAAATACGTTCTGCTTTTTAAAAATGTTGTACTTCAGTTGTTGATCTTAGCCATGGGTCATAAAAATCAGTACCCAACCCCTTCTCCTTTAATATGTTGGAGAGTGTCTTAATTTCTGCTGCAAATGAATTTCTCTTTGGAAAAAAAATATTGACTTGAAGTTTTAAAAATATTCTTTAGAAAACAAATGATACGTCCAGTGCTATTTGTTGTTTGTTTCTTTAAGAGAAAGAGATGTAATCTAACCTTCAAGGCCGCTTCTGAATTCAGTCACTTTTCGTGACCTTGTTTTCATTATTCCTGTTGGATAAATTAAAGTTTATTTCTCAGGGAAGAAATGAGTTATAAACAAAGACAGAAGTTGTGTTTTAGTTTTGTTTTGTTTAGTTTATAAACTCTACTTTCTCCCTTTCCCCCTCAGCCTAGCCACTGGCTTTCACTTCTAAGAAATGCTCCATTTGAGACAGTCTCTGAAGTCATTTTGATCCTCAGCACATGTGCTCAGGATTATTTTTTCCAATCTTTAATATTTTTTCTTCCAAAATGGACATTCATTGTTGAGCCCAGAGTTCCCGTGCACACTGCCGGTATCTGGATAACTTCTGCAGTGCACAGAACTGGTGCCGGTTCCCTCTGCTCGGGTACCTGTACCCAGCTCGGACAGCCCCAAGCGCCAACCCCGGCTTCCTTGCTGAGCACTTGTGTACATCAGAGGCAAGCCTGAGTTGCTTTAAGTATTTATTCCGTACTCCAGTACTTTCGTTTTCATTCTTTGCTTCTTTGGCATAGTCTTGGGCACAGACTTTCTGGATGGTTTATGCAAGGTGGGACATGGTGTATTTGGCCAATAAAAATTGTCTCCAAAAAATGATCATGCATATATAACCCAAGTTTATAAATACCAGCCTATTGCACAAATGTTCAGGAGATGAGCCCCCCTACCCTCCCAATCATTACTAACAAACCTTTTTAGATTCTAAAGGACCATTTTTCATGTTTTTTCAGCTTTTATTTTGGTGCGGGTAGGGTTTGGACTTCCTTTACAATCTTGAACATTAAAGCCCTTTTAAAGCAGAGGTTAAGAGTTATAAGTTATTCCAAGTCCAAGAACTTCTTATTTGAGAAAGATGCAGCAAACACTCTGAAACTTACATTAATTAACTTGAATTATAAGAATTAGCAAAGCAGTGTCTAACCTTTTCCCATTTTATCATATTTTTGCAGTTACAATTATTTGAGCTAATCACAATATAGGTCACTTTTTTTTTTCACTAGAAGATGCAATCTTAAAAGCTAAAAAATTCCACGGAAAATATCTCAGTTTTAATAAAGCAAAATCTGTTTAATTTTGTATGAGTTTGATCTGAACTATGATAGTTCAGGTTTCTGATTATTCAAAAACATTTCATTCTGCGTGATTTGAAATTGTCTCCTATTTTCTTCTGCTTGTTCAGCTTTTTGGCAACGGCACTATTATCTTTGATGCATTTTGGACTTTGTATGATAAAGCCATGTAATGGCCTGTAGGAGTTAAATGACTGAATAAATTATAGGAGATGTAGTCTCCTACGAGGAATGTTGACCACAGACCTGCCACGATTCCCACCAAGCTGTATGTCACCATAAGGAATTCAGTTCAGTGTTTCAGACTGAAAACCAAGGGTTTCTGCCCACTTCTGAGTGAGCATTGCAATTTGGAATTATTTGGGCATTATTTGATTAAAAAAAAAATGCAATATATAAAAAAGCAATGGAAATTTCAGGATTTCCTCTGGCATAGAAATTCACGTTTTCATTCAGCTCTATGCAATATGCCATTGGCAAAGCAATTCCCTTCTATACTCAATTGCCCTTGTTGGTTGAACTGAATGCTAATGGAGGAGCTTTTATCTCATTCAGAACATATTAGTCAGAACCCAGAGAGCAAGAGGATACTGCCAAAAGGTGTCTTGCATTGACAGCAAAACTTCTAGCTCTAGAGCTCCTCTTTTCCATTTCCATTCTAATCGTGGCTTTGAGTTGGGGAGGGAAAATGCAGTTATTTCTTGTCACCTCTTAGGAATATGAAGAAAATAACATGTTTGTTTCCCTTTATCCTTCTCTGTTCATCATGCCTTTCACTTAGAAGGCACATGATGACTGCAATTCTTGTGCTTTAAATGGTGCTAAAGCAATAGTTGTTCTTTACTGCTTCGTGGATTTGCAAAGAGACTTGGAAGAGATACTCTATAGTTTTATTCTCTCTTCATAAATTCATGAAAAAAAATTGAATGTGATCATTTATTTATTTTATATATTGGCTGCAGAAAGATGTTAGAAGCATTTTATAATATACTTTAGAAAACTGATAATAGGATATTTGTGTTTCTAATGCTCACATTTATTTAGATACTGTTCATGTTGTCTAGGTGTTCTGAATGTTTTCCATTTATGTGTCCATATTTTTCCATTGAAAACAAAAATGAAGCTATGTTGTTCTGCCCCAGCTTGATGTGTAATATATGCCTATATAAAATATGTGCACGATATGCAGTCAATATATTGGTAATAATGACTTATGTTTCTAACTGTATGTCATCTTAAAGCACAATGGTGTAATAGAAAATTTTTGAAGACTTTAGGCATTTTGTTCTTCATTTGATCTTAGTCAACACAGCACTAGGTTTTGCTAGTAAATACATTTGTCATCAAGTCTTATATTTTCAGCCTGAGTGTTTGACAATGAAAAGCTGAAGTCGTAGTCTGACCAAATTTGCTTCTGCAATCTGAGGTGCAGCACTATTTAATGCCTACAAAATTAAATGGGAAAACTGAGGACAGTTCAGGAAATTAACTTATTTTTTAATTGACTTGATCCCAATAAGTGAACACTTACTGTGTTGCACTGACTTGCCATGTCACTATGTGAATTTGTGTCATTTTTTGTCACTTTCGAGGTTACTACAAAATCTAAATGGAAAAAAAATGCAGATTCCCCCTCCAAAAATGCAATGTATTAGTAATTTTGTGGCAGGAGACTTACAAGGCTATAGACGGTTTTCTGGAGCACTAGATATCTGTCTTTATGCTTTATACATAAGGAAATAATAACTTCAGCTGTTATACTTAGTCATCTGACATGAAGCTGGGTATTTAATTTTTTTGCTGGGGATACTGATCCAGAGTTCTTCCAGAGAATCATCCCTGGGAATCAGGAAAACCAGACTTAGGTTTACTTCCAAACTTGTGATCATTTGATAGTTCAAGCTGCTGCAGCAACCATCTTATCAAACATTTTATGATAGACACTTCAAACCATAATCTCTTAGGTAGGTCCCTAATCATGTGAGTACTGAAAGTACTAGTGGGATCACAAGTGGCAAATGTAGTAAATTTTTTGTACTGATTTGATATTCCATTTATTGTAGGACTTAGTGATAAGTAGTTATCTGTGGAAAGTTTCTACTAAGAAAGTTCTCAGAGAGCCAGCACTGGTCATTGTGCTATATCTGGGTATGACACATTAGTAAGCCAAGCATTTCTGTATTGTATGCTAGCAAGTTGAAATATTTACAGTAATTGGACATTTATTCCATAAATCTGTGTGCACAAACGTGCATATAATGCAGAGGATGTCTAAGGATCCATTTAGCAGAGTATCCCTCTCCTGCAGTGACCATGAGCAGATGTGTAGGGAAGATCAAGACAGGACAATTATTTGTGATATTATATTGTTTGATATTTAGTCCCACATTTAAAGTCCCACAAATAATTAAATAATTAAATAAAGTTAAATAGTTAAATTCTTCCATTTCCTTTAAATCTTCAGACTCATGCACCATGAAGTGATTTCTTTCCTAGACTGTTACCCCAGTTGAGGCCACTGCTCTGTTGGAATCATGTAGGGGTAGGTACAGCGTGTGGGGTGGTAAAACCCAACCCTCGTTGTGAGATGGAGAACTGGAAATTCCTTGAGAAGCATTGGGCAACAGTGAGTAATGGAGATAAGGGAACGGAGAACTGGGGAATCGTGGGGAGGCAGCATGTGGGTAGCACTCGGCTTTAACCAGGTCCTGATCAGTGGCAGGTGTACTAACATAGGCAGAGTTACTTGCATTTAGAGGTGTTACCAAGACATTCCCACATCAGCCCCAATCAGTTTTACCTCATTAATCCTATGTAGTGGAACCCAGGTGCAGCTTCCAGTGCCTTGTACCTTCAGCTTTCTTGCTCATCTGTGTGCTCCTGCACATCTCAAGCTCTGCAGCATTCTCCAACAACTCACTTTACAAATTCCTTGCTCTTTGTTTTCCTTTCTTTTTACTACTGTCTTCCACAGCCTTTATAGTTCCTCTCAGTAGAGAAGGCCACCCAGCTGAAAACCCTGGCTAAATCTGGAACAAAGTGATCTTTTATTAAATCAATTCCTGGAAAGAAATGGACTCTTCCTACTCCAGTCACAGAGGCTGGAGTGCTCACTTTAGAAAGGCTGTGACGGGTCCCCTTGTTTATGGTACCAAAAAAAAAAAAAAACCAGGAATGTCTGCTGTGGTCCATCTGTGCTCCTTGCAGCGAAGCCCCGGCAAGGACTGGTCTGCCCTGGTTAAGAGCTTGCTTGCATCTGTTATGTCCTTGGTATTCTTTCTCTTTGCCCTGTGCGGGGCAAAATCCCTCTGTTCTTAGGAGTGCTGATATTGAATGTCTGTGTAACGACTAAACCAGGACTATGTAATTGTGTCCAAGGGAAGGGAAGGGAAGGAAACCTGGCTTTGTGGGTGTTTGGTTAGAGACAACCACAGTGTTTCCAACCAGTGGCTGAAAATTTGGGAAGAGAGCTTTCCACTGAATGTGTGGTGCAGACGCAAGGAATTGTTTCACAGGAATTAGTAACAAGACCTGCAGTAACAAGACACCAGACAGCTTCTTCTGCAGCCCAGCTCGGGGCTACAGACAAAAGGAGCAAAGACAGTGTCGCTCCTGGGGCTTGCAGAGCTCAAACCCTCAGGTACAAACCAAGCAGACTGTAAATAATACACATAGGTTACAGGCATTATTTTTTTCCTATAATTAGCTATGCAAACCCAGTATTCTGTCTCAGGGCAGATCTGTGACCATATAGTGCATTCCTGTCATGTGGAAAATTTCTGTGTTCTACTCCCTCCTCCCAAAAAGGAGCTACTCAGTAGAGTTTCCGAACTTCCAAACTGTTTCTTGCTAATTTATTTCAAGCAAAGTGCATTTTATAGGCTTATCTACTAATTCTTTTGATGAAAACACAAGCGAAACTCAACCAACTTGAACAGGTTGAATGCCACATCTGTGCAGAAGATAGCAGCACACTTATTTATGGCTCGAAGAAACAGAGTCTAAATTAAGGCAGCTATTGCTATAGAGTGGATAAGCGGCCATTATGAATTATCCTTAATTATAGCGATTTCCTAAACTAATAAACCTGCTAAATCTTTATTGCAAAGGTTAGTTTACACAGTGCATATAAAATCCGCATGTGCTACGCATCAACCACCAGCTGTCTGACAGTGTGTTGCTATTGCAGTGAGTGTTCACATAAATTTTATGTTGGTTATATTAACAGTCAGTCCATATCACTACCCACAGATGCCAGTAGACATAAAAATTGCTCTCCAGTGAGCCTAAATATCCCTAGAAGCTAGTTGTGTCTAATGTTCCATGTAGTATTTGTACGTGAAAGCAGCAGATTGAAAAGTTATTTACAGATGAATATTTCAATCCAGTTAGTTCATACTGGCCTACTTAGCCTTCTTTGCTGGTTTATTTGTATGCTAAATAATTCACTAAAGGTTCTTGTTTACTTTCAAAAGTATTTTCTATGAAATGCAAACAATAGAACCAACTTTAGGTGCTCAAAAGGCTAAACAGCCCTATTTTCAAATGCAGGTCAGGGCCGCAGACAGCATCTTGCAGATGGGCTGTCACTCACAGTTTTACCCATTTAGTTGCTGCTTTTTTTAAAGAATTGCTGAGATTTGATGTTTTCATATGATTTTTTGGCAAGAATGGATTATTTCTTCTTAATTTATCCTTTTTCATGGACAAATGGGAAGTCCTTCGGAGTCTCCCCATTAACCAGACAGTGCTGGCAGCACCCAGCATGTTGTGTGCTATTCAATGGATTCGTGACAGTGCATGGGACTAGCAGGTGCAGTAGATACGTGCTTTCTACTGCTGTAGGACATAAATACTTCATTTTTTGTATGAATTTCTGTTGTACATTTGCTTGCCATTCATTGTATACATTGGTTTCTTTTAATCAGATCACTGGACAAACCTGGCCAGTGTCTGTTCTCTCGCAGATACCCAGGGACCAGAAACTTAGGAGTGCTGTGAATGCAGTGCTATCTAGACCCCAGAGTTCATCCATGTGCTAACTTTATTTTATAATATTGATTTTATCATTTTTGCTGTTTGTAATAGGAGTTGCTTTATTGATATTTACTCAACCCCTCTTTGTGCAGGCGCTGTAGAGTACTTTGTTGCAAGTATTGACATACATCTGCTGGTTGCATCACCACCATCAGCTTATTTCACCCAAATGGTATTCAGATGCTGTAATTGTTTCTTGGTATTGATTTTAGATTGCCTTTATAACGGTCTTCCAAAGACCATAGCACACGTGGTGAGTCTGGCTAGTTTCAATTCAACTGTTTCAACAACAATATGAATCACACCTATTAAAATTGCAACAGCTTAATATTTTAAGTCTAGTTTTGCTTCACAAAGATCTCTCAAGTACGACTGAGACCAGTCAGCTCTTTGGAGATCATGAAGGAGTATCTTAACGCTTCCTAAAGATTAGTTGGTGATTTTTGCAGGCATTCTGAGCTATTCATGAATATTCTATCACAATACTAGGGGTGTTATACTGGCAACGGTGACCTATTTTTGAATAAGATGTATAGTTGCTTGGGTTTAGGTTCACAGAAACATTTAAGAACCTGATATTTTGATGCCTGCATGCCTTGCTGTTTGTGAAATGAGGCCTTTGGGGCAGATCTCAAACAATTGCTAGAAATGGGTGAATAGTGCAAAATACCTTCTGCAGCCATTTCTGTAAAGAATGACTGATTTCACTTTGTTTACGCTCGAGTCCCTTTCAGTCTTTTCACAGATTTGCGAATAAGTTAACTGGCCAGAGTGCCATGGAAGCACATCCCTTCCGCTGTATCCCCCCAAGAATGAAAACTTAGATTGTGGAATTAAAATATTTGCACAAGGAAATACCCAGCCGTGAAGCAGAAGCCTATTATATCACCTAGTAAAATTAACCAATAGAACATGTATAACACATGTTAGCATCTACTGACTGTTATCAATTAGATTTTTATTTATTTTTTTACTCAACAGCAGTAGACCATAATCTTTATCCTCATTTTCCATAATAACAGGAAACCTGAAATAACCTTAGGAAAAAATAAAAATAAAATAGTTGGTGTAAAGTATAGGAAAAATTCTTCACTTGTGCCACTAAAATGTGAGCTGCTGAATTATTACCTACTGGACTGCTTCTGCATTTTGGGCAGCAAATGCTCTGTTACCATAATAGTTATAGAATTAGATATCTATGGAAAGCATCTCCTGGATGAAGTGTAGTTCTTAAAATTAATGTGCATGCTTATTTTTGAAAGCTGCCTTGCATTTTGCATAAAAAAGGATGGTAAATAAAATACAACTAAATATAGAATCCCTATGGAGGTTAATGGGACTTTGCTCCAAAAGCACATAGGCAATTTTGAAAATTTCACTTTGCATTAGGAAGGTAAGTAAATAAATAAAAAGAATATTTCATAAACATGCAAGAGTGTATGTTTATGTTGAGGAGCAACTTTGTTCCACAGGGAATTAGTTTTCCCAAAAGGAGCCAAACTGAACATTGTTAGTATTAAAATACAAAACCCAGCGATATTTGCCAAAATATCAGCAATCAGATTCAGTCCTCATGTGACTGCATCAGACAGAAGACTTGGTCCCCCAGTGCTAGCTGGGGGGTAAAGGCAAATCAGCAGTACTTCTGCAACAGACAAGTGAAGGAAAAAGGAAGTCTGTATGAAATATTACTGTACTTGTTGTGAGACGGCATTCTTCTTCAGAAACTGTCCTGGTTGTCAGTGCTGTCCTACAGAATACACAGATTTAAGGAAATTATTCTGTGTAATTTTATAAGGAAAAAATACATAGATTTCTCTCTAATTCATGCACTGAGACAAAGCTTACGAGGAGCTAAATTACCTGCTTTATGCTACGTTGTATTTTGATAAGAGAGGCTAAACACGGAGCAAGTCTACTAGCTATGTGGGAAGCACATATTTTCTGACAGAGGAGCGTGGCATCCTCGTGCTGATTCTCCACTTCCCACCTTGTGAGGCCCCTTCGTGAATTCAGGGGACATTTCCTCTGGTTGAGGAGCTCAGGACTGGGCCCCGGCCTCGCCAGCTAATTGGGCAGAGAGCTGGCAAAGGGAACACGCGAGACACGCGTCGGAAGGGAGGCAGACAGGCATCCTGCAGCAACTAATTCACCCACGTAACACATCTTTGAACTGTCTGAGGCATACCTAACTGTTTACATGCTACCAACAGGAGTAAATAGGCTGAACAGAAGGAAGAGACAGAGTTGCTGTGAAGAAAGAAAAAGATTACAAGACAGCCCATCTGCTAGCGAGTACCTGTCACCTCCAGTTACAAACCCAGGCAGCCCTACCTCAGAGCAACCAGAGACCAGTTTATTATTCAAACGAGAGAGAGAGAGAGCGCAGCTAACTTAGCCCTCCGCTCTCTGTCTGGTACGGTGTCAAAACATCAGTTTGGGGGAATCTCGTGGACAGAATAGCGAGGGTAAGGTGACTCTTAAACTCTAACAAGAAAATCGCTAAAAGAACTTACAGCTTCATCAAAGCTAAGTGGCTGTCCTCGCTAATAGCTGCGAAAGGGACTGAACGTGCTGGCTGTTGGGTGCAGACGAGAATCCTGCCAAGGAAGACACTGCTGGCACTGGGAAGGAGAATTATATTAATAGCTAAGGTAATCTTGTTATCCTTAAGAATCCTGATTATAATCATTTTTAAAAAAACAACCACCTGTTTATTTTGTCATTGTGCTGTACAGCTGACAAAGGCACTTTCAGAGGGCCTTAAATTAAGCCACTTCATTTTCTCTTTGTAATACCTATTGCTTTATATCTACACATATTATATAATAGGTACAGTAATGCCTGTTGTCTTTGGAACCCTGTCGTTTGTGCCTACAGCCAGGTGAAGTTTCTCTCCTGCCATTAACATCGTCAAGGTCAGGTGGAGTGGTCGCAGTCAGTTTTCACTGCTCTTACAATGTTTTTGTTTTATCTAGCGTCCCTTGGAGAACAGACAAATTGGGTGCATGCATGTAGCAGGCCATCTTGACATTGATTTTTGAAGCTTCATTAGATAAATGCTGACATCATAGATTGATGTCTCTTTAAAACAGTGCCTCGCACAGAACCATTGGGGGAATCAAAAATATTGACTTCCCATGTTTGTGCAGAAGGCCCACTGGAGAGCTCCCGCCTTAATGGGTCCATCAATTTGGGTGTTCTTTAATTATTCTAATTGTACACCTTGCAGCTGGAAACTGAATTTATTAGCACTTCTGGCTAGGTAGTTGCACCTTTAGCAGAAAAAAAAAATAGCAGTGGATGATAGTGACTTCTGTCTACTTTGTCATTACATCTTGAATTACTCGCTAATTTGTTATTATTATTATTTGCTTTATTATGGGCTAATATGCCTTTGTAATGTGGTGGTAAAAATGAATAGGGCTGTGGTGATGGGCCCATACAGAGGCCATGGGGCTATATGGTACTTTAGAGAAATACATGCTGGTAAAATAAAGTTGATGGTTTTGTTCATGTTTAACCCCTCACCCTGGTACCATCAATAGATTGAAGACATCATTTGTATCTGCAAGTGTTTGTTTAATTAAGACCTCCTAAAAATCTTTGCTATTGATTCATTCCATTATCTTATTGATTAACTGCACTGGATCATGTACTTGCTCTTTAGTGGAAGGCAACAGTTTCAGCCTGCTGTCATTTATCCACAGATGTGAACAGTAAGCAATGTTCAGCATCCATGTCTGCCAAAGTGTCTTGTGTTTTAATGAAGTACTGGCTGCAATTCCCTGTATTACATGAGAAAAGCCAGTTGTCTCCTGCTGGTGGTGTGACCAAGCATAAAGGTTTTCTTCCAGTTATTCATAAAGCAGCTGCTTACCAGGGAATGTTAGAAAGTTGTGCTTTGCGTTTGTATGTTAAAATCTAGAGGTTTCAAGTCAGGGCAGTAAATTAACACAGATGACCTGCGTATTTAATTTCCATGCATTTGGATTATTTTTTTCTTTCCTGGAACATAATGCAAAGCAGGACGTTTCTGTAATATGATGTCATATTTGTACCTCGCAGCCTCACCTTGGGGAGTTTGCTGCATGACCTAGTATTAATGTATGGGTATATCTGATAAAAGCATCACACCACTACCTCTCCGAAGATTTTTCTCAGGAAAATAATTCAGTCAGTACCATGCTGACTGCTGAAGAATTGGACTCTGGCTACATTTGTGCAGCCGCCTGTGCTCTTGTTTATCAGCTCTTTGCTGTCTTTGTACAGCCAGGTCCCTTCCTTACACCGGTGTGATGGCAACGTGGCACGTGGTGCCTTATTTTACAATTCCAGAAATGAGTTTCCGTGTTGGTCTTAGAAATGCTCACGCCGCCTCTCAGTTTTTTAGGGGATACCATTAGTAGCAAGAAGGTTGTGGTGACTGACAGTAAAATTATGGGTAAGTTTAAAGTGAAGGAAAAATCCTAGCCCTGCATTTTCTCCTTCTGTCTTGACATTTGAGTGACAATCCAGATTGGTCTGGAGTAACTGCCAATATGTCAGTGGAAAATTTTAAAACATTATGCATGCCATATTGAAGTGTTTCATAGGAAATAGGGCACATATTCTTTATTTTCACATGCAGCTCTTTCTTGACATTTCCAGTGTACTGTATGTACTGTGGGTGGTCTCTTGGTGAATGCCAGCGGGTTCTTTGTTGCCATTGTGAAGGGAGGTCTCAGCAACTCCCCCCGTGACAAAATAGCTACTTTTTTCCTCCCTTTTTTATATAAAATGAAAACTCCAGTTGGGCTGTTTTAAAATTCTAGTTCAGTTGAGACTTTTGTGTTTAGTTAAGTTTATATATCTGCTGGCATGCGTTGTTAATTTAAGCCAAACCCTCAGCTTTACCTTGGCAGAGAGACTGATTTTGTTGGGTTCCCTGCACCCTGTTAAATGAGCTAGTACCAAAACAACATCCAAAGGACAAATGACTGTGTTCTGATTACTTTTCAGGGTCTTTGATGGCAGCAGTAAGTCCTGACTCAGCCTTTAAGATACCTTAGTATGGTAATTTTCAATGCCTCAGGTTATTTGTAACTGCAGAAATACTAAAATTAATCACAAAGAAAAAAGTTCTTTAAGTTCTGGTTCTTTAAGCCATCTCTGAGAGCATTCACACGTGTGGAGTTTTTTTGTTTTTCTTTTTAGGATCCATTTATATGTAAATAATCTCTCCTGTTAAGATGTGAAATTGTAATATTTATGATATAAATATGTAATATGTATAATATTTGAGAAGTTGTTAGCCAAATTCTGGAATTGTACAGGACAGGGTAGAAAGGACTGTCTTGTTGCAGGGAAGTCCTTTTTCTCCCTTCTGGTCCAAAATGGTGAATTTCTGCATATTTAACCCTGCTAGCTTCATTGCTCTGGTGCTACTGCTACGGGAGATGTGGCAGTCTCTCTGGTGATATCCTGGAGGGATAGAACAGACCTAGAACTGAGTTGTGTGTTTGGTGGGGAAGTGGAGAAGAAGAGAAATACTTGCTGGCAGGTCCGTGGAAGGCTGAACGGCTAAGTGAGTGCAGTGCTAGGGGTGTCAGCACCAGACCAAGGCGGGGGTGTTGTTCCTTACTTTGATAGGGCTTTCTCAATTAGCAGGCTTGGCATCTATCTGGTATGCTTTCCATTCCATGTCTGGCTTGCATTTTTTGCTTAGCTTTGGTCTGTTCCCTTTCTGGGTTCTAAGCACTTAGCGTGATTAGAGAACAGAGCAACTACTGAGCCAGAATGGGTCTTGTCCAATTCCTTACCAGTAATTGAAATGATGAGAGAAAAGCTCCATGACGCCCATCTTTCTTCATCTGCAGACGGGCTGATTTGACTCAATATACACAAATTACAGTGCAGTAAATTCACTTTACATAGTCATACCCTAGAAGGCTTTAAATTAACTGCAGTTGGGTACTGATGGCCTTCTTGTTGAGGTCCCAGTTTTGCAGGATCAAAAACCTATACTATATGCTACTCTGTTAAGTGTACCCTGGCTGGCTCAGGGATGCTTACGGGAACATCTTTGGATTATGATTTGGACTTTATTAGTTTTTATTTACAGAAGTAAGGAACAAAATGGTTTCAACGTGTTAACTGGAAAACAGACTGTTTAGGTTTCTCAGTGTTCTAAGATCCATTACTTTGTGATCTGAAGTAACTCATATATATCTCTACAGTAAAATCTCTACAGTAAGATGTAGATATAGAGCAATGATATAAAGGGCAGACATGAGTCTCAGGAAAAATATCAACATTTTGAATATTTTCTATATGGACAAAAAGGCAAATTCTTGAAAATTTCCTGCAGCCTTCAACTCCAAGACACCTGAGCACAGACTAGTGTAAGTATTTTGTGTTCCCAAAACCTATTTGAGTTTTGAGGGGTTTTTTGTATTGTATTCAGCTGAAATTTCCAAATGAAAGTTACTTTTTTGAATGTGAGATTTTTATATGAATATGAGATGTTTTGAAAATGAGATTTACTTACTTTTTAATTTGGAAACATCCGTCCATAATATCTTTGAAACGTTCAATAAGATGAAACTGACCTTTTCCACCGACTTTTATGGCTTCAAGAAATTAGGATTTTCTGGGGAAAACATGTTTCATTGAAATGATCCCATCTAAATCTAGTGAAGATTTATTATTTATCATGGACCAAATCTTGCTTTCTGTACCTACATAAATAGTTAATGAAAGTGCTTCCAAGCATAAAGCATGAACTATTTGGACCAATGTTATAAAGTGCTTTGAGCTGGGAGGAATAGAAGCTGGAACATGGAAGTTACATTACAAGCAGAGTTATTTTTGTTCTGTAGAAAAACTTTTAATTGTCAAAGACTTGAAAAAGAAAGTCTCTTTCTTTTCTTTTTGAATCCTACAAGAGTTAACTTGAACACACATTGGTCATATTTTATTGCAGTTGTCAGAAGCTCAGTGACTGTTCTGATTATTGATATTTAGGCAGCGATCAATTGAACAATTAAAATCAACAAATAAAATTTCCCTGATCTTCAACCTGAGCATGAGCTCCCAGTGGAAAGGACTTATTTTTAAAGCTGAAATTTCTGTGCTTAATGCCTTTGCCAGTTTACAGCTTTGCCGACTGGGATATAGAAAAGGATTTCACAAGGCATGGCACCTTGGGCTTTTATGGGCAGTCAACTTACATTATTCATGTAATAGATACCTGAACTCCTGTATTGTTATGTAACATCAGATACAAATAAGTTGTTTTAGAAGAAAATAACACATGTAATTGCTGAAACTGGCACAAATGCCTGCAGTGCTTTGAAATTTGAACTGGAAAAAAAATACATCTTGAAGTAAAGTCTAGATTAAAAAGATGAAATTTTGGGGGGTACATACATTGTTAATCTTGCTGTCATATTTAGATAATTTTCTCTAAAAATTTGCAGTTTACCCTTTTACTAATTCTGAACGTGCTTCTTACGTATTACTGAACATTTTATCAAAGCAAATGGGCATCTTGTCTGAATAAAAACAGCAGAGTAAGACTGTTTATGTTATTATGAGGCATTGCAAGCTGAAAGTTGTCTCATGAAGTATGTTTGGAAAAAATAAACCAAAGCTATGTGTGACTTTCTTTTTTAGTATTACTAGTGGAAACATGTATGAGATAGCTTGCTCGATAGATGGGGACCACCATCAGTAAATGTAAGAACCTGAGTAAGTACTTGGGAAGCATTCCCATGCCAACCCCTTGGCTGCTGCCAGTGCTAGCAATTTCCAGGTTAACTTTCATGTGGAATGCTGTGGAGCGGAACTGTCCTAAAATGCATACTTCGTATCAACCCATTCCTTGACTTCCAATGCAAACTATAACTGCCCTTGTATCTAGCATGTTAGTCAAAAAATTACATAGAAAACACTTCTGCAAATAAGATTGTCAGAATTTTCACTGATAGGAGTAGGCTTTTGTTATTTGTTTGCATCTGCTTATATTGTTGGTTAATTTGGTCTTCCAGCAAAGGATTTGGTAGTTCATTCCACACCAGTGGGGACAAAAAATAAATAAATAAAGTACACAATAGCACAATCTAGAGAAGTAAATAAACAAAAACCTCTGTAGAAATTCTCTGTAAAGCATTTTCTTGTAGAGATTTCTTTTTAATTTGTTTTGTTCGCCTTCCATCTGAGCCCAGATATGTACCCATTAGGATTTCTTGGAGGCTGTAGCAAGCTAAAACAGTCACGACTGTGATTGCTGGTGCACACATGTTTGTTCTGTCCTTTTTTCCTACAGACAGTAGCATACATTTTTCTGACTCTTTGAGGGCTACCCTAGCAGTCTGCCATAAATGGGAGATTGTTACTCTGGAAGAAGGATCCGAAGGCATGGAATGCGTGTTGATTTTCACTCAGTCCAAAAGATGGGACTATCTGTATTCTTCCCCTTGCAATTACTGCATCTCTCTATAGAGACAGATATAAACAGATACATTTTCACCTGAAGATGCAACAATGAGCAAACTTGTATGAATTGCCTTTGTTTCCTGACCACTTATTGCCAGAACACTGAAGTTTACTTTTAATCTTGTCTATACTTTTGCAAAATCCCTGAGGAGAAGAAGCTGATTTATGTACAGCTTAGCCCGAAGCACTTGCGTCACTGTATGATTTTGTATTGCTTGCTTAATAGACCACAAAAGTCAACATCTCTTTGGAAGAACAATTTGTGCTTAAAGTAGTCACAAATTCCAAGAGATCCTGTTAAGGCAGGATGTTGTGAGAAACCCAGAGCTGGAACAAAAACTCTTGTTTCCTAATTATAATGTTAATACTTGGGAAACCTTAAGCCACTCTGTCTTGGTTTATGTCAATAAAGGTTTGGTTTTTCTTCTTTGTTTCATGCCCATCCTGCTTTGGGAAGTTGGAATTAAGCCAACAATTTTAGCAGCAACATAAGAAAGTTCCAGTCATCTATTATCATGGATGCATATCTTTTATGATACGAGCTCAAAAACTTCCGTTCACAGGTTTATGGGAAAAGCGAGGTTGGAAGAGGCTTCAGGAGTTGTCTATGCCAACTTCCTGCTTAAAGCATTGTCATTGGTGAGGTCAGATCAGATTGTGCAGGGTTTTAACCAGGTGGAGGTCAAAAACCTCCGAGTATGGAGACTGCGCAAGTTCTCTGGGCAACTTGCTCTGCTGTTTGGCTGTCCTCGTGGGAAGAAAGTTTCTTCTTGTATCTGGTCAGAATCTCTCGTTTCAGTTTCTGTTCTCTCTTGTCCTCCTTCTTTACATGTCTCTGAAGAACCTGGCTCCATTTTCTGTCCAAAGTTATCTTGGGATGATATGCTTTCCTACAGTGCTTGTTTGTAAGTGCCTGTGGAACCAAGACAAATGTTGCATTTGGTCATATGCACATGTTCGGTGTCTTAATTAGGTTCCGTGGAGGTATAAGCAATTTAATCCTTAGTCTTACAGAAGCACAGAAGTGATGTGTAGCCATATTCGTGCCACGTTTTAAGTAGCAATTTAATGTTTTCATATTTGAAAGATTAAAATAATAGCAATTCTACACACATCTATGTAGGCTGCAGCACTAGCACACTTGCAGTAACGGCTACTAAGAGGCTGCCAGTGCATCGTTTGTGTCCGTCTAGATCTCGTGTTCCACACACCTGCAGTGGGAGCTCTGTAGGGTTCAGTTCTGAGCAGGCCTGTTTAATATGAGGCATTACAGGTGTTTGTTGTTGTGGTGGGTTTTTTTGTTTGTTGTTTCCTAAAATAAACATTAGTTACATGGAAAAGATCTGGTATAACAGTGCTTATCCTGGTTACTTTATTCACGCTAACTTCACTGGTTTTCATAGGATGTGGCTTGTAGTCTGCGCTCTTACAAAAGTGCACTGCATACATTTACACAGGAAATTAAGCACTGAAGCTAATGGAAGATTGATGAGAAAAAGCTCATTGTCAGCATGCCATGGTATTGCATGCTGTATCCAATTCGTGCGTCCAGCGTTAGGAGGTTTAGAGGAAGTGCATGAAATGTATGGTTGCCTGGTTTCTTGAATTATCAAATACAAAGCCACACATGACCAGTTCTGAGAGATGAATATAACCCCCTGATGATGTAAAATTATGGAGTTCTTCTGACAGCCACTGATAAAGCCAGCTGATCTGTAGAATACGTCCATTCCTTCACACATATGTCCATTCCTTCACACAGCTGAAGTTGCTGTTTTCACCTGGTCGTATTAGAATGATTTCATTTTATTTCAGGAAAATCTGTTTCTAATACCTTAGACAGATCCTTAGTGGTTTCTGTTGTGATGAATAAATTTCTTGATCTCAGGCAGCAACCAGAGCTCCTAGCCTCCTCCTGCAGAAGTCACAAATCATGCTTTGTATCTTTGTATTCTCTGTATGCGTTCATTCCAATAATGCACATGAACTTCGTTCCACAGATGGCTAAACATTCCCAGCCTGCTTAAGCAGGCTACATGGACCTCTGTAAGAGAATCAGTAGTTCTGTGGAGAGGTGTCACACAGTGAGTGCATGTTTATTGACTTTGATGAGTCAAAATGAAAGTAATAAATATTTTGTGGGATTAACAGACTTACTGAGGTGCAGAGTTGATAAGTTACTTACATGTGCTGAAGCAAAATGTCTTGGTTTTATTTTAATCTTGACCTTTCCACCAAAAAATCTTTCTGTAGTTTTGTTTTCAGTATTTTTGAAGGGGAGAAGAAATAAGAGCTTTTAAAAGGCAGCATGGCCAAATATCTTGATGTATGGGTATAAATGGTGTAGTCATCTTGTCTGTTCAGCTGTGTGTCGTGGAAAATCTACATGTTTCCATCTTCATAGATGATAGCAATCTGAACTGCAGTTAATCTGCTAGATTTTTGCTGTAATCAGTATTACTGTTGTGTCTTGACATAAGTGTATGGTTAATCTGATCAATATTAGCCCCCTTCTGCACATGCATAATACTTTTTAAATATTCATGATATAAATATGTAGAATTCCAAACAAGCACACAATATATTTGATGAAAATAATTATGTAACCACTTCAACTGGCTTGCTCCTGTTTTTTATTTACTTTTTTTTTTTTTTTCTGTATTAGCATTACCATCATACAGGTTAATTTGAGCATCCTACTAGGAAGACTATCATATGTCAGCTTAACTTCATTAAATTTATACTGTACTTCATTTGCTCATTCTACAGCAGAACATGTGTTTTGATTAAGTTGGTGCTCTGATGTTTTCCTTTCATTCCCAAATAGCAAATTTGTTCACTCATCATTATGAAGCTAGTAACTCTGGAGTGCACAGTGTCACTTACCGTTTCATACCTTCGAGTCTCTGCTGTAAAAGAGTAGATTTGCCAAGACAGTAACCTGCTTCCCAGCCATTTGGTCCCTTGCAAGACAGTGATGCTTCAGTGTGAGGCTTCTCCAGCCATCCCATCAGTTTAGCAAAGGTGTCGTATCAGCATAAGCTCAAAGTATGTCATGTTTCAGTCCTTTCTCCTTGGTGAGAGTAAAGTGCTGAACGAAACAGATTCAAAATAGATTCTTATAATGAGAAGTATCATCAAGGCTATTGTATTACATTTAAAAAAAAATACTATAAGTAAAGTATTTTTATTTCCTATGAGGGTAGGGCTTGGAAAAAGGATACACAAAAGACTTCCACCAGCTTCTGGTGTTAATATTGTTAGGAGAGATAGATAAGCAAAAATAGCAAGGAAGTATCATCCAGATCTGTAAAAAGAAAGCTAGTTTAATCATATAAGGCAACGTATGCACCCAGAGAAGTTTACAAAAAATTTGTAACGATAATCATGCTAAGTGATTTATATACTCAGAAGAATTAATTGCTAATAACACCTTAAGGAGCAGGAAATAAGGCACAATCCAAGCAACAGCGTGCGTTTGCCTCTCACTTTTCTGAGTATTTTTAGTTTCTCTTAGCAAGATAAAACAAGCTGAAGATATACAAAACTAATTAAAAGCAAAACCAAAATACTGATGTTTTACATCTGTTTGAGGCCCCAGAAATTATGGTAAAGGAAATTGAGCAATCCTGAAGAATAAAATATTAAGGCACATATTTTGAGTGGAACAGAGGGTGATTGATGCACTACAACTGTAATAAGGAACTGCCGAAGGTTGGTAAAGAAGGAAGTGTATGGAGATGAAACCAAGCATACTCAGAGGCCAGAAGAGGTAGCCAAAAGGTCAGAGAGACCAGCTAAGTGTCTTTTGGAAGCTCAGTTTTTGGGGCTTGATCCTATGCCAACTAAGAAGAAGAGGGAGCAGTAATAACTGAATGAGCCCTAAGATACTTAGTATGAATTACAGCAATAGGCAAAAGGTGTAGCTGACATAAAATGGGGCAAATTAAGATTGCAGCTGAGGACCTTTGGGGCTCATAGGGCCTAGCAGATTTTTTTATTTCTGGTAATTCCTATAAAAACAAGCAAAAATTTATTACGAGTCTTAAGCAGTAACTTTTTTTTTCCACCAACAATTAATTAAATCCATTATCTACATTATTACAGGGTGCATAAGGGGACTTGAGGGGTTTTTTTCAGAGACTCTATAGCAGATATGACTGACTTGGTCGTTCCAAAAATTTGGGATCAAATCTGCAAGCAGTATCAAGCTCAAATTTCAATTCCAGGTTGCTGTGCTCTAGCCCCTTGCAAGCTGTGTGGTATTTCCTACCTCTTGGTTATACTGTCCTGTTCATGGCAATATGCCTACTACTTAAGGTTACTCTACTCTCATTAATTAATTAGCCATAAGTTAATTTCTTTGCAAGCAGAATCTCTGATCTCATTATGTTGTCTTTAAAGCTGAAGGCCTCAGATTTTCTTTTTTACTTTGATACCACTCTAAGAAGCATATTCTTTAACTTAAAGGACTGTGTCTCCGAGGACTGAGCTGGTTGTCTGAAAAACTGACAGTTTGGGAAATCATAAAGCAATATTCACATATTTGTTCAAAGCTTACAAAATTCAGTGACTGGATGTGGAATATGGGTCATGTCCTTAAAATAACCTGTGCTCCATGGATTGCCTTGCGATGGTGCACTGAAGAATTACTCTCACAGGCTGCCTGGCCTCATGGCTAAACACACAATCAAGTCAGTGGTAACATGACGAAATCATTCTGCCTGCCCTGTGACACGTGAGTCTTCTTCTAGGGATATGTGTGTATTTTAGCTAATAGCTGTGACTCTCCTTGTTGTACTCCTTCCTGGATTGTATAGCAGCCACATGTTTAAAAGTTTGTATACTGATCCATGACTCCTGTGTAGTGCATTTGTGCTTTGGGGTGTTTCTTTTCAGAATAGGTTGATTTTTTTATTTATTTAGGTTTTTAAGATAGATGGCCATTACCAGTACATGGGAACAACAGTCACACTTGATATGTTGCATATACTATGAGTTTAATGTTTTTTCCATTGCACTTCATTTCCCTAATGCTACCCGAGGTATTTCGAGACATATGCATCCCTGTCTTCTGTCTTTCAGAGTTAACTTCAACCTGAGCAATGAAATCTGGGTGCTTTTTAGAGCGTTAAATCTGGCGAGTGGAAATTTGTCATGATGTCTTTCAGGACTACCAGGTGTATGTCAGATAGCGGGAAAGTTGCTCCGCAGGTAACTCGAGGCTCTCTGAGCACGCCTGGTACATGAAGAAGCCATTTGTATCCCACTGAGTCCCGCAACGTTGAGCATGGTGCTGAGATTTACACAAGTCCAATCTATGCAACTGATAAGATGGCTGCAGCAGGGTAGCAGCTGTATGACCCAAAGCATTGCTTCTCATGCCTCAGAGGCTGTGGCACTAGTGGGGTTTTGGGGGTGGGTTTTTACCTTTTTTTTTTCTTTTAAGCTGGGTCAAAGCTACTGTGAAGGGTGCATTTTATTAAAGTAGGCAGCTGGAAAGCAGTTAGGTGGAAGAGCTCAGGAAAGGAAACCAAGTTGCCTCTTGGGCATGCAGTGGAAACACTGGGTCAAAGGTAATGTATTGGCAAAGGTCCTGAATGTCTCTTTCCTTATATTACTTAGGGTTGCCCCAATGCTTTTAGACAGAATTATTGTCAATGGTATTGATTAGATGTTCTGATAATCTAGCAAGCTTCATGATGTGTTAAATTTCCTTCTTTCACGTGGCTTTAAGTGTGGAAGAAGGATATGTAACTGCAGAACTCTCAGTGGACACCACCGAAGTCTGACTGCTTGCCATCAGATTGTGCTGTGCATGCCAATTTCAATTAGTCACTTGCCAGTCGCTCTTAATACTTTCTAGCAATTCATCAAATCTGTGTATCCCTGCTATAGCATACTGTGTGCTTCTGGAGTTTTATCTTACGTATTTATCAGATGAGATTACACATCTTGGTATGAGAATAAAAAGCATCAATTTAAGCATGGATTAAAATTCTGCTGCTCTTCAAACATATTTTTAAGAGTGAATGTTTATACTCAAAAGTGGGGAAAGAAAACATGGACTCCAGGATAGCAAAATTATCCATATAAAGCCATTTGTCAGCACAACAGCAGAAGTGATGTTTGAACCTAGAAGTTAAAACTTAAAATGCGTTTTGTAGAAAACCTAACTTCACATAAGCTTCTGATTTCTTTTGCGTAGTCACACCGATATTAGTTTTATATATAAATTCCTACTACGGAAAATATTTTCAAGTTGTAAATCTACTTCAGCTTGTGTTCTGAAGCAGTGATAATGTGAGAGGAAGGGTGTGATTTTTCAAGACCCCATCCTTTTATCAGTGCATGTTCACGTACGGTAACTTCGAGATATTCCCATTTTCCACCACCACAGGCATGGAAGAGCTGTTACTGCAGATGAGACCGTGACTAGTTTTGTCCACGGGGCTCCCCTGACGTCCCACCAAATAGCAGCTCCTCCCTTGATGCCGTCGTGGGGAACAGTGGTGGGGCAGCATGGGAGCTTTGTTGTAGTCGGTCAAAATGAGCCACACTGCGGCAAGAAATGGGTTAACAATTGTATTCTTACTTCAGCAAACGCACAATAAAGAGCTAGATTAGTAGAGATGAAAAATTTATTGCAAAACTGCCACAGTATTATGAAAAACAAAATGATTTCATTGAGCAGTAGTTCTGTTACTCTAATCCTGACGATAAACTCCGTTACAATAATAATAGGAGAAAAACTAATTGCAGTGAGGACAGAACAAATCTTTTTTAATCCTCGTTGTCATCTCAACTAAATCCAAACCCATTTGTATTAACCTTTGCTGACAGAGTCACATGACGGACATAATTTCTTGTAATTTACCAGCAGTAGATCTAACCTTTCTTCATCAAATATTCATAAAGGCATGATTCTCAATGATTTTCTGTCTCTTTTCATATTTACAGCTTGTTGTCTTCTTCCTTTTTACTATAATTTGAACACAATTGAAGTCAGATGGAATTAAAGTTAAATTGCTTTAGTGGCTACAGTACCTGAAAGCAAAGAATAACTAATTGAAATTTCTTACAAGTAGAGATCATGCTGTACCCTGGTGTGCCTGCATTAAGCAGTCCAAATGTCCTTTTAAGGGAGGAAAAAAGAAAAAAAAGAAAAAGGAAAAAAAGAAATGGCATCCATTCTTGTCACTTTCATAACTGTTTAAAGTATGTGTGTGTCCTGTGTACCTGTATATACATAAAAACACACAGAGAATTGAAAATACAGCCTATGTGGTTTTATTGGATCCTTGCATAATGTATTTGAGTCATGAAAAGAAACACTGTGGGCTTGATTCCTTATTTAGGTGTAAATAAGAATAACCACTGAAGTCAACTCAATTATGCTAGTGTAAAACTGATATAAAAGGTTGAAGCTAAATCAGCTTAAGACAGTGTAGAAGTGGTACGAGACTTGTGCCATGCGTCTTTATTTATCTACAGGCTGTAGAATGCACTTCCAAGTTGATTTTTTAATGAGGAAACAAGACTCATGTAATGCAAATATCTGGTATAATGCCAAATATTAAATGGAAATTCATACATTTAAAATACTATAATGTGAAAAATTCTCAGAAATATTTTATATTTGAATTTTAAGATGAATAGGTGGTTGTTGTAAACGTTCTTTATAGTTCGGTATTACCATGCTCGTTCTCTCAGAATAGATCATGGAAAAGTGAAAACAATATAAATGATTTAAAATATACATAGCTTTAAAATGCAAAGCATACTTTGTCTTCATCAATTTGTTGTCCAGTTTTGGGTGCATGCCAGCCTGTGACTGAGCTGCTGGGACCTTGCTCAACATCTTTCAGGTATGGCTGGCGTTCTTTTCGTGAGCAATCCCTACTGCCTGATGCAATGAGCTGCTGAGAGCCATCAGCTCCCATCGATGTCACCAAGAAGTGACTGTTCAGCACCTTGTAGCATTAAATCTCTAGAGGACAGAGAGATCTAGAGACTCCTAGGTAGTGAGATATTACTAAAGATTAGTGACAAAAATGTCTTAAAGTTACATTTGTCATAACTTATTCTAGTAGAAAAATGGAGAGGGTTCTGTTATTTGTGCCAGGTTCCTGTCTAGGAATGACCAGAAAAAGAGCACTGATTAAAAACACTTGCTTCTTTCCTCAAACCAGTTGTCATCAATGAAGGAGTGGATGAAGAGCCATTAAGTGACAGAGCACTTTCTGAGCTTTGAAGGAAGTGTTTTAAATTCGTTTCATCACAGAATTACATTTCTACACACCTGCAATCTATATTTCCTTGAGCTTTCTGTCCTGTTTTTTTTTTTTACCTATTGCATCCATTGTAGGGTTGGATTCAGATTTAAAGGTGTGTGGTCTGTTATTGCCAAATTAAGAGAGAAGGTAATCTGATGGAAGGGAAGATCTGAAACCAAATAGTTGTGTGTGGAAGAGATGGTTACAACCTGGAGATTTTTTCTTTCCTTTTTCCATATCACCGTGTTTTATTAGATTCCTTTAGAGTGGAAGATAAATGGAACCCCTGGTTGAGGCATGAAGGGTTCTGCAGGATCTTAATGCGGCTGATTACTCAAACATGGTGACGACACGGAAGGAAACCACACAGGGTTCTTTCACATTTAATATTATATATATAATTTGTTTTTTATAGTGAGCTGGTTATGTTTGAATAGGTCGAACCTCTTGCTCTTTTGGGAACACGAAGGAGGACTCTGAACAGGGAAACACACAGATGCATATACTGAAAGCTTGGTTTTAGTCTATTGGTACTCTAAAGAGAGAGCTTTAAAGTGTCTGGCACGTTGTTACAGGTTATTTCCAAGGTAGCTTACTTCCTGGTGATGTGTTCCTATCCCCTGATTTATGGCAGTCAAGAGCTACAAGACAATTCAAAGTTACTATGGAAAAAATATGTTCTTCTTTAGCAGATATGAGTCTTGACGTAAAGTTTGAGTTTAGACAGTCTTTGTATTTAAAGTTGAGATTATCGACATGATTATAATGCTTGTGGTAATTCCAGTGGACAATAATGAACACAGTAATGAAAACTGTACAGAAATTCAAACGCAGTGCTGCAAATGAATCTCAGACACTGTAACTTGCAGATCTGTTCATCCAAAAAGTGTGAACAGCAAATTAGCAGTCTGCTGAAAAACTTGTCTTTCCATCAGTCCCTTAGCAAGGGCAGGAGGTTATTGGGACTAATCGAGTTGTTCTTCTGGTCTTGTGGGTATCCAGTGAGGCCTTACCGTTTCCCAGATGACCTTGGTCCTGTAATGCACTGTAAAGGACTGACTTTCTCCATTAATAGTTTGTTTGCGAGAGCTGGAAAGATGACTTGTAATACAGCTGCTTTTTCCTTCCATAATCACATTTTGAACAAGCAGATGATGTCCTTTGATTCAGTTTGACCTTGTACGTTATGGTCATTCCAGGATGCTTTAAGAGAAACAATGTAAATGAAGTGAAGCATGCAGTGGGATTGTTTTCTTATCTGGAATACATTTGAGAAATTACATGGAAATTTGTAATTATAGTTAAATATATGTGCATATGTACCTTTTGTCCAATTCTCCTTTCAGTTTAAAAAAAAAAAAAGTTATTTTATTAAAAAGTTAGACTTGTCTAAAACAGGTGTAAGAGAACTGAGAACATCGATGCTTTTAAAGGTTTTTATTCCCCACATCAGTTTTTTTTCTCCCTGTAGTGGTATTGGGTTCAAAGGCTAAGCTGATACTTTTGGGACTTTGACAATAGAAGTCTTCTCTGATCTTGCTGGAAATTGGAATGTATAATTTTACAGCAAGGTGTATTGCAAGTCTAACTCAAAGTAAGCTCATTAAAGAATGGATGTGTAAAAATTTGAACACCATTGTATTAAAGATTTTTATGTCAGCTGTTTTGACTTCTATAGCAAGTTCCTAAATTTTAGTTTTTTATCCTTGTGCTAGCTGTGTAACTGCATGGTTTCCAGGTAGGAATCTTTTCTTGATTTGAAGATGTCAGAAATGAAGTCTGTTTCTTTAATAGTTTGTCCCAGTGTGTGATTGACTTTGTTGTAAAAAACAGTCTATTCTGAATTTCTCCGGGCTCTATTTCAAACTCTGGCTTCCTCTGCTACAGTAGAGAGCTCTCTCATACAATGTATTTTCCTTCAATCTATCAGTTTTAAATCTGATAAGTAAAGCAAATGGTGTTAATCACAAATTTTCCACCGATCTCCACAGTCTCTTTTCTATGCTGTCTTCAACGTACTTCTAAAAAGCAGGAAAGAAAGCTATTCCCTTTTACTATCATATTAGTCTACCTAGTGAAATGCAGAAGGAGTAGGTACTATACTAGGAATTCATTTTGAGTTGTCTGGGATATCTATGTTGTTTTCAGGTGCAGTGGTTTTGAGCACTGTCTCATCAGTTTTCCATCATCCTTCTCCCTATATTTGTGTATAGTTCTAAACAACGTTTGGTCTTGATCACTAAATGACTTGGCAGCACTAAATCCTCTCTTCGTATTTTGTACCATTCTATCAGTCTCTGTGCTACCTGCAAAAATTATCTTGTAGCGGATCATTCACATTTACTTTCCAAATACCGATTAGAACGTGACTAATACTGGCCATCGTGTCAGTCTGGAGGAATCCCTTATGAGGGTCGCCACTCAGTAATGATCCCCCATTTATGTTTATCATCATGTTAATTGTTAGCCATTACTTACTTCACGTAGTCTATGTTCTGTTGATGTTCGATGCTGCTTGGAAAAAAAAAAAAAAGCTCATTCACTAGCTGGAGTAAATCAACTCACACTATTTCTCCATAGTTTCTCCTGGTAGATGAGCTTGCCATCTTGAAAGGTTTCGCCAACAAGATTTGTTTTCCAGACAAACATATTTGTTGACATGTTTTTTATCTTCATATTATCTGTCAAACAAACCCTGAACCAGCTTTTCTACTGCCTAGTGATATGCTACAGGGCCTGTAAATACCTGGGTAACTCACATCCTCTGTCATGATAGTAGCATGAGGCTTTATAATTTAAATAATCTATATAATAATAAATAAAAATAATCTATAATCTAACAGGATTTATAATTTCCAGGGTTCTGTTTAAAATCAACATGGGCACACAGGGTTCTTCAGTCTGTTACAAGTTAATTACACGACTTAGTGCCAGACATTAACATGGCTGAGAGGCCTAGCTACATGCAAAGGTGAATGTTCTTTTTTATTTCTGTTCTGAAGCAAGTTGAGGAAAAAAAAAAATGGTCTAAACTCTGCTAAAAGCATCCTGGCGCAAGATAGCTGACTTCCTCCAAGAAGAGGGCTTTTTACATTGTCACAAGATTACTTGATTCCTAGAATAAAATACTTCATTGTTTCTGAATGAAAAATATGAAAAGTAGACTGGAAAACAAGATTTTTTTGACACCCCCCTCCAAATTTCCATAAGGCAAAGTTGCTTTCTTGAAGGTATTCTATCCTTCCAGTCAGATCGCAAATATACCTTGAAGTTTGGTACCTGATTAAAATTATGAGACAAAGGTAAATGAACAGTAATGTTGTGTCTTGTCAGAAGGGGTGCGAATTGGGGAAGAAGGGCCTGGGGCAGGTCTCAAGGACTTCTGAAGAGCCTGCGGTTACAGGATGATTTCACCAGTGTTTCACTCTGGCTAGACAGACAAGCCAGGATAAGTAAACCAAGCCTGGTAAAGTCATTAAGGCTTGGAAAATGGAGATCAAATTGATATCTTCTAAAAGCAAGTAGCTAACCCAGGCCTGTCACTGTTTGGGCAGGATGTGTATGAAAGGATTGCTTTTAGATGTTTTCAAGGAGAAACTAAAAGAAAGCAGCAGTGTTGTGCAAGCTCAATAGCAGTGAAAAGCTAGAAAAGCTAACATGAAAGTGGAAAGGACAAGCTCTGAAAGCAAAGGTCTAAGAAAATGGGCTTTTCCTCTTGCTAACGATTTTTTTTTATCATCCCTAGATGCTCTCACAATAAACAGGAGAGCATGTGAAATTTCCCTGTAGAGCCATTATGTATTTGAGAAATACAAACTACAAATTAACAACAACTCAGGAGGACTTAGGAAAGGAAACAAGAAGAAAGGACGTCTCCTGTTTGCACCAAAAAGACGGGGATGGTGTAGCTATGGCCGTATCCCCCAAAGTTTACATTTGTTCCATGTCATTAAAACAGGATAGAGTAACAGCATTTCAGCAAAGAAGAAGATGAATATATACTTTGCAGTTCAGATCAATACAATCAAAATATTATTTGAAACAACAAACCGAATAGGAGGAATATTAGGTCTGTTGCATGCTCAGGGAGGTAGAAGGGAAGATTTTGTCAGCATTTCATTGGAAGGAAGGGCTAATGTAGCTCAGATGGCAAGCAATAAAGTAGGGAAAATGGAGTCTGAAAAACAACATTCATAGACAAAATAGAATGGGGAAGGCCAAGAGCATCTATTTCTCAGGAAGTTCAAATAACTGTTCTCTAGCAGGCATAGAACAAAGGAAGACAAAACAGTAGGTCTCCTGTGAGAGTAATGACCTGGACACTTCATTATGTGTATCTTTGTTTCCCATGAATCCACGCAAAGCACAGATGGATGGACAGCTTATGGCACCGAACAGAAGACTTCTCTTTCCTGAGGCTCAAAAAATTATGCCATTACCCACATAATTCAAACGTGAGAATGTGGCTACTACGCAGATTACTTGGCAGAAATCTCTGAAAAGTACTGCTAGTACATTATCATAGACCTGCCTTACTTCAAATAACACATGGAAGATGCATGCCCATTGCGTAGTGATTTACAGAGAACAGGGCAGTGCAGTACAGTGACGAGAGATGAAATGCATGGGTAGGGACCAGGGCAGGGATGGGATGGTCCTCAAGTTCCTAAGACATGTTGCAGTTAATCATGTATGTATATGAGGCTGCGCATTGAGCAGTGATGTTGTGATCATCTCTAGGGATCCTGCACAGTGAAGCTTTTAAACTTATGCTGAACTTGAAATTTATTTGTAAGTTCCACTGAGCTAAGTGAAATTTAAATATGTGACTATGCATTTTGCTCAGTCCTGATAGAAGATTGAATCAGGTCCTTAATCATTTAATGCAAGCAGTCTTTGGAGTTCTGCTTTGATATATTAAGAGGAATTACATGACGGAATAACGTGAGAGTAGCATTGCAGGTCAGTTGGCACAGCAGATGTCAGCTTTGCTCATTAACAAATTTTAGGTTTTGTAAATATTTTATAATGAAGGATTAATCAAGAGAAAGAACACAACCATTTAAGGATGAGTTTGAATTGTGCCTTGCAAATATCCACAATATAACACATCCGAACTGCTCTTATGACACTGGCACCATATACTTTATTATCATTAGAGTGTTCCCTATGGCAATAACTTCATCCAGAGAGAATTTCAAGAGTAGTTGCATTATCTATTGAAAAGCAATTTTTTTTAGTTTCTGTTCAGGCAAGGTAGTTGTAAGAATAACTCTGAAGTTTGCTCCAAAGGCCATTTTAATCGTCTGTAGATCTTATGATATTGTGTTACCTTCTTTCGTTTGGAACTCACGGCATAAGAAAGAAATAGAATGACATAAATTGGATGTTAGAAGAGTTCTGAAGGTAGACATCAGAAGAATTCAAGAGTAAGAAGAGAACTCAGCATTATTTGTTATTTTCCATCCTAGAAAGAGAACAAAGCATCAAAAACATCAGCAGTGAAAGAAAGCTCAGTCAGAACTATATTATCATAACGTATAAAACAAGTGAGCTGGCACCACCAAAAGGTGTAAAGTCTGAGTCTGTGTCTTAAAATCATTGATATGGTGATCAGAAAGATTCTTTACACCATAGAAAAATAATATGAAGAGCTGTATGCATTTGTTGTAATAGACATTTTAGGTTTTACCTGCTATTAGCATTTTGATACTAAGTTGTACTCACTTGGGTGAAAAAATCTTCACAATGTTGAGAGAATTGAGATCTACTGATAGGATGTTATAGAACAAGATCCTGCACTTTTTTTTTTTCAAGTACTCATGGAAATAATGCCTAGTTTGAATAGATGTGAGGTGTAGACCAAGAATATATAGACTTGTCACATACCTCATAATATACTCTAAGGAGAAGCATCCTAAATGCTCCCAAGCTCTTTGGCATTCCACTAAGAATGAAGCCATCAGCAAGTTACAGTGGTAATGAGACTCTCAGCTGAGATGGGTATTATTTTTTCTGCATCTTGTCTCTCTCACTTATTATAATATACAACGGTCTCTCTCACTTACTATAATATACAATAAGCAGCTACTGTCATTCCCCTGTATGATCACTGGTTACTGATCATTTGCACTGATTTCAGTGGAAGTTGCCAATTTTGGATGAGATTTCTCTAGCAGACTCCTTTTATTCTTCATTGTCACCATATGATTTTTATTCATGTCTGGATGTACTGTAGCATTTCCTGGGCTATCAAGCCTATTTTCCTGCCAATACTGGAATTTTCTTAGTGGTATGTTTTGTAGTGATTTATCCATAATATATCACTGAATAAAGCAGCAATCATGGAGAAATTCTGCAGTGATTCAAATGTGATTAGTTACTCGAGGCTTTTTTTTTAATTCCAAAACTTGATATTTTTGAGATTCTCTGCCTTTCTTGTATCTGTTCTCTCATTTCCCTGCTATTTCTTCCCTTCTGCTTCTGCCTCGTGTTGACCTGAAGGAAACTGTGCTTTAGTCCATAGGATCACATTGCTCTTATCATATTGGTTCCAACGTATGTTATAAACATCCTTGTTGCAGACTACAACCATGGTGCATTACATGGGAAGGCAGTGTAGTTCTGTTGTACAGTAAGCAATTCTTTTCATTTTGTTCCCTAAGCCATGTAGGAGTTCAAAGCCATGTCTCATGGTAGGAAGAAGATGTGAAAATGTGGTGTAAGCTCTTCTTATATATGTGTGCATGTGTGTATGCATGTATATGTAGAGATGTATGTATGTACACGTGCGTATTTCTATCACAAGTTATAGTTCTTCACTTCTCTCTGGAAATAGGGAGTTACTCTTGTCATGGTTAGGCTTTCCCATATGGTGCTTGCTATCTGTCTATTGTAGTTTCCTTTTGGTTAACGAAACACGGAAATTCCCTGAAATGCACCAAAGCTAGTGAGAGCTGCATGTTAGCAAGGCTGAGAGCAGGTGGGCACCACGGGTCCTGGGGCAGGATGTCCATTTGGTGTCACTCTCCCTAATAACCTCATATCAGCGATGAACTGTTTGGTGTCAAACCATGTGCAGAGTCCTTTTGCCACAGTAGTTACTAGGAATATCTAAGGTCTGCTGTTCCCTTTTGCTCCCAGGTAGTGCCCCTTATCTGTTACCCTTCCCTTGGCCCTAATGGAAGAGATGGGATTTTGAGGATGGGTGCTGGTAGGAGCTTGCAGAGTGTCACAGGAAGCACTTAGAGCTGGAAGGATTACATGGGATTGATGCTGAAAAGATACAGCCCGTTTCTATCCAGCCTTATTTAAGTATCAAGTAATATGGTTACTTTTGCTTGCATTCAGTCCTGCTGCTTTTGATTTTACTTTGCACCTGTAACAAATAGGGATTTGTCATACAGTAGTTTTTTAGTAGGACATTAAATGGCAGCCCATCCTCCTGCAGTGTCCTCTGAAAGCATGCTACGTTTACATTTCTCCTTGGCTGTATGACCTCCACATAAAAGGAGTGCAAAAGATAAAGTGAGACTGTAAACGATGCTGGAAGCATCATTAACTTTTTGCGTGGCATTCATTTGGAAAATATGGTGTCTTTAGAAAAATGTGCCATATGCATGGCTCAGCCCCAAATGTTCCAGCAGTCTAATACTGGCAAGGGAGGGCATCTGTAACCCCCTGGGAAGCAGTCTGTTGAGATTTCCTTTTCTCCTCTTTGTTGATTTTTATTTCCATTTCCTTTTCCTCTCTCTTTCTCAGTCACTTAACGCCATTCTGCACAATGGAGGGGAGCATCTGGCCCTAAGTAAACACCCAATAAAGTAAGTGGGGGAAGTTCACAGCTCCCTCAGTGCTATTGTGTCTGTCTGTCTGGCTGTGGACTCAACATGATAACCATGCATCGATTTACATTGTCCAGACTATCTTCACAACCAGAAGTGTTAGAAACCTTATTTTAATAGAAGCTTAGATTCTGGAGAATAGTGTAAAACCTCTCCAAAGGCTCCAGATCAGCAATTCCATCTGTGTTTCTGCAAATGTAGAGGAACAATGCCCCAGCTGATTATGCAAACAGAATGAAAATAGTTATTTTAAAAGTGCATAAAATCAATACATTGGGGAAAACAAGTCAGCTGTGTTTATACTCAGTGTACAGCAGACATTTTGTTTCTTTGTCTGAAAAAATCATAGGAAAGCGACGATCACAAGTGAAATAAAACAGCCGATCATACAGTGTAACGGAGGGAACATCAGACACCTCAGCAAAGGCTTAGAGCATTTTAGGTTCCTTTTGAGAGAATATAAATTATATTGAGGCTGATATATTTCTATGTTGTTTGAAGTCAAAGCCAAATATTCTCAGCACAGAGGGAATAACCCAAATCCCGTTGCTGATAATGAAAAGTTTATAACTAAATCCATGTCTGTGCTCTTGAAAATTTCCCCCTAAATGCTGTCTCTTTTGGACTGATGGGATTATTTGCAAGTATTGGTATGAAGGTGTGTGTACATAAATATGCACAAACATGCTCCTCGTGCAGTCAGGGTACGTTGCTTCTGTACATATTATTCTAAAAATACGAAACAAAAGCATCTGAGAAACGGGGCTGAAAGAGAACAATTTGAAGACCTATAGGTTAAAATGGATTAAACCTCATCTTTCAGCAAATGCTGTGTTTATTCAGAGTTTCTCTGGGGAATTTCCCAACCCCCTACACTTTATAGAGAGTAGTGATGTTTCTTAATTAAAAAATCAAACAAACACGGAATGGAGACTGCCCCACACAGCTATTCTCTGGTGGGAATAGGAGACACTCTGATTGTCTCATGGACAGTTTCTAGGTCTGTGGGACTGAGGCCACAAAGAAAAGGAAAGGTTCTGTCTGGGGAAGTCAAGTTTTTATTGCTCACCCTAAGCCAGCACTGTACTGGTTGGCTCTGCTGTTCCTGCAGTGCCATATCCTAGGAATTCCCCTTTGGTAGGGTACAGTTGGTGGACATGATGAGGAAGGTGTCTGATAATCTCATCAGAAGTATCTTTTGGGTAGATTTCTCTTTATTGATTTGCCCACAGTGGAGATGCAGTTGGAGTCCACCAGTGCTTTGGTTGCTGATACTTCAACATTCAAAGGGTACTAATAGGTTGTGTTTTTCTCATATTTAGGTGAATTACAATTTGAGTAGAAATAGAAACACTGGCATTTTCAAGTTCACTTCACTGTCACTTAAGCCTCTTTAGCGTCAGGTTCATTCCTCTTTCTCCCACCTCTCTGTGGAACAGGAAAACACTCTCTCCAGGCTGAAAGATGGATTCTGCTGTAGATTCACTTTGCAGAAGTACACACAAGGGTAATGCTGACAGATTTCAGCCTGTCCTACCAGGTCACCAATGATGCCTCAGGATATTTCAGCAGAGTCCTCATTGCAGTGAAATTAGTGACTTTTGCGGCATAAAGCTCTTGTATGCTCTTGACTGTAAAATTTGGTTCTGTACTAAGGACCAAGTGCATTAGTGATGCAAATCACTATCAGCTTTTGAAAGAGGGCAGGATCAACCTTGTAACGTGCCATCATGTTTGTACTTGAGTATTTGTGCAGCTGATCCTAAGTTTTTCCAAGGATTAAAATTTAAGTAATACTGCCTCCATCCCTTCCTAAATCTGGTGTTCTCTTTTCCATATCTGGACACTAACTCATGTTGTCAATTCTGTCCCTTCTGCAAATGCAATTCCTGTTCTCAGCCATTACATCTGGCTGGGCTCACTCTAGTTACAGCACATGAAAGAGCATCAGCAGTGGCTAATGTGAGCGGGACAGACTATTTGGGTATACACTGGGGATTAGATGTTCAAAAGAGAAAGCTCAGTGCTCTTTCCATCTGGCCACTTCATTTCACTGCCTGTTTGGGACCAGTACTTCTGAAATCAGCTTTGCAAAGTCAAATGTTGATGTCATTTTATTTGTTCTTAAAAGACAGTAAACCTTAAAAGGTTTTAGTTGTGCAGAGCCACAGTACGACAAGCATGGAACAACTGAAATGTAAATCTCATGTTTTGGGTCAGATCTCCATAAAAAAGTACTCCTGGGAGAGCACAGCAGTGGTCTCCTCTGATACAGTTGATCCAGGCTGGATCTGTGCAGAAGAAAGGTGCCGGTGCCATAATGGCTGCGTGCATTTTGCCCCTGATGGAAGAGCTGCCATTTCTTCAGCTGTGTTTGTTTTCAGGGTTGTTCTTTGTTTGCTTTTTGTTCATGTGTCTGTTCTCCTGAATGGCCAGGCAAGCTACCTTACCCATCTGTGAAACCCCGACATTTCTGCAGTTGCTCTCAGCCTGGTGCAGCAGAGCTCTGGAATCCAACACTGGGTGCCCCAAAGCTCCAGCTGGGTTTCTTCGTATATGACAGATAGAATCACCCCTGGCGTTTGACCCCCGTATTGTTCCGGGGGGGGTCAGGTAGGAGCAATGCAGGCTTGCAGTGCCCGTCTCCTGCAACTGGTGTCAGAGGTCAGCCCTCTCACTGGTCAGCTGTCCAAATTCCCCGTTCATCACTACTGGCATGTAACGGACGTGCTGACAAATAGAGCTAGGTGTAAAAAGTGTTCTCAACAGGCTACCTGATGGCCTTAAACCTTAATTAGTGGTTAGAAATTTGCACTTGTCGCCAGCTTCTGTGACCAGGGAGGTGCCTGGAGTAGAAAAAAAATACTAAGGCATATTGTAATTTCTGAAATTGCTAATACTGTAATGGGCATCCACGTGGAAAGCAGCTGCTTTTCACATTTCTCCCCCCCATCCCATTCCATTTTATCAGCAGTGACATTTGTCCTTACACCTTTTAATTTTTTATGAAGATAAATGAAAGTTCGGTTCTTCAATAACAGGGGTGACTTTTTCAATCCTTTTTAGAGACTTTATCTCAATATCCTATCCATGTCCAAAGGTGAAGGAGAATATGTATTTACAGCATCAATTTGAGGGTTTACTTCAGAGTTTCTCTGTTCTTTTGAGCAATGCAGTTTGAAAACCAGTTTTGTTTTTGTTTTTGTTTTTTTTCTCCGTGGCAACTTAGAAGTTACAGGACATCACATCTTGTGATAGCATATTTTGTTAGCTGAATTATAATGCCAGTAATTTCATAACTGTTGTGTGTCAAAAAAAAAAAAGTATGCTTTTCTAAATTATACTTTGAGATTATACTTTGAGAAACTGTATTCAGCCTGTTGAATTTTTGCACAGTTTCTTTTAAAAAATAACATTTTTTATTATTAACCTTACTAGCTCATGTCTGTTGTGAGTAGTTTCTAAGAAAGGATTTGGATTGTAGCGTTGGTCTTCCTGAAATGCCTGGAAGTTTCAACTTTGACTTAAGTGCTTACAGGATTTAATTGTGATGCATTCAGCAGCAGAAGTGAATTTGTCATACCTGTGAATGAGATGCACTATTTAGAAAAAAAAAAATCAAGGTTAACACATTTGGGTAGTTGTTCTCATGTATCTAATCTCATATTTTCTCTGTTCTTTGCATAAGAAGTCAGGTAGCTGAGAGTGCAGTTTTCTCTTGCATGTGCTTTAGCAACTAAGAATATGAGCTTGCAATGACATAGGATAATCTTAATATTGAGATTAGAGCAACTACACATAATTTGCATAAAAATTCCTTGGGTAAGGAAAGGAAGAAGAAGTAAAAATCCAAATTTGCAAGCAAAAGTCTATGTACCGTGCACCTTACTATTAGGATTTGTGTTCACACAGAAGAGCTCTGTGTTGGAATGGCAATAACCCATGTTTGAGCAGATCCAAGTTTGCAAAGTCATTGTGAATCTTAAAAATGGAAGATGCAGTCTAAAGAAACTATGCCTTACTCTGAGCAACATCCATGTTAGCAATGTCATATCATTTTAGCCAGTGTCAGTGTGGGATTAATGAATGCATTCGTCTCAGTAGGGTGATCCACGACCTGTTTGTACCTGGGCCATTGCTTTAAAAAATATTCTGAATTTCTGCATAACAGCTCAGTAACACCTTTACTCTAGCAAGATTGGAGGGAGAAATAACTCCCATATAAAACATAACGTCAGGAATGCTGGAATAAGCATGTAGGGGAAAATGGGTACTTTTGTACATAGAGAGCACATATCTCCTCCTCCCTTTCTGACCATACGTAGATGGGGAAGGTGGCCAGGCCTGCATTCCTTGATGTGAAGGACCTTGTGAAGTTCCCCATGCTCTGCCTTGCAGCTAAATCAGTACCATCGAGGAGACGGGACCGTGCAGATCATCTCTTCACTCTTAACGTGCCTTTGCAGTCTGAGCCACAAATTGACCCCTATTGATCTGATTTGACTACACTTCTGTGGAGCTGACAAACAGTGCAGTGGAATCCAGGATCCTAGATAATAATTCTTATTTGTGTTAATCACAGGCATCAGCAGAACCCAAAGGCTCCTTCTGGCTTGTATGCATTCCTGTTCCTGCCATTGGAGCAAAAAAGTATCTGCTCTGAGGAAAGAGTGTTTTAAGTATATTGATACTTGATACTAAATAGTTGCAAAACTTAGCCCTTAGAAAGAAGTCTGTTTTTCAAATCAATGGCTCACGCATTACTGTAAAATCTATTGATTAAAAACAAAGCATAATGTTAGTCATTTAGTCAGTAGAGTGATGCAATAGTGAAATAAATTTATCTTTTGACTTTTGCATTAACCTTTTATTGACTGCTTGCATACTCGTAATTAACACACACTTTAGCTAGCTTGGTTAATTTTAGTATCGTGATCAGTGTCCTCTAATGTAGCTGACACCCTGATCATCAAAGTGTCAGTGCGGCCCGAGGGACCATAACCAGGCAACTGTCTGTGCCAGTGAGCGTACACCTGCCTCGGGGAAAGTAGCCACCTTCCAAGGGAAGGAGTCAGACCTTGTCACACCAACGCCTGTCATGACTTATGTTAATATTCTGCTGTTGGTAAATGTGAACGAGCAAAGTCCATTTGACAAACATGAACAAAAAGGGAATCAAAAGCCTGTGAAGATTACGTGGGAGAGAAACTGCACAGCAACAGTAGCCTGTTGTTCCATCAAAATGGGCTTTTTGCATTGGAACTGGCACAGGTTTTGATTGGTTTAGCAAGAAAGCAGGGGCCAAGGAGTTCTGTGCATTCTGCACACCTCTAGACATACAAATCATGCTTTTCTGATATGTTGGTAAACTTGTATTATCGAGGTGTTAGAGCTAAATTGCTCAGAAATATGTCATGGCAGTTGTTCCCTACTCCTCTTTATTTGGCATCTTTTCTTCCACATCTCAGAGCATGTGGCATTTCCACTCTTAACACATTTTGTACATAAAATATACAGGCATTAAATTTACTTTCTTTTGGAGGCTTGACTTCAGTAACAACTCAAATAACAGTTTTTAATTAACAAATAATATTATAAATCTTGTTACTTTCCCACTACCACCATACTTTGATGACTGCAGTGTTTCTCACATGGACCCTCATCTATTCCTTTGTATCTGGGAAAAGACAGGAATTCTGGCTGTTCTGAGTTATCATTGCTAACCCGAGTTAGCAGTGATTTTAAATAACTGCAATTTTCAAGTGCCTTTGATCGCTCGGCTTCAGCTGAAAATTTTGCTATCCTTTTACAGAATCTCCAGGTCTTCAACTCTGCTACAAATTAAAGAGCACTGTAGGAGCAAGTTCTCCCACAATTGTGCAGAAATTTATTAAGAACAATAGTAAAATATATCCATCTGGAAAGGACTGTTCTTGCATGCTAACTCCGAGTCAGAGGGTCAGCACGTATCTGGGTGAGTGCATTCAAGCTCGTGGGTGTAGTTCAGGAGGACTGCGTGACAGCCAGGCAGGTGAAGCACTGACTGCTTAGACGCCAGCCCTGTACCTCTGAACATGAGCAACCTGAGGTGACTTTAATGTCAGTGGATCCTGCACAGGGACTGCGATTTTGGTCAGAGCAGGTGACTCACAAAATGCAAAAATGTCACATTCACTGCTATTCGTGCTAGTGATGTAAAGCAAAACCTTAGAAATGCTTTAGAGAAAGATAGAGGAGCTGTGGGATTGCAGAATTTGGAGTATTAAGGCACTGTTCCCCTTTTTTGCACTTTCGCAGCATACTGATACGTTTGTCATCAGACTTGCACAGGAAGTCCAAGGACCTGACACACTTCCATCCCTGTAATCCCTCACCTGGAATATATGGCTACCGCTTCCATCCCTGTAATCCCTCACCTGGAATATATGGCTAACGCTTCCCGAGCGTGTGGTCGCTGAGAGTTAGGGCACACACATAGCTGTGGGGTGGCCTTTTGAAGATGGCTCTGTAAGAAAACCAGAGAAGAAAAAGTAGTGGCTTGAAGAGCTGCTCATGGGCTGCCCACTCACAGCATCGTTAGTGACTTCAGACACATTTACAGTGACAAATGCCCAGAACCCAAAGGTGAGGGAAAAGCTGGCCAAGCAGTCTGTGAAAGAGAGTGAGGGGAAAAAAGAGACGTTAAAGGTAAAAAGGAAAAAGGGGGGGAAAAAAAAGAGAGGCCTTAAATGGTGAAGGTGGTGTTTTTCCTCTCAATGAAAATTCTTTTGTTAATAGCAAATGAGTGAGAGAGAGAATGTTAATTATTATAAATTGAGTTTTGCAGACCACATAATATGCCTGCAGTATTTACCAGCTGAGCTTCTTGATTTGTCATCTGCAATAATCTGTACATGGTTAATTTATCCACTCTTAGATTGAAATGCTTAGACTGGAGTATCTTATACTACCCAGCAAATTGAGCGTATTATTTTGTGCCAAGACAGAAAATAAAGCAAGATTTTAAAAGCCTTATAGAGTTATGCTGTAATTAGTTTCAGCTTTCCCTGCATATTAATTTTCTCCTGTTCCTTTATATAATTTGGAAAATGTCTCCAGAACATGATGGCACAATCAGTTAAGTACCTCTCAGAACTCATACACTAAACTGCATTTGCTCTAACAACTATTATAAAGCAGCCTGCAAAACAAATCCTCTGTTATTCTGTACAGTGCAGCTTATCAATGCAAACAGTTTAATATTTATGCTAAGAGGATTGTCAGAAGTAGCTTCTGTTCCTTTAATTCTTGTTTTAAATAAATAATGAGAACATTTAAACACATTACTCTTCCCAGGGCCCTGAGGTCGGCTAATCTTATTATTTATGAAGTGATGTGCTACATAATAGTACTTAGTGCATGTTAACAGATGCTATTATCAGGGGCTGATGTGGAGAGCCGAAGATATATTGGAATGTTATGTGTTAATACTGTCCTTGCAGTGTAATGTACGATGGATTGAGTGCCCAGGATGCTGGTGCGGCAATTAACCACACACCAACATGGGTGTAAAGCTGAAGTATGTTTTCTCAGGGGTATTACACTGCCATTAATAATTCCCAAGAGACATCTTTCACTTGGAAACAGTCTCTTCCAGAAGGCCAGTGATGTAGGCAAGGAAGTTACAGGTGTCAGTACTTTTAAAGTTCATTTTACAGGGATGAAAGCCACATATATATGTTTAAAAGAACTTTTAAATCATCATAACAACTCAATTGTATAGAAACATAAAGTATAGACATTATTGAAAATGTCTTAAAAGAGGTAGAAGCTTATTTCTGGGATTTGCTTCCTGTATCCTTGAAGAACTGCATTGACCTGCAGTATATACTGAAATTATAACGTGTGGCATTTTTCTTTGTCTTGTCCCACTCCAAACATTAACTAATTAATCATCAACATGCAAATTGTTTGAGGGGATGTGAAAAAAGAGGGGGAGAAATCCTCATTGGAGTGTGACAATTTTTTTGTTGCAACACATGATATTAGAGCCTAATCTTAAGGGATGTGATGGTTGCCACTTAGAAAACTTTCCTCTGCAGGCTGCAGTTCAGTTGAATATTATAATTAGACTTCAGTAGTATTGATGAATAATCCATTTAATAAAAAACACTGTAATTTAAACATTTTCTCAGGGGACTAACATACACTAACCTCTTAATTTAATTTTATTGAAGTTTTGCCCACCTATTCATCATTGGAAGTTGTTATTAACCTCCATTTCCATTTATCTTTATAGAATTTTCTCGTTTTATATTGCCTTTTTCAGAGCTAAGCAGGTTGATACACTTGTAAATCTCCAGAATCTACAAAGCTAGTCCGGCTTCTTTAATATTGTTTAATCTATCCCCCCTGACCTTAATGCAGTAAATTCAGTTTAATCTTTCTCAATAATCTAGTAAGATGTTGGAAACCGGCAAACATTTAAATCTGATAATGGTTTAATCACATACTTTAAATAACAGCTGAGATAATGAAAAAATAATTTACCGTATAAAGGTACACTAACTGAGTTTTCTCTGTGATTGGCTTTTGAGAAATCCCTACAGAAAATACAAAGCCTACAACAGAAGTCAACCTCACTATAACTGAACAATGCATTTGGTCAGATGATGTGGTTTTTTATTTTCGTTCCTCTCTGTAAGTTAATGCACAAATGTATCCTTGCTGAGTGTTTGATTTCTTGGTATGGTTTCTTGGTGTAACTTTACTTAAGTAGTTCTTCTGCTTACTTTTCATTCCAGGTGCCAGTCAGAAGCAGCAGAGAGCTTGCCAGAAGACCAGAAACCGGAATGCCACCCCTTCTGGACAAATGATGAATGTAATATGCCTCTGCCATATGATCTTGAGGAAGTAATAGCTCACCTACAAAATCTTGTTCAGTAGGTAGAATATCAGGTGACCTTCCAGCCTAGAATTATTAATGCTCATCATTTGGAGTAAGTTTTTAGTTAGCATAAATCTTTTAATCTTTATGATTCCTAAGTTATGTGTTGGTTTGTGTGTTAGTGCAGATTTTACTGCTCTCCACACAGTCCCTTAGTTACTGTCTCACAACAAAACTGACCAGGCACCAAAACTACAGAAAGAGTTGGCTTTTAATATGTGAAGTCCAGAACACCAGCCTCTGTTCTTTCCTCTTCATTCAAATCCCCATTGATCCTGTAACCCATGGATAGTTGTGTTTCCACAAGTTCCCCAGTCATCTACATTTTAGCTTGCATGAGTGCCTAGAACTGCCTCTGGCTCAGCAGTTTGAACAACAGAAAGCATAACTCACACCTGTGACGAAGCAGAATCCATGATCTGGGCATCCTAACGAGAGGCCAGCTTGGAGGGAGCCTGCTAGGTGTGTCCGGATAGAGCTGTGCACACAATATGGTAACATCTTTATCCAGTAATGTAGGCAGAGGTAGAGGAAATGGTGGAGAAAGTCCTTTATGGAATGGCTCCTTGTCAGAGCTTTGCAAAACTGAGGAACTTGTGAAGGAGCATCCTGGCATAGATACTAAGCCTTTTTTGCTGTTTTTCATCATGGCAATTGTATGGTACTTTTTGTATTTTGTCAGAAATGGGTTTTGGAGATCACGAGCATGATGCTGACAGTAAGTCAGCCTCTCATGGCACCTGTCATCTCAAGGTGTGAAGCACTCCCAAGTACTAAACCCTTCATATACAAAATGGCGTTACATTCTGTGTGTAGAAGATCTGACATGTCCATTATTAGACCTAAGGTGCATCCTCATTGTCTGGGTTTTGGGCAAGCTAGGCTTGCTTGCTAGTCTCATCCCCACACAATTTTACATGCCTGTATGGCTTTATCAAGAACAACTGACAATGTTTGTCCTGGTGGCTGGGTTTTAAAAAACTTTCCGAACTAGGGACTTCCTACCTGGACCCTCAAGGGCATAGGCCTCTGAAAGACAGTGCTCACAGGTTCAGTCCGAGGGGTACACAGCTCTGCTGTGGCAAGACAGCTTACAGTTTGTCTTTTAGATGCTTCCAGGAAATTGGAAGATGTGGATTTGGACCTTTTCGGCCTAAGAGCATAAATCTGCTGTCTCCTATTCCTGGTTTGTGCTCTAACAGATGCATAATTACATCTACCTTCCTGTAGGAAGAATGGCATGATCCATCATTTGTACCTCTCAGAAAGGCCTTTGAGGCCCACACATGGGAGATTTCCAACATGTAGCACTATCTCGTGGGTTCCCTGGAACTCAGAATTTGTTTCCTAACCTTTGCTTTGTTTCTGCCTTTTGTGAATTCTACTCTGAGGCCAGGTTTCCCAGTACCTTGTCCAAAGAGCCATGGGTTTCCATTTTGGGTCAGGTCCCCTGACAAAATAGATTTAGGTTGCGTGATAGAGGGCATGGCAACATCTGTGATGATCTAGCCATAAGAACAAATCCAGAAGACTATGAGAAATGAAGCTGCTGTGATCTGGTTTGTAATAATATGCTATAAAAATAACAATTCTGTATTGGATAATGTCCTGAATGAGAGATTTTTCATTTGGTTAAGTTGCTATTCTTACTTGAGCTGGTGTGTGCCTTTTCCTTCATCATAAAAAGCAGAAGAAAATTATATTACAGTAAAACAGCACTCAGTCTGTATTACCACTACAAAAAAAGCAGTAAGACTCAGAGCTTGACATTGCCACCAAGAAATGGAATACGTCTCCTGTGTTAATCTTCTGTTTAAAATCACTGCTGGGGCCAGGCTTACCCAGAGCATACCAGGATACTCTGTTGGCAAAGTGTTCTGTGCGTGGATGAGTACTGCTGAAAACTCTGCTTTTGACAGTGTAACATATGCCAGACCTCCCTGCAGCTAAAGAAGCTGTGCCAGCAAAAATTCAGTTTTAGTGGTATAAAACTGTGTCCACACCTACCAGCTTTTGCCAGGACAATTATATCAAGTAGAGGTTATGCCTCTTAACACCTTTGACACAGCTATGCCAGCAAAAGTATAAAGGTCTGGATCGAGTGTTTTCATTGTATTCCTGCACTTCTGCTAAAGCTGTTAGCCACCGTATAGAAAGCAAAGACTCTTTGAAAAATAAATTATTTAAATTAAGTTTGATTGTATTATAACTGTAATCCACACATCTATCTGTTGTCTCATGTGCCACAGATTTGTTGACCTTTGGAGATCCTTTGTTATGGGCATAGCTTTTTCTTTCCTGCGCTATCTAAAGCTAGCTTTACCAGTGGGCAAACAGCATATATTTGGATTAATGCCACACTGAATGCTGCTTACTTTGGAGATCACTTAGAGAAAAGCTAGCTGAAGATGTGGGAATTCTGCTTTTGAAAAAGGCAGTTCTCACAGAAACAGATATTGCTTTGGGAATGAGAAAGATGAATTCAAACAAGCTAATGATGTAACACTGTTAACACAGGGTTTGAGGGGATTGTTTGTTTGTTTATGTTACTTTATGATTTTTTTGTGTGTTTAATTAAGCTCTGCTAGAAACCATGGGGATCACAGTATTGAAATAAATCTGACAGCCATAAAAGGGTAGAGGAGGCACATCAGCGCTGTAGTTTGTAGCTGAAGTGGAGGCATAGCTATTAAAAAATGATTGGCAAATAATTATTTCCAGCAGTAGTGAAACAACACTGTTTTTTTGTTGTTGTTGGTATTGCTGTTTTTTTCTTGTGTTAGGAGAGTGGTTGCAGCAATAATAGAATGTTTAAAAATACATGATTCTGGGTCTTGCCTACGCTGCACATTTAAGCTAGTGAATTAGCTGAACTAGTACTAGCCTCGGTGTGGTCAAATAGCACTCAGTTAAGCCAATGGTGGCAATGACAGACAACTGAAAACCTTTGGAATGGGTAAGACCTAAGTTTCACTGGCAAAATACCAATAATCAAGTGGTTAAAGAGAATTAACACTCTGTGTTGCATTCAAGTCTCACATCATCTGAATCAGCGTAACTTGATTGAATTCAGTTGAAATATAGAAGTATATGGAGGTTTCATCTCTCCAAAGCCCACAGAAGTTGATGGCAAAGACATGAGTAAGGTTTATGAAACTGTTTGAAGCATGTAGTAATTCCAAAGGGTACCTCAAGAGAAGAACATGGTTAAAGGTAGAAGAAAACTGAGAGGTCAAATATAAGTTATTGCTGTGTTTGAGGTATATACTGGAAGCAGACAAATATTTCAAAGTTTTCTTTATTCAAATAATTTTAATGTAGTTCATTTTGCAATGATACTTCAGCAATCCATTTGTATTCCAGCACTAAATAACCCGTTACCATTTTGGATGAGCTGAAAAACGCAGCCTCTAATGGATGTTCTGAGTATAGCAACTGTTTGCCAAGTCTGAATGCTGTAGATGCATAAGGACCAAGGTCAGTTTGTTTCAGGGAAGAGGTGAGAGCATAAATTAGCTTCTAACATTAGATTCAGTGATTCTTTTAGAATGGTGAAGTTCATGGCTTTGCTTACATTTACTTTTCATCAGTCATGAAAGAATTAAGGTAAAATAGTTCACTTGCACGTGTGTGTCAGGCTAAATGGATTACAGAAGATACAGATCTGTTTGCCTGTCTGCACTTGCCTTTAGACAATATTCATCAATTTTACTAAAGCTACTGACTAAACATGGAACCAATACAAATGAAATGCTCAAGGCAAGGGCTTTCTTTAAAAATGAGATAGAAAGTTGGTTTTACACTCATAGAAAGAAAATGTTGGCAGAAAATGAAAAACTTCTATTGTTTATGTAATGCGGGGGATGAAAGGTAAAGGCCATTTTTAAGTAGTTGATAGAAAACTGCTGTGTTACGCCATGTAAATGATAAATGTTTTTATACTGCTTTATTCTTATCTCCGCATATGAAAATATTTTATCTTGTAGGTTGTTTCTTGTTGTTAAAAGGTTAAGTAAATAAAAAATATTAATCCCAGTACACTAGATTTTAAAGAAATCATGCTTATACTCTGAACATTACAGCAGATCCTGATTATCTAAAGTGTAAATAAGAATGTTATGGGTAGTCACCAACTGGAAACTGTCCAGGATGGGTAACATGCAGCATAATAAATACCCAAATCAGTTTTCTTACTGTCATCCAGATGCAGTTTTTAGTTTCACTGATAATGATGTAGCTTTACTTAGCAAGACATACTTGAAAGTCATTCTAGACCTTTTAATGCTGTGAGCCAGACTCAGGGATTCTAGTGCCATAACAGGGGGGGAAAAATAAATAAATACATTAATTAATACCAAAGTCTATCACAACAGATAATTAAAGTACTGTAGTGTGTTACCAGTAGGCATTGCTCCTTTCTCAGTTATCGTAGTGCAGTTCCCTTAGCCCTGTGTCACGCAGTGGAATTTGGGCTAATGTAGCAGAGATGAAACTGGTTGATGTTGGAGGTGGGATGAGAGGAGGGGAAGAGAAAAGACATGCAAGGGATGTGCCTTCACAAGACCACAACTTTATTAATTTAACTCATGTGGGAATCATCGAGCAGTAACTTGTACAGTGCAGGTCCTGACCTCTCCCTTGATTGCTACCACCTGGTCCATAGTTAATGGTAGGTCCTTAACCCTCCTCGTGCCCCCAGCAGCTGGTCCCCAGCTTATTGCTGGGGCCTGACCACTGTCATCTTGTGCCCAGGTTACAGAGTTAGGAAGAGTGCTTGTTCCACTGTTAGGAACAGGCATGAGAAGCACTGTTCCCAAGCTTAGCCTCCACCTCTGTCCCACTACACCTCTATGGACTGCGTACCTCCATACAACATCTTTTTCCTCTTGAGGTTCAAGTTGTTGCAGCTCGTCTTCCGCTCTGCCCCACGGGGCTGGTGAGCTGCTGTGGGGAAGGGCCGGACAGAGCACAGGCCACAGAGAGGTTCCTTGTCCCAGCAAAGACCACAGCAGACTGAAAAGCTCAGCCCTACGCTAATCTAGGGATAGAGGGTGGGTACTGTTAGGTAGTGATGAAGGCCTTGGGAGGAGAGGCCAGCACTCAGTGTTTCTAAGGACCCCCAACCTGCCCGATTCTGGCTGTCACTTCACCCCTCCTGTAAGAGCAGAGGCAATCCTGAATAGCACCATTGTTCTTTTCCCTTTCCAGTCCAAATTCAAAATCATCACCTTTAATGTCGCTGGGCTTGTGTCTTAATTTGCATTCATCTTTCCGATTCACCTTAGCCTGAGGCATTCATTGAACAAGAGAAGATAATTTATACGTTTGCAAAAAGATTGTACTTAGTAAGGCTGCAGAATTGGCTGAATAATATGTCAAATGAAAGCCAACAGATAACTGATAAAATGATCACATTAAAATGCTGATGTTTGGGAGTGAGCCCTTGGCACATGACATGAAAACTATGCTGTATCTGCTCGTTGCTTTGGAGCCAGCACTCAATTCACATGATAGAAAAGGACACGCTATTCTGCAGTTTACATCCTCTAATACCCTATTGGTTTTACAGTGCTGAATTTGGACACAAAAGTTGCTCTCCTCCCCCTCCATATCGTCGAATACTTGCTTTCATGCCAACACATCTTGGTCTGATTAGTCTCCTTGATTAGAGGCTAAAGTAAAAAGTCAGGTGTATAGGATTCCCATTATCCTTTATTTCTCTGGTTCTAAGAACAGGTCAGATAGAGTTATTTCAGTGAAAATGTGAACAATCAACTTCTGTTTACCATTAACCTTCAGTTTTCTTTTCTTAAAATCAAATCAGGGCTTGGTAGGCAGTTATTTTCATACACGTCCCTTGATCAGTGGAACAATCTGTCAAAAGCCATTAAAGCCACTGTTAGGTTGAATTGCATTCAAAGCTAAACTATCCAATCATTTAAAGGGCTATGATGATTGTTTTTAATACAGTATACATTTATTTCTCTCTCTGAGTAGTAGCATAACTTTGAAACTGAGCCTGTATGACTAGGGCTTTTTGCTATCAGCAATCCTGAGAGGCTTGGTTTGCTGTAGAAGGTGAATGTCTACGTAAAAGAGGAAAAAGTGAACACGGTGATATCACCTGTGTGTTCTCAGAAGTTTTTTCACTTATTTCCTACTTCATTACATCAGTCAAGGTGTAATGCATACGGAATGGGAAGACGTTTTTCAAGGTCCTTTGCTCAAACGTTTCACCGAAAAAATTAACGGCTAATTGTACTAATATTTTAAAGTGGCTTTTGATCTTAAGATCTCAGGATGTTTTACACAAGAGAAACTGAGGTAGAGGTCAAATGTGCAGATGTGTTCTGAGTGCTAATGCTGGAGCAGAGCATACATAATGCCCCATCACTGGCGTGTCCTGATTACTTCCAGTTAATCAGCTCCAGTTACGGGTTAAGGATGCTCTCAGAGAACTTTTTTTCTCCAAAGATATATCTGAAAGCAGAGCTGGAATCTGCCCTTCTCATACAATATTTAACGTATTATTTAATTGTACAACACGTGGTAATACATCTCATGTAATAGACATCTTTCAGACCTCCTAATGCTTGATTAAACTTTAGAGTGAATCTTTTAGTTACATTCCAAGTCCCTGAGGTCTCAATGGGAAAAGGTGAATTTTACTGAAACTATTAAATTTTTCCATGGAGAATATGCAGAGAATATTACAGTACAATCCACATTCTTCTGGCTCTGTTTTAAATACGTTCACTGGACAGTCCCCCAGGGTGGTGTAACTGCTGTACTAGGAAACTGAAGAAAATCCCCTGTGGGTATTTGGGTGCTATTTATCAAGGTGAAGATGCATTGCTGGAACATGCTGGAGTGCTTGTTATGCACCTGTTAGCACTTTTTGTCTGGTACCTATTTCGTAGTCTGGTAGTACTTTACTGAGAGCACTACTTTTCTAGTTATTTTGATGAACATCCTAATACTTTATTACCCAAACATTATCAAAGCATTCCATGGTTCTTTCATTGTCGTTCTTTCCCTTCTGTCCACCAATGCCCTTTCTTTCCCATTTATTTCATTATTAATAGTAATGCTATTAAGAAGTTGTGTTCTTTGTTAGGCTGTCATGGCTTTAAAGTGAGAAAACATAAAAACTGTATCAGGTAGCTTTTTCTCAAGTACATTTATTTTCCAGCCTATTTATTGTGACATTTTTGCTCATTGCTTATTTGCTATTGCTACATGTAATTTTTATTAAAGACTATCTGTATAAAAATGTGAGATGTATATTTAATTTTGTGTAATATATTTGCTAATTTACCCACATTTGTAAAATAAATCACTTAAAGAATGTCTTTGTCTATCATTTTTCCTCCAGAAGGTGTTAGCTCTTATCATCAATACTTCATTGTTCCAGTAAATGGAAGATGGACTAAGAGGAGCGTACTTTCCATGCCATTCAGATGCCTACATGAGCAAATTAATTTTTGTAAGCTTCCTATATGCTGATTAGCGAGAGGTAAGCTTCTTCAGAGCAGTAAACTCAAAGGTACGCTGAACCTGCCCTTCAGTGGGGCATCTCTTTCTAACTGAACTGTACTACAAGCCCAAGCCAAGTGCCATAGTTATCCTCATCTGCCTATGCGAACAGTTTGTTGATTGGAAATAAATAGGAGGTAGTGGGGAGCTTACTATCATCATTGAAATTCTTGGAATTACATTCTGATTGTATTGCAGGTCTTCTAGTATGGAAGGCAGATTAATTTCCTTTACTTTGGTAAGACTCACACTATAAATGGACATAACTAACTCCCCCCACACACACTCCCCTTGTACTAGTGCTTCCCTCAATGCAAATATATGGTTCTACTACTGAATTTAGAAGTATTCTTCTGGCTATGCAACCTCACACTTCCCATATCCAACCCACACTCTTACATGATGTGAGCGCTAATAACCCAGTGCCTACCAGCACTGCATCAACCTATTGGAGTGTATAAACAAGATTTCCTATGTTTATTGCAGTAGAAGGTGCAATGAAAAACACATGCAGTTGTTAAATAAAGCAATATTGAAGAAATGTCTTGCACACACAAAAAAAAAAATGCGGTGAGGTTTGTGATGGCTGTTGTTTCTAGACTTTGTGATGGGTTCTGCTGTCTCAAAGGAACAGAGTTGCAATCAGTTCTCTCTCTCATGGCTGTAGATAGCCCTAAGTCAAAGCTACCCTGGATTCAGGTTACAGGGTAAGACAAGGATCAATCCTGCAAGTTTCATTTGGTATGCTGAAGAATGACATTGTAAAGTCCAGCAGGCTGATTTGATATGCACATGCCCGTGACACTTAGATGCACTGCAGTGTTCTGTATTAGGAGTGTCCTTAACTCCAAAGGCTGTGTGCCCAGTTATTCTGCATTACTAGATTCCAGCCAGGAGGTGATGAAAGCGTGAATAACAGAGGCCAGGTTATTATTCCTGCCAGGATGGAATGGAGTCTTCTAGCCAAAAAGAGTTGACAGAGAACATTTTTCACAAATTCACCAGCTTAGAGTCAGCAAGGCATCCAGGAGCTAAGAAAATTGATTTCTTAGCCTAGTACATTCTTTCCTTGGCTTCAGAAAAGTTTAACGAAAAGTAAGTGTGTAGGCAACTGGATGAAAGGACAACTTGGGAAAACAGTATTATTCTTAAATATTTCTTACAATTCATTGTAACATATATTACAATACTCTAGCAAGACTAAGATGAGCTTCCCTTGTATCTAGATTTCCTTAAGCTGATCCTTTTTTTTTTTTTTTTCTGGTTCCCTCAGAGCCAAAGGTTTCTTAGATTTTCCCAGTCTTTATCTTTTTATAAAAATGGTTAAAACACCATCAGGGAGCCTTTTCTGGGGATATACAAGCACAAGAAGACTTCACCCCTCTTCACTCAAAAGTAAGGCACTCTTTCAGTCTCTGCAGTAGAGAACAGCTTGTATTAAATGAAGCAGAGACTAATCAGGATGCCTCCTCTTGCACTAGCGGCTAGGGAAGCCAGATACTTTTGCTGGAACAGGGATGAAACAAACTGGAATTTCCTGCACCAGCCAATCTCCTGTGCCGTAGGAGGAAGCTGTCCTCTAAAAAGTAAAACTGAAAACCTGCCTTTAAAAAGCAGTTGCTTGCAAAGCCCCTCATGCAAGCCAGACCCTAAAGGCAAAAAGTACCTGAGAATACTGAGAGCCAAGAAGATAGAAAAGTTTAATTCCAAATTCTTGAGATGCATCATGGTTTTTGTTGATTCAGCGGGAAGGAGGGTGTATCACCCCAAGGAGGCTCCCCTGCACAGCACCTTTTAATACCACCTGATTAAGCATTGCTTGTTGAGTTTTGAATTTTACCCTAATCCTATTCTTTCTGTTGCAAATCTGTCATAAAAGCCTAAATCCTCTCTGGGGAGTGGGACTTGTAGTTGTCCTTCCATCGCAAAGACTACATACGGTTAGAACACCGCACGTAAGTAACACAGAATGTGTACACTGTGCTAAAAGATATTCTCCCATCCCTTCAGTGGAAAAACTTAATTTCTGAACTAAAAGGTTTAAAGTTATATTGCTGACATTACAGGTCTGCAAATCATCTATCAGTCACAGGGTCTTTATTTTGCCGTTACACAGTCATAACTAGAAATAGTTTCTACTAACAGCTTTTTACAATGTTGGCATTTTTATTCCAAGATCATTCAAATTACAGAACCGTCATCTCAAAATAGAGAAAAAAAAAAAGAAATAGAGAAAGTTTGTGTCACTCTGGATACTTGCTTTTCCAGTGAGTGAAGAGTATGATTTTAGAGTTTTTAATTGAGCCCTTTTCTACTAGATACCATACGTGCAAGTTTTGACCTAATCTATATGATATCCTCCATAAATAAGTCTATTCTGTACAATTAAATTTTATTTCAACAGGTATGTGTGAAATTTGTTGCGTAAGTATCGCTAACACTTCAGAACTAACGGCACTTCATAAATCAGGCTTCTGTTATTATCCTATTCCTAGCTGCATCTTAATTATTTGGGTTCAAATACAGAGCACTGTTTTATAAGCCTTCATATTTTCTGTTTACAAGGATTTTACTAACATCTAATAAATTTAATGACCTCTAATAACAAGAGGAAGTGAAATCCTACTTAGCAAATTCATAGCTTTTCAATGTATCTTGTGGCTTTATGGCATTTCAAACCCTAGGAATGTAAAAGCTGTTTAAGGAGCTGTTGCTGGGTTCAACTAGCTGCAGAGACTGTTAAGTTATTTTTGTTTCTCTTTTATTGCTTAACCTCTGGGGCCTAACTCTGGGCTACCTGATAAAGCAGCCGTTGAGGAACTTTAAACCTTACAAGCTTTGAGTTGATAGACATAGAACAAGGTCTTGTATTAAACAGACATTTTAAAAACATAATTTCAAATCTGGAAATTGATTGTGGCTTGACCTATTTATTTTGAAGAGCTCACTGTTTCTTACTATCTCTGCTTTGCTGATGTTATTAGATCCATTGTTTTTTTACCAGAACTCCCAACTGATAGAAGAAAAATCAATGCAGTGCAAAGCTTGTTGGGCAGCAGCACTTTCATTAGAGTCAGGGCCACAATTTGCTAACTAAGACCAAGTTATGACATTCCCACTTTTAAAGGTTACAAACTCTTGTATTGTGCAGCTCTCAGTATTCTCAGAAGTCCACAATCCAACACATGAAGCAGGCTGGGAACAGAGCAATCTTTTAAAAAAAAATCCATATTACACACTGATTTTTTAGTACATGCTAATATGAGAATTACAGAGAATTACAGATCATGCAGAACTTCTTTTCAATGCTGATTTTTGAACAAAGTGTATGTCCAAAGTAACTCTTCCCAGGCTTTTTTTATTATTTATCTACATACCCTTATGCTCACTATTTTAATCACCTTTTGGGCATAATGATCTCTCAGCCGCCTGTTGCAGTGTGCATTTGGCACCTGCCCAAATGGTACAGAGCAGCACGCAAAGGGGTCTTGGAGGAGGCCCCCTTCTCGATGCAGTAGCCTGCGCCAGCTCATCTCAGATTGAGGATGCTCAGAGGTCTGTAGTTCAAACACACGTCTGCCCAGCTAATGGGGTCAGAACATCTTCCTCCAATAATGGATTGGTTCTCTCTTGGGTAAAGTGCCTCTAAGAGAAATTGAGAGAAGATCCATCCTTAAATAAGATTTGATGCAGCCCAGGAGAATGACAATTACAGCTTTTACTAACACTATTCCTAAGGCAAAGTCAAGCTTTATACAAAACAGAGGATGACAGGGTACTCGGGGAGCTTTTCTAGTGTAGCGACTCATAGAGAAGACCGTGCTGCGGAGAAGTTTTGAGAGAGCAAATGCAGCTCACACAGGTGGCTTTGCTGTTGAAGACAGCGAGGGGCGGCCCTGTGTGGGTCACCTTGGTAAAGCCTGAGTTATTTTCTTCTTGTGCTGAGTGCAGCTGGTGATGGCAACAGATGGTTTCATCCAGCAGGTGCAAAACACAGGAGCCACCCCTGGGGTGAAGGTTCAGGGAGGCAGCCAAGTTGTACAGTAACAGAGGGGCTTGGAAGGGGCTGCCAAAATAAAGTTAGGAGCGCAACTGGAGTGCACCCCGAGCAGCGTTTTGCCGGGGCTTAGCATGTCCCATGGCAGAAGTCTCAGCCGAGGGGCTCTGCAGAGGTGGTTGCAGTGGGAACGGTGAGCTCCCTCCAACAGCTTCGGCTTGCTGCTGCTTGCAGTGACAGCTGCCTTTTGCGGTTGCTGATCAGACTCACCTCTCTCTTCCGTCCCGGGCCCTGCAGCTCGACCTATCCCAAAACACACTGTAATACCTACCAACTTCGGCTATGTCCGTGTCCTCTCCTGTTTTCCCCTTCGCTGAGTGCTCAGATGGAGGCTGCAGGAGGTGGAGGCTGCGGGAGGCAGCGCTGGTGCCAGCACCTTCCTGCTACCTCGGCTGGGAGTAGGTATGACAAGACATTTGGGCATCAGGGCTGTCGTAGTGGAAAGAGTTGATGCAATGTGGCACATTGAACTGCAGATGATGGCCTTTTTTTTTTCTCTTTGAGAAAAAGCACATCACTCATTACTGATGGCTAAAGAGCAGGAAGAGAGAAATCTCTCCAATTTTACATGCAAAAGTTTGCCAAAGAAGGAGTTAAATGAACAGTGATCTAATGTAGGCATCGAATGGTTACAAAGAGCTGCACCAGCAGATGACTGTGGCTCTTTACACCCTCAAAACCATGAACCCCAAGGGGGCTGATGTAAAACCAGTGATAAGCTGGGATTTTAACAAACCTCTTGAGTACCCGTCCCGCTTCTGCCAACCTACCACTGCTCCTGCCACTTGTGTGTAGCAGTCGTACAAAAAAAAACCCTCAGTTCCCCTCAGCACTGCCTGCGGTAAGTAGCACTGGGTAACGGTGTTTGCTTATCCAAGGCGAGCCCTCCAAACTTGCACCGGCAACCACTGGAGCAGCGTGTCTGTAATTACTGAAAGGGCTGTGTCATTCCTCCTTAATTCATATTTACTGTGCATCCCTGTCAGAGCCTCACAGGGCAAAAGATAAAAGAATACAGGCTCCTGTAGCGTAAACACAGTGCTAAGGAGTAATGAAAATATATTTCCTGAAATGCAGTGCCGTATTTTCTATTATTTAGAAACACTGTACATCATTATTCTAGGGAGAAGTAAAATATGTAAAAACATTTCTGTACATTTCTTCTCTAAAGCTCACACCAAGCCTTTCTTTCCGTTTTTTTAAAGCAGCCATTTAATAAAGCCTGACACTTAGTAGCAATGTTTTGAAATAATTTTTGCTGCTCTGCCAGCAGTTGGCTTTGCTGTGAATCTCTAAAGACAAATCCATCTACAGCGAATCTAGCAAAATTCAGCTCCGTGTTGTATGTCAGGGTTGAGGACTACTTGTCAGCTCTGGCACTGTCAGATTTTATCTTTAAATATGACAGGCAATTTGTTCAGGGAGCACTTCTGAATGACAAGATATAGTGGTGTTGTAAAACATGGCACCTGTGTGGTATGCCCTGCCTTTGTGGACATCAGAGGCTATTGTTTCCTTTGCTATTAGACAGCCACAGTCACACAGTAAGGTGTGTAAAATGTTCACAGAAACCTTTTAAATAGACTAGCAGGAAAGTAGATACCCTCCGGTCATTTAAGTCAGGCCATTTATCATTTTATCTTATAAAACACAACATTCACTAAAATATGATGTAAGGAGAAAACCAAATGCTCTGCTGAGCAGCGCTGGTTGCAAGCCCAGCCTTTGAACCAGGCTGCTATAAAAGGGTTTATCTTTGAAGTGCCAGACAGTAGAAAAATTAGGATTTTAACTCCTTCCCAATCAGATAGGTGTCAAGAGCCACGCAAAGGGCTCCTGTTGACACATGGGCTGCATCAGGTCCTGCTGAAATACCCAGTGCTTACTGCGGTGGGGCTTCCTGGAACGGGGCACTAAGAACAGCTGATGAAACATTAGCACACCTAAAATGTTTGCTTTAAAAACAAATACACAGAGGGTCGTAGAGGATAATGATTTTACAATTAAAAAAAAAAAAAAAAAAAAACAAAAAAACAGATTTAACTATCAAAAGTAAACTGCATACGCACTGTGGGCATGCCACTGCCAAAGTCAATGGAGAGTTGTTCCACGCTGCCAGAGCAGTGTTTGCATGCTGGTGTAAGTAGTCTTCTTCAGAGCGTGGCCAACACTGAGTAAACCCAGTGAAAATCTGATCCTACAAAGACCCTGCATGCAAGCACATCCTGTTCTGTCTGTCTCTGAGCAATGCTGGTGCTCTTGCCCAGCTGACAGCAAGTGATGGGAATATTCTGGAGCAACTGGGAGGAGGCCAAGCAATTCTTTTAAAAGAAAAAAAAAAAAAACTCTTGAGACTCTTTTGTTTCTGATGCCTAAGAAGTGGCCAAGGTATTGTTGATTGAATGCCTTCTGCTCCTGCAAACGCGTGGCAGCAGCATTTGAGCTTCACTCGCTGTCCTGGCAGGGACCGAGGCTCTGTTAGGTCAGTGACGTGAAGTCCAGACTGAGGCATTTCTGTACAGATTTTCTGGATCCAAGAACAAGGAAACTATCAAAAGGCATGGTAACACTGTGGTCAAATCAGTGTCCTGCTGTCCATTGAAAGGCATGCAATGTTTGGTATCTTACCTGAAGGCTCGAGTCCTGGAAATTAGTGATTCTGTAAGAACGTTGTTTTGGCTTTCATGTAAGAAGCAAATATTTAGACTTTTCTGCCTGGAATCGAAGCGAACCCTGCAAATTCAAACACTAGGTGGCAAATATAGAGATCCCTATTAAAACCTTCTATTACAAACAGAGCCACAATCTTCATTGTTGCAGGCCTGCCCAGTGAATAGCACTTAGAGGTGGTTGTACTGGATGTGCATGTAGCTTTACCATGGCAATTGAGCAAAAATAAATATAACGCAAGCTAATGGGCAATAGGGTGGGATCAGGGGTTAAGATGCAGTGTATATGCAAAGTGGACCCCTCATTGAAAGGATTTGGCATGGCTCAAATATACTTTTGTGTTTCTTACTCTGAATAGAAATGAACAGCTGTCTTCTCACCAAGGGGTGTATGCTTTAAAGGAAATTCTGCAGATGAGGAAAGGAGAGAGCCTGCACTACGTCTTCCTCATTGAGAGACAAAATTGTCATATTCATTCCTAATGTAATTTCCAACTTCAGTAGAAGAATATGATATTTATTTTAAAATACCACAATTGTGTTCAGGTATGTATGAATTAACTTTGGATGCTTTTTTATCTGTTTCCTTTTTATATACAAGGTTGTCATCATTTTAGAACCACTGGGAAAACTGTCAATACATCTTAGCTAAGTTAAGATCTTCTGAGAATTAGGTTCATCTTCTAAGATGGTTTCCATAACCGATGAAAAGCAAGAAGCAGCTCCAGGGGATTAGTCATTCCACCTGGTTTTGATATTTATTTCAGGAGAGGATGAGCTGTCTCTGAAGAAGCCTATCCCTTCCTGTTGACTCTAGATAGCTAAGATAACTTGCTTGTCTGATGTTCAGGTAGCTAAATTTGGCTGAGGAAAGTCCATCTTTAGTCATCTAAGTGCCTCAACTTTCTCTCACCTATTTCTGAAGGATGTTTGCCTTCTCTGCATTCACAAGCACTTGACCATCAGTGGTACATTAACTTCATAATGAAATCTAATTCAAAGGACTTTTAAAAACAAGGAGAAAGATCTTGTAACTACTAGTGATGGATGATTGCTATGGTCACACAGAGCAACATAAATCTTGGTGGCACGCCCAACGATAAAAAGCAGACAAATTCAGCATCTCAGGGAAGTCATGTATTTAAGCACAGGAGAGACATGCAGGGAAAGGTTTTTAGACCTTACCTCCATTAGGAGGGCAGATAAACACCCAGTGAAGTAATTTTGCCTGCCCATCACTGAATAATGTGCTCTGAAATGGAGAGCTACACTGCACTTCCACTCTCTTCAAGCAAGTGGCCTTGCCAGCAATTTTAGAGAGAATGTAATGAGAGAAGAAATCCCCTCAAACATTCAGGCAACCACATACATCCCAATTAACTGCCCCAAATAACTGAAGCTGCTGTGTGTAATTACTAGTTATCTGCCTGCTGAAGTTCACTAGTAATTAGGTGTAAAGTACTTGACATGTTTTCCAAATGTGTATTTACCATTTCCAAATGGTGTCTGTGTTGTGCAGCTGTATAAAAAGCATTGGGGTTAAGGTATGGGAGGGAATTTTTTAAAGGTGGAAGTTGAAAATCTGGGTTAAAAGTGGACTAATCAGCAGTGAAAGCAAAAGTAGCCGTGTCTCAGAAATTGTGCTCCAGTGGTCGGTGTATGATCTTTTGCAGTGATAGCAGTTTCTCCTCTAAAATACTGTGATTTGAGTATTTGTATTACAGGAAAACTGAGATGCGCCAACTAGGAAGGAGTAGTTCATCATGTTAAGCACTCTACAAATACAATGCACTGGTGAGCATGCTTTAGTAGTTCCCTCTATAGATAGTCTACAAAAGATATAACTCAATGCTATCTGCAGTAAAAGGGTATTTGGGGTGTTTTTAGTGGGAATAGTAGTTTTGTGCTTTAGTGGGCTCCTTGTGTCCTCAGTTTACCTCAAAATAATAGTTTAAAATAGCCAGGAATGGCTTCCTTGGCAGGGAAAATTTGCAATTAATTGATGTACAAGATGCCACTTCCCTCTAAGGACGTGGTTACCCACAGCTGTAGTAAGTCCAAGATGACATGGGAAATGAGGGAACAAACAGGGAATGGAAACAAATATGTACAAGCTCCATTTACTTTCTCAGCTGCTCAGGAGGAAGCCTTGAGTCTGTGGCAATGGAGGGCACTAGAAAAGGGACAGGAGGGAACTCAAAAGAGGCTGGAAGAACCAAGCAGACAGTTTTGAAGGCAGAAAGGTAGGTGGGAATGCTCCTCCACACTTTGAATTTACTATGGCGTTTTGCAGTAAGTAGTGCTTTTGGTAGAATAAGTTGAGATTTACTTTTTGTGATTAATAGAGGAATCCAATGGAAACGTGGAAGTTTCTCAGCGTGACTGTTTCATCTGTAGGAACCAGGCCTTGGTACCTTGTGGACAAAGCTTGGCTTGGCAAGCTCTGTCACTTGCTGTGAGGTGTTTTAACTGTTTCCTCAATGGGGAGAAGCCTCTGAGGACACATTTTCATCATTTGTCCACCTCTGAGTTGTTCTAAAGAGTTTTGAATTTATGGCCAACTTTAATCAAATGTGAAAGAGAAATTCAAGAGCAGAAGAGGAAAGCTCAGAAATTTTGGTGAAATTTGGAAAGCAGCAATGGAGAAGAGTTGTATAGCAGTGTCTCCTCCGAGGAGAAGGCAGAACTTGACCATTGCTGTCCCGTTGCAGCAGCCATCTGGTCAGTCAGTCACAGTGTGGTCGGTCTCCTGCACAGAGAAAATATTGAACAACATGGAGAGAGCTGGGCTCTTGTGGTGAGGGGATAGGGGCAGGGATTTTGGTAACAAAAAATTCCAACCCATGGGAAATCAGGGTTCATTAGTTCTGCTGCTCACAAAACAACTTCTTTCTGGTAACCTTGGGAAAAGTCTCTCTGTTGTACACTTATAAATCAAGGGTATTATTATTTGAAGTGCTTTAGCTGTATAAAAGCTAATGTTTAGCTGTATAAAAGCTAATGTTTTTCCAGGTTCCAAAGAATTATGCACAATGGACACACGTTCTTAACTCAGGTATGCCTGTAACAGTCGGTGTGGCACTTTGGGTAGAACTGGGGTATGTATTGAGCATTTCAGCCCCAGGTCAGCGAAGCTGACCTGATGGATCAGGTCCAGTGCTTTGCATCTCAGTTTTCTAACTGTTTGAGCAGAGGTTATTTCTGAAGAATAAATCATTTAACCTGGTTTCCTAAGGAATTGTGATGTCTGCAATTGCTCTATATGTTCACACATATGTCTCTTAGTTCTGATCACCCAAGGACCTATTTAAACTAAATATAACTGAAGGAGGAGGTACGTTTCTGCAAGTTTTGTGAAGCTAGAAAAGAGGCATTGTTAGTACTAGAAAGGAAAAGGCTGTTTTGATAACTCAGTCCTAGCAGAAATCAAGCCCTTCAGAGGCATTAAATGACAAGACAGCTTTACAGCAAATAAGAATTCATGGCTCATACGGCTTAGAGAGCTACCTGTGTTTGTTATGGTGATAAAGCTTTAAAAAAAAAAAAAAAAGACATATTAAAAAAATTGTTCAGAATTCTTACTCCAAAATGATGATCTTTTTCTTGTTAAGGGACACATGTGGCAGCCTACACATTGATACAGACATGAACTAGCGTCATCCAGAAGCAATGCTGTTTCTCTCCGTGGCCGTGGGGCTGTTAGGAAGCCTGGCTGGCCCCAGGATCCCTGCCCTGGTCACCTTTCTGTACTCCTAGAAGGGGAACAATGAAAGGAAAGTTGGCCCAGACATACTAATCTGAGTCCTAGGATGAGGAACAAATAGCTTGTCAAATCACAGTATTATGAGAGATAATGTTTCTGTTACTCATACAAAGAGTTAGCAATTACATTGCAGCTTTATTTTGGTTTGCTTTTCTTTAAAATCAAATGAATATCAATCTACAATCAATAAAAAAAGTTGCCTATAGGCAGTTTTGCCTTCGAATCTACTTCATGGATCAGCTGCTAGTAATTTATACAGAGTCAATAAGACACATTTCAAAAGTGAGGTTTTTCTCCCAAAAGGCAAAACTGCTCTAATTTACAGCTGGATATGAACCGGGCAAACAACATACACCTGAAGTAAATGTAATTTCTAATTTACAAGCAACTCCAGTGAAAGATTAGATCTGATCTGCTCTCTATGCAAGTAATCTATGGATATTTATATTATGATAACTGTAGAGCATAAATTGCTTTTGTTTTTTCTTTTGGGTATCTTTTTCATTTGTTTGTTTAGCAAAACCTGCAGGGGAAACGAGAACAGCTATAATTACAGTCACAGTTACAAGTTGTGGGGTCTGTAGATAATAAGCTACAAGGCATTTCTATTGAGCTTTTTTATTATTATTTAGTTAAAGAATGCTTTTTCCCAAGACAATCCATCTGTATTTTGTAGGAAGGAAAATCAAAGCAATAGCTGTCAAATATCTGTGAGATAGCAGATTTACAAATTAATCCCATTGCTTGGTATTTCCACAAAGCTTGCAATCCATAATTGGTGCTAGAAACTATAATTAACTTATTAGAAGCACTATGGCAGTTAGGTGTGCAAAATGGCAGCAGGTGTGTAATATCATTAAAAATACTCGGTATAAAAAGCACCTCTGAGTTTTATCCCTTTAGTTTCATGCTACCAGCTGCCAATTTGATTGGTTAAGTAGTTTTGGGCCGTGCAATACTCTTTCTTTTGGATTGATGTGTTTATTACTTTTTATGACAGGGGATCCCAAGGCAGATGTTCAATAAAGAAACAAGCTGCTACAGACCAGAGTAAAGAGATAGGTGGTGTAGATGCAGGAAATTGGGAAAGTTATCATATGCAGTAAGTTGTTATTGAAGATTTTGCTCCCAGCATTTGTAGCAGTTGTGTTATATGCTCTTCCACAGACAGTAATCTAACAGGGAATTATTGAAAGCCAAGTGCCAAGATTTTAAATTGCTCTATATGATCTGGAGCTGCTACTCAAACAGGGAGCTGGAGCTTTGAAATTTTATAAAGATGTGACCGTGCCATTTTTAGGAGAAATGTGCGTCAACTGTTTGAGCTGGTTTGCTCGTGCACAGCCTTTTCTCACCAAGACAGATACACAGCTGAAGATGTTTTCCTTTGCACCTTAGGTAATCATTTATGTTAGTACAAAGTAAGTGAAAATCATTACTTGGAAGGAAAATAGCTCAGAATTTGGATAAAGGGGAACAAACTCGTAGTTGTGTGGAGGTCTGATTTATGCATCAATCAAAGCCAAGTTCTGCTCTATTTTCACCAGCAAAAATGCGGGATCATCACATTTAGGTGAATGGGGGCATACAGATGGATCCACGAGAAAAGCAATAAGAGAGACAGGTTTTTTAATTCCTGTAACTGCTCACAGCTTGGTTTGTGTTTTGTGCAGTTTTAAAGTGAAGAGAGAATACAAGTTTCTTTCATTGCAGTCAGAAACTTTTGCACACTCCTGTAGGGAAAAAGCAAATACTTTCTGGAGAGACTTGTTGGCATAGCACATCATCTCCTTTCAAGTGCTTTAAAAGGAAGCAATAGAATGTGATTGACAGAAAAATTTCCTTTCTAATTGTTTTGGTATATTGTGCTGGTTTTGTGACTTTAGTTTAGTGTATTACAACCAGATAGGAGGAGAGCTAATTCATGAAAGAGATTTTATTTTCTAATTTGATTTTTGTTAATACCCCTAAAGCCTCCAGAGGCAGATGGCCAACATGTTTAGATGACATTGAGAGCAAAGTGTTCTGCTCCGTCCATGTTCTTTAATCCACTGCTTTCCTTTAGTTTCTTACCAGCAAATATTAGTGTCATCCCTGAAACAGTATTCTTCCACCTGTGTTTTGAAGGGATCAGTGTCTTGCTCTGCTTTTTGCCACCCCTGAAATGCTTCCTGCCATAGCCCTGTAATCTCCTGACCTTTCTGAGGCTCAGCTGTTCAAACTCCAGTGGGCACAAAACACTGCCCTGCCTTCTCCTGCAAACAAAGAAGGTGTGACCAACCTTGCCATCCTGAATTTTCCCACTCCCGTGTGTGTTAACAGTCACTTGAAACCTACCTCTTTGCTCGTAAGACCGTTGCAGACTTGTTTCAGCCTGCCTCGGAGGCGCTGCCTTTCTGTACCCTCTGCTTCTTCCTATTTGTTTTGTTTATAAATTAAGGCATGGGTTGTAAGGAGAAAAATGGTCTCTTGCCATCTGTGGGGTGAAATGTTTTCCAAATCCCCCAAAAGTCCTGAGGGCTGCAGGACTTCCCATGGCCTGAAAAGACAGATGTCATGAGCTGGGGCAGGTCACTTCCCAGCTCTTCCATTCTTTAAGTGGAAAGCTACTGAGCTCTTGAGGGGAATAAAAAAGAAAAAGCTCCAGAGATTATTAGATTTAGGGTAATTATTAGACTATATGTCAGACCAGGCTAAACAACAAATTATATATGATATTTAGAATATCTGTCGATTGAAGTGCAATTAGCAGTAGACACTGAGATAGGTCGGTGAAGGCTGACACTAGAAATGATGAAGAGAAATGCCAAAAAAAGAAGTGGTGATGACCAGAAGTGGTGTTATTGTGAGGGGCGAACACAAAACTTGAGAGGACTTTCAGTAGCAGGATGTATCATCGGTGTGTCTCAAAGCACTAACAAAGAGTTGGAAGAGACAATGCTGACCTCAGGAGCTGAGGAGTAGAGGGACAAGGGAGATGAGAATCATGCTAAAAAGCAATATAAGCAGTTGTGGGAAGTGACGTTTTTAAAACAAACCACTGTGGTTCCTGTATTGTACAAACCTAATAAGACATAGTGAAAAATATTGGATTTATTTTTACAAGTTAAAAGTGACCTTGTTGGCCTTATGAATGGATTGACTTCTCACAGTACCTCTTAAGGGCATTAGGGTTATGACTAACTCATAAAAATAAATCCAATATTTTCCCCTTGGCCATGTCATATCCAGTGTTGGAATTCAGCTGTGAGAACTGGTGGGGCTCTGACTTTCATTTAGTTTGACCTCCCATTATGAGGAGTACTCTGCTCTCAATCCTGGTGGGCTGCAGCATAATTCCAACAGCGGTCATATCACATACTGAATGGAAATAGAGAAAAAATCCCAAGAAGGCCTAGAAAATAGAGGGTCGGGCAAAAAAGTATATAACTGAAAACAACATATAAAAGGAGTAAGAGTTTCAAATACTGATAGTTTTTTTCCTTCCCTGTTTTTCATTTGACCTGCATAGCAAATCAAGGCTGTTACATTATACACTGAGTATGGAGGAAAAAAAATCCTAGCTGATGACTTAGCTCATACAGATATTCCATTCTATTCGAGTCAGAAGAACATTAAAAAAAAAAAGAAGAAAATAATTAGAGAATAAGTGGTTTAAAATGTACATGAGGGCTTTAAAAGTGGCAGACACCCCAAACTAGTATTTGTGATAGCACAAGATCTCTACCAAGCAATGACCTTGTCCAAAGCAGTTGGAAAACATAGTTTGGTTCAGCATCCTTGGATGCCTGCAGCTATGGATGAGAAGGTTTGTTCCCACACCTTCCTAGGCTGTCTACCACTGAAGGACTGTATTGGCTTTGTGCCAAGAGGAAAGTAGTCTTGCTGTAGTTACTGCGAGGCATAGATGAGTAAAGGTTTGTTTTAAGTGTGTAACAGATGTGCTGTTTTTATAACCTATGTATTCCACATCTCTGCCCTGCCTGATAACCATTCCCTTTCTAACAGGCTCAGAAAAGGCTATGTTCTTCTTGGCTGAGTTAGTTTTCAAGCTCCAGCGCATGCATCTGGACGTAGTCTTGGGCAACTGGCTTGAGGTGGTCCAGCCTGAGTAGGGAATTGCACCAATTAGCCCCCAAACGCACCTTCCAACCTCAGCAACTGTGTGATTCTGATACCATCATCTTGAATCCAAGCTGTCTAGGCTAATTTACCTTGTCAAGAAATACAAGGTGGACAGAAAACCAGTTAATGACATAGCAGTGGTGTCATTGGGTTAACAAGAAGGTTTGGCCATTAAAATTAGCTAGGCCAAACTACAATAGAAGCAACATGAGATTAAAGATTTCCTGCACTGTGACTGTCCTTGCAAGGATAAACCCTAAACTAGTTTAATTTGGGTCAAGCACAAACTCTAGTGCAAAGAACATATAAATCCTTGTGTCTGTGTTTATCTGAAGCCATGTTGTATTCCAACCTTGGTTACTGTGAGGTCAGTTTTGACATTGTTCAGTGTTGCCCTTTCTCCTCACAAATGCTCCCCCAACAACTTGAGCAGCTTGCTGAATTAGAACTGTAGAAAATCACCAATGACATGCATATGCTGTAGGCATTTTTGAGGTTGCAGGGCTAACAGTAAATATTCACACTTAAAATACTGAATTTAGGTTTATATGCCATGGAAATGTTGAGCACCTTCTTTGCTTTGTTTCCTCTGCTTCTGCTTTTCCCATGACTCTTTTATTACACTGAGCAAGTTCCGTATCTGTAACATCCAGAAGTTGATGAGTTCTCATGTTGCATTTCCTTATTTTTCTCTGAAAATTTTCAATAAGTATTATTTTACCTGCATTGTTCTGGTGTCCCAAGTATTCCCATAGTCAGATCAATCATGGGAAAAATTTAATTCCCCCATCCAGAGATACAGGGTTCCTGCAGTCTGAGAGATTTCAGCCCCGCTCCGTGCTGCCTGGTTGTGCAGTGGACGAATGGTAAGCTTTCCTCTGGAACAGCCCATGGCCCTTATTATGCCCCAGGCCAGGCAAATACCGTGCTCTGAGCATCATGGTGACCTCTGCAATCACTACTGCATGCTAAAAGGTGCCTTGGCAAGTAAGCTGTAACCGCAGATTTAGCTTTCTTTATGAGACACCGTAGTCAGGATTTAAAGGTGTTTTTCCTAAATGTGACAAACAAGCCTGCTGAACCAGCTAAGAACTCTTATTTATATAAACTGGCAGTGATGTTACCTTGTATAAAATATGTTTAATTCTAACCAATGCATTTTTGAGTTATAGTTTCCATAAATATTTGTGAATACATTATGATAAAATCTAAAACCTTGGCAACAGTTAAAAGGAAAGAGTTTGCAGATAAAAATCAATATTGCCTGCAGTATCCCAAGAGAACATACTGCTAGTGAAGTTTAAATTAGCTTTTCCCTAAAATCCAAGACATTCCTGCAGCACACTTTAAAGCATCTTAAAGTGTGAAGGAGTTAAGCTAATTACTGTAGCATTTGAAGACAAGACATTTGTAAAATTAATGGGCTAAAGTCTGCAGTCTTTTCATTCAGCAAAAATTCCCACTGCAGTTGTGTGTTTATAGAAGAGCTGCAGAGTTTGGTCCCCTGCTTTCAGACAGTGGCATCTAGCAACAAAATACTCCAAATACCTTTTTCAGCAAGTCATGCAGCCCGTTTGGAGCAGCTCTGCAAAGCAAAACATGTGTGCTAAAGGCCTGAATTCTACACTGTGGGTGTTTCAGGGAAGTTTACATCAAATTAGCTCAGGTCTGGTGCCATGCAGTGAGTGCTCACCTGTGGCTGGAGAACCTCCCTTCAGTTTCACCTGAGGGGAGCCCAGCTCTCCCAGTGGCTTTCTGCTCTGTGGCGTAAACCAAAGCACGGCGAGCGGTGGTGTTTGGGAGAGTCACCTCAGGAGCGTGCTCCTCGTCTGAACTAAAACACTACCATAGAGACGTTGTGATGAGTGAAGGAGAGTTGTGGTAGCAGCCCCAGGTAGCATGGGCCCCCTTGCAGTAATGCTACCCCGCTTTACCTTTCTCTTGAAGCATGATGCTGAGTCCTGCACAAAACTGAGGCTGGCAGAGCCCTTGGGAAGGCACATGGTTGCAAACTGCTCTTCTTCCTGTGCACCAGCGATGAGCAGAAGTAGCTGGTGTGAGGGCAGGGATGGTGTTTACCTGGGAAACCCAGAGCCCTGTGTTTGGGTCAGGCACGAGCTCTGTTCAGCAGCTTCATTCTTGCTCGGTGTTGAAGTTCTCACACTAGGACATGACTACAGAATACAGATAAATAGGGAGGAATTCAGTTAACAGTTTCTTTTGTGAAGTGTTAGAAGGATGCAACCCTCTGCTAAAGTATTTATAAGGCAAAGCACTGGTCCACTGCAATCCATTGGCACCACTCTCATTGCAGAAAACACTGACCTCTGAGCTCAGGCTTCGAAAGGCAAGTTGTCTGCTAGTCAAGTTGATCCCAGTCTGTTTCTCCTCTAAACCAGTCCAAGTCAGTAGGGGAATTACAGAGGAGACCGCAACAACTTGTGCTGCCCCCTTAACGATGAGTAGCCTTGTTCCTTCCAGGCTGCAGGGACATTTCTTCCACATCTGTTTTTTAGCTGAAGATTTTTACAAGGCATTCACAAATGTGAAAAAAAATTAGTATATTATGTGAACATTCACCCAGCTGCATCTTGCCATGCTTTATTTTGGCTATGGAAGCTGCTAGCTGGAAAAAGGTCAGGATAACTATAACAGACTTTTGGGTTCTTGCTGTTTGAGAGACTCCAGACTTCACTCACCTTAAAAAAACATTGGTTTGGTTTCCTGACAGGTAGGGCTCAATTAACGGAAATTAAAAGTTGGTTTGAGGTGGAGGGTGGTTGGCTGGGTATGGGAGAGGATAGCTGGCTCAGAATTTTCTGCATGGACTCTGCTGTAAAATGGTTAAATATATGTTTCACATTTTTTATCTAAATATAATTGCATTTCTGAGTATTGGTCAGATGAAAAGAAACAGTGCACCAGATGCAACACACACACACACACACACACACACACACACACACACGGATTTCCCTGCCCTTCATCTTTCTAGAAAAATCTAGTCCTTCCAGTAGATTCATTTTCAGATGAGGTTGCTTGTCTTTTTCCAGTTCAAAGATGGAGTGAATAACTGAAGTTAGACTGGCAAAAGTAGTATAGAAAATTGTTCAGACTCACAGGAAAAGTGAGATAATTGCCCTTCTTACAGCTATCAGCCAATACAGCTTAGTTTCACTGGAGCAGTGACTGTTAGTATTTGGTTTCTTCCCAACTGCAATTTGAGGAAGGTTTTTAAATAAAATTTTCTAACTGTTCCTTAGCCCTTTGCCATGTTCTTAGAGTTTGCAGCAATTTCCCAAGTAACAAGCCCTTATTATTGCAAACCCTATATTAAAAATGCTTATGTAGTTGCTGTGCGGCTCACCAGTCTTTTGCAGGGTATCTTTAGTGCCTGTGTGCTTACGAGTTTATTGATTCCAACCACGGTCTGAATCTGTCCCCTGCCTTTAAATTCTTTCCGCGTTTTTTGATGCATCAATAACTTGTGAGTCTTTTACCTGCTTTCTTGCAGCTGCTTAGTGTCTCAGTCACCCTTTTGGCTCGTAGTAGGAGCCTTCAGACTTCCCCTGTAGCTGCCTGTCTGCACGCAGGTAATAGCAATGCCTGTGAGCGCCGGGTCCTGGCACGCAGGACTTCCCCTGTTCATCCCCAGCAGCTGCCCTTTTAGTGCAGGCTGGAGAGCTCGCAGTCTCCTTGACAGATTCCAGAATGTCCTCTCTGAATTGTTTCTTCCCTGGGGCAATCTAAAGGAATTTGCCTCAGATGACCGCATTCAAGCAAATCTCACCCTTACATTTCACTTTAGTCAATTTAAATCTCACACTTTATGTGGCCTTGCCTGCATAGCCTATGTCATCCTTCACTGCAATACAGATCTGCTCCTATCTCGTTACAACGTGCTCAGCTCTACCACCGGGTTTGATATACACATACAGAGCTATACTGAATTATTAAGGGTTTCACTTAAACCAGCAAGGCTCGGGAAGTTTTGAAATTCTATCTTTAATGTGACCTGTAAGGTTTAGGTACTAGAGATGTCTCTCAACAGTCGATGCCTTTAATACGCTCTGTGCTGCAGTAGTTTATCAGAATGGGAAATTGGAAAGGATGGCGCTTCAATCTGCAGCAATTATATGGAATTTGAGGTAGAAATATGTATTCTGACTTCGGACACCTCTGGCTCTATTGCAGCTTGGCTGCAACAAAAAAAATAAGGACCTTTTCCTCTTATGTACATAAACACTGAAATCCTTAAATCTTCCTTGTCAGACAAAAGCCTGGGCATTCCATGATAATATTTTTCATGTGCCTTACAGTAGGAATTATTCTGAGTGTTCAACTTTGCCTCAGTAGGTCAGAGATGATATTCTTTTTATACAGATCTTTAATATAAGCAATATTCTCTCTCACCCCTGACTCATAATACAGCAGTTTTCCTTCAAAGCGTAAATTAAAGTGAAGCCACAAAAGGGTCATTAACGGACTTGGCAGAGTCAATATTGAGGGTATCGTGTACTGCCTGTTTAATATTAAAAGCAAAGTCAATGGAAGTATGGCCTTAATATATGTGGGCTTTGTGAATACCAAAGAGATTGTGGGGAAAGTTTAAAGTTAGGAGTGTGCAGAGAGATGAAACAGCTTGTGAGGAAGCATAATGTTGGGGTTCATTCCTGAAAACCCAGGAAAATGCATGCCTGCAGTTAGGATTAGCAGAGGATTAGCATGGTGTCATCCACTGTATTTCATACTTGGAATTTTAAAGAATTCTGGTGGAGGGAAAAGATTTGTAGTTCCAGAGCTGCCATTTGAACAGCAATATCCGAATCACTGGCTAATCTTATCCTTCAAAATAAAGAATGGGAAGGCCAGGATGCCATAGCGAAACCCTCTACAGAATATACTTTGCGAGAGAACTAGTAAGACACACAGCGTAACTTTATTCTGCTTACAGAGTGTGAGACTTTTAGAGGACCAATTAAAAGAGACTTAAAATGCAATTAAAGGAGAAATCACTTGGCAACAGGGCATTAGCTATCTCTCCAATCAGCATTGCATTAGCAAGCCTTTAGGAAGAGATTTGCTGGTGGATAAAATCTTTGCAAAGCATAACAGCATGGCTGAGCGACAGCGGCTGATAGGCGCTGGGAGAAACCGGCCTCCAGGGAAGGGACCCGGACTGTGTTCTTCTTGCTGTGCTGGGATGTGAATGGTGCCAAGTGCTGGGAGAGAAAGCAAATTCATAGAGCTGGCTGCACTGGAGAACAGAGGCCACAACTTGCAGCACATCTAGCCCTGCAGATGCCCACAGTGCCACACAGCTGCTCTGCAGCAAACTGCCAGCAGAAGGGATGCACTAAGCAGAGTGTGTGGGAGACCAAGCGGCATGCACAGGGCTCGTGCTAGTGCACAGCACTCTCACTGATTTGGCAATGAATATTTATTATCTTGGTATATAATTGCATCTTTAGCTGGCTCAAACGTCTTCTATCAGGTGACATGAAGGTGCACAGATTTGGCATAACTGCTTGCCAGACCAGGGCCTGAGACATCTTTATGTCAGAAAATGACCAGCTTTGGTCTTTGGAGTTGGGCAGTTTGACTCTTCATGGTGTCTGGAGGGGACGTGGATCATGATTTTTTTCAGAAAGGAGGCTCAAGGTTTCACCATGGTGAGATTTCAAAGATTTCTTCTACTTCCTTCTATGTAGGATCTTGTCTGCACAAGGAGTTTCTCCTAGGCTTTCACTGTCCCAGTCTTCTCTTTTTCGGCATGTACCACCAAGGAAAAGAAGTCCTTTTCCTTTGCCAACATTCCTTGTGGTTGAGATTTCCCTCCAAAGCTATTAAACCCTGAGTTCACTTTTTACGGGGAATAACCACATGGGAAGACCAGTGAAGGGAAAGGTGCATTGCTGGACAAACAGCACCACACTAGGGATGGGGACAAATTCTGCTGTTCTGAATCTGGCCTTACCCTCAGCTAGCATTGCTGCACTCTGATCTCACATTTTTCTAGTAATTGCACTTTTGATCAAGCAGCTGAAATTTGGATGGGAGAAGGAGACGGGGCACATGCTGTTTGTACCTGGCTAGGCCACTCTTGCATCACGTGTAGCACATGAACGGGTCGAGCTCTCTTACCCTTCTGGCAAATGGTACTAGAGGAGGCAGCCCTTCTGCTTCTGCAACTGCCAGCGCGGATCTTTTGAATACCAGTCTGGGTGTCCCTGGGAGATGTCAGACACCAGTGCCATGACTCAGTTCTACTTCAGTGGACTCCTTAGTAAAGCTGCAGGGGATGAGGAAGGTGGGGAGGTGTGTCAACGCGCCCTACTCCTGCACCATGGACTTATCCTTGAAGTGCACCTCTGTACTGGAACAAGGTGATGTTTCGGATATTGCTTAAAGTTTTTATATGTTGGATTTTGAGCCTGGGAGCCATAAACCAGAAAAGTCTGAAGGAGATAAGATGAGCACTTGTACTAAGAAAATACCAAAGGCAGAAGCAAGGATTTTTTGTCATTGTTGTTTTTCTTCTGTGTCTGTTTGTTTTTTGAGGAACAAATCAGTACGTAGCAGATGTGTATGTGTGTGTCCAGAAAAAAGGACTTACCAGGAACTTCCCTTTGTGAAGTTAGGGGCTGCAGCCCCAGAGCTGAGTTTGACCTGGAGGCCTGACCCAGGCAATACTCCTTGTCCTTGGGATGGACTGCCTGCCGCAGCCTGCAGCTGAATTGTGCCTGATGCTCTCCTTCAGATGAGGTGATGAATGTCGTGAATGTGGCTTTATCAATAGATGGAAAATGTCCTTTTAAATATCTACATCTGCTTAGGCATTTAAGGCTGTGAGTGAGGCCTTTTGGAGATGAAAATGTACGTATGTGGGTACTCTGCAGTCACAAACTGCAGCCTGCTTTGTTCAGCCAGGGGTTCTGCTCTGCTTGCGCAGCGCGGCGTCATACGTGGCTCTGCACGACACAAAAATAGTTTTAATTGTCTGTAATGTATGGCGAAGAGCCACGGCGACAAACTGCTTCCAACTGTCTCATGCCAGAGCCGATCCCTGAGAAGCTGCGGTCGGCCACAGCTCCGGCCCAGCACCAGGCCGCAGGATGACAAATCCTAGGACGTGCAGCGGTGGCAGCACAAGGATTCATGCGAACACCAGAGAGACACCATAAAAATAAGTGACTCTTCTGAGTTACATCTAAAAAGTAATCTGTGCTACATGCAAATCTGTGTTACATGCAAAAAAACCCTGTCAATCCCAGGATCCATTGCACCTCCTTTTTTCCTGCTGTTAGCCATGCGCTACTACTAACAATGTGCAGAAATGAACATTAATTTATTTTTCTTTTCCTACTGCTGATTATGTTTCAGAACATTCTTGGGCATTTCTTAGCAAAATGGCTCCAGATTTGCATAATTACAGCTGTGCTGGTTTTTCAGATTTTAATAATGGGTATTTAACTTTTTGTTGTTGTTTTGTGGCTTTTTGTGTGTGTGTGTGGAGGGAAATACCTTAAGAGAATGCAGAGCAAAAGCCTGGCCATTTTATTTTAAGCTCTGTTGCGTGGACAGTAGTGAATAATTAAATCATCCACACCTTATCTAGAATGAAAGGAAGGCTATTTACTTGTGCCTGCCCCTGAACACAGCAGAGTGCTGGAAGGCCACTTGTTCAGCCAAAGCACGGTGAACCTGAGCTGCAGAGCCTCGCCGTGAAGCATGGGGCTGACGTTCCAATTTAGAAGCATCACGGAAAATCTTAATCAGTGCAACCAAATTAGCAGAGGGAAGCTTTTACACCATGTTCATTGTTTACGCTTATCATTTTTAATAAATTTTAAATGCTTTTACAGGTGTGGAAATAGGCATATTACCAAGATAATTTTCTTAATCATAGACATCTTAGATTTAGATGTGACATTCATTGTAGTTGCCTTGCTCTATCTCACAGCTTTCTGAAAGCCAGCTAGGTTTCCAACATCATCTCTGTGGTGCAAGTAGTCTCTTGATTGACATATCTCCAAATAAGCCTTTGAATAGCTTTCCATATTGGCCTTGAAATAATTCAGATGTCAAATTACCTCTTGCCAGACTTCCTGACTCCACCAGGCCCCTTGAATATGTTTTTTAAAGTATTTAGGGGGAAAATATTAAATTTTTTCTAAGCTGGGTCAGGGTTCATAGTATTTGCTAATACAGAGGCAGGCAAGGAAGATATTTACTTGGGGAAGGCTTTTGGGGTATTTTGTGCAACCGCTGCAGGTTGGGACAGCCTTTGGTTTGTGTCTCTGAGCTTTGCATGCCTCCAGCTTTTGGCATCTTTGCATTTTTCTCCTGTTTTCCTTTCAAGACAAATAAGGAAACATTTTTCAGTCTTTTCACCTTTTAGCAAGGCCCGTGTATTCAAAATTCATGTTGAACCACTTTGCAGTTTGACAAGGAACATACTCCTGCTTCTCATTTTGTTCCCTTAAAACTCACTTCCAGCTGAAATGCATTGAAAAGCACAGATCCCTTCTCACCACTGTGAGCACTGGTAGGCTTCCATCTGCCACGGTGTGCTGCACGCTGCATTGCAGCTCCTTAACAATTGCTCTTCATAACATTTGTGCAATGCAAGTAGCCCGGAGGAATGATACGTGCTCTTGGCTTTGGCGCACAGAGGCAGCCACATCTTCCTGAGCTGCTGGAGAATTATTGTCTGGTTAAGGATTGCCCTAATTACTGGCTTCTCTTTCTGAGTGGACATTATAATAAATTTCCTCTTGACATTGTTCTACTAAATACTGTGCTGTCCAAGGGCCAAATTTTGGCCCTTTGCAAAAAAATCCCACAGCCTTGCTGTGCTCAGTACCCTTCATAATCCAGCACGGGTCTCCTGCTGAAGGATCTGGTGGAAAGCAGAAGTTTCCCTGGTAATTGCTCAGAAAGTTGTCTTTGAAAATGGTCTGTCCTTTCGGGTTTTGTTGTTCTTATGCTGGAATAAGGTAATGGAACAAATGAGGCTTACGAGGATGTTGTTATCCAGCTCAGTGGTGTCACTGATGAAACCTTGCAAGTGGGCATGTAAGCCAGGATGGGGGAAATGCAAGTGAAATTCAACCGTTTGTATATTTTCTCTACTAAGTTCATGACATCACAGATACTAGGAAGTAAAACTTGTTATCAAAAGCTTAACTGGCTAGAACGAACACTTCCCAGGTAGACGTCAACAAGGGTGTTAGTTGACAAAGTATTTCAAATCTGGAAAGAAACTTAAAGCTCCAAGTGTTTTCTCCCTGCAACATGGGACAAAGCTATGCTGCAGTCAGATGGAAGCTGCAGCAGTTGCCTATATTTTTTAATAAAATCAAAATAAAAATGTCACTGCAGTGCATTTGCTTTATATAACGCACTAATAATGAGAAACAAAGGTAACATTGATTTAATTGTAGGGAGTAATGAGTAAAAACAGTATTTTTTTTTTTGTCCTGGTTTTATGATCCACAGTGCAATTATAAAAGTGGAAGGAAATGTGCTTATTTGCTATCTACATTATTAAATTGGATATCCCCTTAATCAGGCCTTCTATCTCGTTTGCCTGGTGTGTTTAACTTGTACTGGTGGTTTTGTGTCCACAACCATGTGAAAAACTGGTTAGTGGCAGCTTAGCACTATTAAGACCGTGTTTGCTGCAAGCAGGTACTATTTGTCAGGTGGCACAGAAATGCTGCAGAACCATCGACCTAAAATGCCCACAAGTATTGTTTCTTTTAAAAGAATTTCCTAGCTCTAGCCTTATCTTACAATGTAGGCTTAAATAATCTGAAAGGTAAATAATCAAAGAAAAGTTATTACCCAAGACTGCTTACAGTGCTATTAAATCCAAGTCTCTATGTACTGTTGAAGATGCTGTAGTTAATTTTAGAAACAAGCATGTGACAATAGTTACACACTATCAAAAATGTTTAAACTCAGTGATTATGATCCAAAAGTAATTATACACTGCATTCAAAAGAGACAGTTCAATGCATCGCAGAGATCGGTTACAACCAAAATCTGTGAATAGAAGCAGTGAGCTTGTATGACTGTCACGCAAAGCCCTACGAAATTACTATTCACTTCGATTAACTTTCAGTGACCGTGTCTATAGGCTGCCTGGTTAATGGTTTTCTGTCAATACTGTAAAAATGCTAACCTGTCTTTACATCTAATCAATTTTGAAATGGCTCTTTACATAAATGGTCTATTCCTTTTCTTCATTAAAAAAAAGCAATCAAATAGGATTGAACTGAACAAGCAGTTGTAAAAAAAAAAAATACAATAATTAATTTTGAGTCTGTGTATTTTGAAGTAGTTGTCCTTGAGTATTTTCTTCGTCACCATTTTTTTAAAGGGCATTGAAAATCAATGTTTCACTTTACTATCATCCATCTTTATATAGTAATAAATTAAGTGGAAAGTATTGATATTTTTGACTTAGCTTTTAAAATTTACATACTAATGACAATTGTACCCTTGTGACTTTTGATTTCTGTTGCTGTTTACTGACACTGACTAGAGGGAAATTTTGTCATCTGGGGACCATTTTTCCTCTGCAGGAGTAAGACAGTGTCACGTCTCTGGTAATACTATGCTTGAGATCTTAGCCATAGTCTCTCTTGCTGGACTTCTTTTCAAAACAGAGTGTACAAAGTGCAAATGGTTGGAATGCTTCCCGTGTTGCTCCATCTCTGTGTGTTCCAGCTAAACCAGCAGGTGTTGGGAACCTGATGGGGCTGCTGGAACAGCAATGAGCATGGTGGGCGGCTGCAAAGGCAAGCGGTGCTGACAAACACCCTGCCTTAGGGTGCCCTCAGTGATGCAGCCAGCCCTAGGAGGGACGGAGCAGCATTTGGGCATGCATTTGGAAGGGGGTGGGTGACTTTGCAGCTCTGACTGTGAATCCTATCTTATCCTTTCTGGCTGTTTTTCTTCTGTATGCTAGTCTCATAAGCAATGTCTGGGTGGTATGATAGCTAAAAGCACCCTAAATCCAGTGCATAAAGGAAGGAAGCTTTCATGGTTTCTGTGATCCTTTTAAATATATTATTTAGAATATAGCCCGCTGTTATTGCAGAAAGTTAAGAGGGGCTATTTTTAGTGGTGCATGAATACTTGAAAAAATTATTTGCAAGTGTTATTGTAAGTGAAAGATGCAAGTTAATTTAGCAGTGTTTGCTACATCTTTGTTCGCTGTCTGGGAACATTCTGAGCTCTTTTCTTTGCACAAAAACATTTGCGGAAAGAACTCGTGATTATAAATGACCAGTGCCAGAAGTAAATGGTCATCTTGTGCATTCTCTGCTGGCATGGGAATCGGCTAACCAGATACCAGAGGGAGAGAGCGAAACACCATGTGACTTAGGTGAGGAGATTGCCTGGCACAAATGCTGATTGCACAAAGAACATAAAAAGGCTCAAAGCAATAGTGGTGGTTTAAAAAAAAAAAAAAAAAAAGACAAAAAACAAAACCCTGCCAGTAAAGCACTGGCAGCAGCTTGCTGACGTGACCCATTTGCCGGGTAATTCTAAGTAGCAAATAGATACACAAGCTCACTGTCAGTTTGCAGATAATTTGCAAACAAGAAAAAGGAGTTACAAGTGTTGAATATCTTGTTCATTGCAAGTATCTCCGTTCTAGTTATCTTCTCCTGTTTATCCTCTACCAAATAAATTCTTAGAGCATTTCTTCCTCCTATCGCGTGATTTGTTTGGGCAGGCAATTCTATTTACTTTCACTTTTGGACACCTTCCTGTTAAAACAATGACTTAGTTTATTGCCTACTAATGTCCATTACTGTGCTAGACCTCTCATTTACTAACCTACAGGTGGAAAACAAATGCCTTTGCACTGAGCAATAAAACCAAATATTGACAGGGCAGCCATGCTGGATATTCTGCATGCAGCAATATGTAAGTAGGTGTGTTCATGTGATGTCGTGTAAATACTGTACTGGAAAGATATTGAGTGGGTGCAAAAGTTAATGACAAATAGTGCGCCAAAGGCCAGATTCTGAAATGCTTTACTGTGCATCTTACTCCAAAAGTCTGTCTTATTGAACTAACAGGTTTTTCTATGAGTAACTGAGCATGGGCTCATGGCTTGGCTTTAAGGACAGCATTACATAGTCTGGGTTGGAAGGGGCCTCAGGAGGTCTCTAGTCCAGCCCCCAGGTTAGTATGGGCTTCAAAGAGGTTGTTGAGGGCTTTTTCTCATTGGGTCTTGAAAATCTTCAAGGATGGAGACTGCACCTGCTCTCCGGGCACCTCATGCCCCTGCTTGGCTAGCCTGGGGGGAGGGTCCTCCTCATCTCCCATCCAGACCTCCCGCTTCGCCTTTTGTGCATTGTCTCTCGTTCTCCCACCACGCTGCGTAGAGCCTGGCTCCATCTCCTCGCTGCACACTCACAGGTCCTGGGGCTGCTGTCAGGCCGTCCCTCATCCGTCCATCCCTTCTGCAGGTAGGACAAGCCCTGCCCCCTGCACCTCCCCTGCAGCCCTCTCCAGTATGGTGGCTCTCATCGGTAGCCGGCTGTGAGCGAGCTCCTCTAGCCGAGAGGACAGGAGCAGGCTCTAGTGCAAACACCTAAAAAAATATTGTGTCTTTGTCGGCACTGAGCAGCTCTGTGACTTTGTGGGACTCCTCCCTCCTCCAGAAAATGCCACAGGACCCGCGTGGAGCTGCCCTGCACTCGGGGCACAAGCTTGGTGGGTGCACTGTACTCATGCCAGCGCCTTTTTTCTTCCTCTGAGCAAACAGTGGTTCAGTCATAAAGGCTAATTTGCACAGCAATATTGATTGCCTGCAACACGCTCAATTCTAGTTTAGATTCCCTGGGATAAAGACACAGCAGCACTGATGTGTTTTTTCCCTCTGGAACTTGAAGGGTGCTGGAAAAGGCAAACACAAAAGAAATTGTGCACCAAGGTACAGACAAACCATATGTTAGCTGCAGCTCTCCCCAGGGCAAGGTGCTAAGTTTTGTTTACATTTTGCCAAGACAGCAATAAATTGCTTGTTTACAGATGACAGGAAGAAATGGGATGTCTTTAAAAGCTAGCTATGCACACAGATGCAAACACCACACGGACAGATGCACATCTTTGAGCAAAGTAAAATTATTGCTCCCTTCCTGGACCTCCCTTCCCCCCCCCCTTTTTTTTGGGGAGGGAGGAGGGTTAGCCAATCCTGGCGATCATTATGCAGGATTATAAAAATATTAAGGCTGATGAAAGTGTGCCTTCTCCAATTTCAAGCTGAATGGTGTAGTGCGCTATTAGATCAAACTGACCAGGATGTGCCTTGCAGCCCTGTCTATGTGCAAAGGACAGAAAATATGAGAGGTGTGGAGAAGGACTCACTTTCATCAAAGTATCAGTTTCCAGGATAGTTTGGAAGCCCACAGCATTATTGTATTACACATTGCACAGAAGCGTGCCTTGTTCTTTTTTTTTTTTAGTGTTTTAGAAATAAAAGACTTTTCTTCCAAATTGCGCTGGGAGGCAAATTCTTCAACAGTGTAATAGAAAATGTTAGACAATATTCCTTACTGGAGCTATTGACATTTTTGGTAGTCGTGACACTTTGATTTTTCTCAAAACATATGGATCAAGCCTGAGTGTGTTATTGGACAGGAAGACCTGATGAAAGGCCTTCCTTTATCTTTCTTTGTATTTTTTCCCCTCTGTTTGTTCATGGCTTTCTCTCTGAATATAATCGTGGTTTTCTTATGCTGCCCAGGGAGTCGTTATTGCCTTACTAAATATTTTATAGTGCACAGTGCACCATACCTGCCAACCGGTTATTATTTGTTATATAAAAAAATAAAGGGATAGCATGTGAAAAGGAGTGTGTGTTAAAATTTCAAAACTACACACAGAATAATTTTAAACCCTTAAATTAGATGTCAGGCTGGTTTTGCTTTTTGGATTATTTTTTTTTTGCTTGAAAAAGGTCTGCTTATAGTTTGTTTTTTTTCCCCTCTCTTTTTGGTATGTGTTCCTTGCTATGATTCCAAGCACTTGTTTCCTCACAGTTTCGTTTCCTATTTGTTCAAAAGGGAAAAGTTCAAAGCCACTCTGGCAGCTGAGGGAAAAGCTTGCTGAATACTAACCCTCAAGTGTCTGTCTTGTCCTGACCTTGAGAAAGTAGCAGTAAACTGTTCCATTGCAAACACCACATGTGTGTTTTGTTAGACCAGGTTAGGAGGGGTCAGAGCTCACCTGAGGCTCGGGCTGCAGATTTAGACTTCTTTTCAGCAGCATAATGTATTTTTAAAAAGGGACATTCTCGCCTTTGTATGGGCCTAATATAGGCTCTGTTTAAAAACCTGTCAAAATCCCAAGCACACACTCCATAAAATATAAATAAGTACTTACTGTTTGCAGATGTTGCTTGTTTTTCATAATGTTTGTATTTGAAGTCCCGAATCCCCGCTTCCTGTCAGAGCCAGCCCTGGTGCTTTAGTCCATTTATTTCTGAAGGAACGGGAAGAACTTCAAAATGCAATTTCTCAATGAAGACACTTTCTGTCAAATCTGTCAGCATTCGCAGCACAATTACCTTTTTTCAGACTAAGGCTCGCGTTTATGGCTTTGACTGCATGCACAACCCCTCTCCCCCCCGGCTCCGCTCACGCAGTTGCTGTTTTTAAAAGGCTCCTACTTGCATTGCATTGTGACTTTGGGTGCTTTCGAAGTGCAGGGGGAACTCGGCAGGCCTTTCTCCTATTTGCATGTTTTAATTCATTTGCTAACAGATACAAAGGGCATTGTCGGGAGCAGTTCTGTCCTGGGAAAAGGGAGAGAGCAGATTTTTTCGTGTGCCATCTCTCCAGCACCTCCCTGGGTAAGGGGAGCTCTGCCGAGCCATTTCTCAACAGGGGAGAGAGGAGACAGGCAAAAAGGATTGTTTCAGACCCCCAGGTCGCCTCAGAGGAAGACCGGCGTTTGCTGACCTGCTGTCTGTCTGCTGAGCAGATATAGATCATTTTTAGGGGATCGTCTAAATTCCACTTAATCCAAAGAGAATTTTCCCAGATTTGGATGGAGCTTTTCTTCCGCCCGCATCACAAGAAGCGGTGCGCTTGATGGATAGCTTATTGGAAATTATCGACGGGATTATTTGAGGTCATTCTCACACCAAAAACGTGAATTCGGCCGGACCGAGGACCTCGCTCACACACCATGCTGTGGCCCTGGCAGCAGAGGAGAGCCTCCCCCGGGGGCAAGAGCGGCGCTGCCGGCTAGGCCAGGGCACCCGAGGCCCGAAAGCAGGCCCCCTGCGTGCCCTGGCTCTCCAGTGCGCGTTTCCCCACCGTGGTAGCGAGCCTTACCTCAACGTTCCTGCCTCAGTCACCATCTTTCTAGGTGAAGTTTCTTTTCCCCACCTCCCTCCTCCAGCAGTTTAACCTTTCCGCTAGCGGCAGGCTCTTTGGTGTGCAATGCCACCTCACTGCTGGCAAGGAGAGGGGAGAAGAAAAGCCTCTCCTTTGTATTACAGATTCAAAGGGTCATTATTCCTCCGTTCCCCACGGACAAATGTGTGAAGATTATTGTGGCAAGTTAGTATTTATTCTGAAGCCCTAATATGATCCTCTTGAACATTTTAATAATGCATTCTCTGGGGTCCGCGCTGCAAGTGTTTAAAAGGCAGCAATACGCGTTAGCACTGCCTGGCTGCTTCTCTGCTGAAACAGCCGAAGTTATGGCTTTGCTTTTGATCAGGCCCTGCTTTAAAAAAAAAAAATACAAGAGTGCCTTTGCCCCCATCCTCACTAGCCTCGATTTCTTTTATCTGTTACATTGATCTGGAAGCAAGGACAAGGCCATGGTATTATATGTCCACATTTGTTACACTGATTTACGAGTTTCTTAATTCCAAAAACCTTACCTTATCAATGGCCTCAGGAAGTCCTAAAGCCCTGATATTAAGCAGAGAAAGACCATTTAGAATCAAAATAGGTGTTCTGTCTCTTGTTTTTTGTGGGTGTTGTTTTGTCTTTGGAGACAAATATAGGATAAACAGTGTTCACTTGCAATTTGCTTCTTTCTCTGCAATTTTAAAGCTTTCCTAAGCATGTGTTGTTTCTGTAGGACCTGATTATAAACATATGCGGGCGACAATGTGCAAACATGCTTGGATCAGGTCAGTGGAGTTTTGCTTCATCTTTAAAGCTCAAAAGCCATAAATCAAGATGAAAATACTCCAGCCAAGAGCTTTACCAATTGATACAATTTTAAAATAGGCCGCTGCTAAGGCTTGGGGGAAAGCTGACATGATGACTTTTATAATAGCAGAACGTTTAAGGTTATAGAAATAAAAGGAAGAGGATGAAATCAGTCGCGTTGATCTTAGCCTGCAGGCTCTCTCAGCTAACTCGAAGCTCCAGCAATTATTTCTGCTCTGGCTTTTCCCCCTTTTTTCCAGCAGTCTGTTTGAAATGAAGCAGAACCAGGCATGGCAAGCTTATCAGTGTCGTTAGCTGACAGGGAGCACATCACACCTGCTTTTACTTGCTAGTTTTTCAGGCACTTTATGCCACAGAAGAATGTTGATTTTGTTCTTATAATGTGTAAAGATTCATTTATTTCACCTTTTGAACTTGACAGAGCCACTCAATTTTGATGGGAGTTGGTTTTCATCCTGGCATTTGGGAAGCCCTGGCAATTACTGGACTGTGGCCCAGGGCTACCTGGGTGACACGTCGAGATGATCGCATCCACCAGGCCATGGGGCTGGCCCCGCTGAAACCCCCAGCCCTCTGAAAGCCCACGGGACCAAGCAGGGCTTGGAGATGGCCAAGGCTTGACCATGCCGACATCCCCTTGGCTGTTTGTAGAGCTGGGCTCAGAGAAAGGCATCCCACGGATGCTCACCATGGCACCAGGCAACAGTGCGGGCTTTCAGCTGTGCCATACCACTGGAGGAGTCCTGGTTAGAAAGGACGGCAAGCATGGGCCCAGAAAGCTTCTCTTCTTACTTACTTGCCATCTTTTTGGTTTTAATCTTACCTGAATTTTCTAATTTCTCCTTACAGAAAAACTTGCGCATTACATTTATTGCCTGATACATGCTTATTTTAGCAGCTCCTGCCCACTTTGCTATGTAATTGCATAAGATTAGGAAGATCATAACCCATTCCAAGAGGTCTCACCCATCTTTTCCAAGAACCTGCTCCGTCTGCGGTACAGATAAGTCATTCTTCCCGTGTGCTCCAGCACAGCACGTCTAATCGTACTGCTGGAGGAGCAAAGGAATTCACTCACGTAACAGGTCCCATTATAGATATTCTGTCATCTCCATTTCAAACCTGTGAAAGCCGTATTTTGAGTACTACTGCCAAGTGTGATAACAGGAGTCTTGCACAGCACAAGAGAGCTTGAGTATCTGGGATCTGTAGTACGTTGTTGTTCGTACACAGCCCTACCTTTAGCTGCACAACGAAGCTTGCAGGATGCGAGCTTGTAGCACTGAGAGCCGTGGGATTCTCTCTGCTGACTTCTAATGACAGCAGCTCAGACCTGCTCTAAAGCAGGCACTCATGCAAAATATTTCAAACGTATCTTGCAGCTATTGTTCTTTCCTAGCCAAACAGCCTAGCAGCGACAGATTTTTAACTATTGAAGACTTCCAGACCACTGGCTAATAGACAGGCATTTCGTGCCTACGTTCCAGGTGCTCTTAAAAAGTGATTATTGTATCTGAGCTCTGCTTTCCAGGTTTTAATACATCGTTGCTGATTAGTTCCTTCACCTTGGGTCTTTGGGCATGTTTATCAGAAGAAATTCAGAACAAATTTAGGCTATGGGCCTATGACACGAACACCTTTCTGCTCCTTGCCGAAGGCGCAGACTGTGGTAGGACTGACGGCGAGGTGTGTGCTCCAGCGCTCCCCAGCCTCCTGGGGGAGGCCGAAGAGGGAGGCCAAGGTCTCCGCTTTGAGCTGGGTTTGTGGAAAGGTGGAAAGCAGCACTGGGAACGACCTCAGAGAGGCAGCTATTGAAGAACCACAGCTCGAGGGCCAAATGCCAGGAGGGGCAGTGACCTGTGCGGGCAGGATTTGACCCTGTGGTCAAATTCAGGAACACGGTCCCACCTGTGCTTTGCAGTAAAGCGGCATGGATTAGCGGTTCCTGGGGCTTATTTTCCTGAATCTAGTGATAAACACCTTGAAGGACTGTGTGATAGATGTGTACAGAAACAATTCAAGTGCTGTGGAGGGTGTCACAAAACAAACCCAGACTCTCTGCAAGCTGGTTCCTTTATCAGCTCTTCTGGGCAGGTTACCCTATATTTTGAAACATGTTCCTGTTTGTCAGAGTGCCATGCAAGTGTTTTTAACAAATATGGATAACGTATTGTTTTATTTGGCTAATTGTCAGGATGAAGATTTCTTTTTTTTAAAGCAGGCTTATTTTAACGGGCAATTGTTGAGCAGTATTACTGCTAGCATTTTTCTTTTCCTGAGGTTCAATCTGAAACAGTTAATCCGAGTGTATATTTATAAGAAATTTCACTTTTAAATATTTGATTATCGATTAAACATAAAGTTTGAACACTGCAATTGCAAGGTCGATTGATTTCAGGAGCTTGGCCTGTCCTCTCAAGAGAATGCCTTGCAAAAAGGACTGATTTGAAACATGCATAATCTTTACCCCTTCCTTCTCCCACAATTTCTAAGGGTTCAGATTTTCCAGGCTGTGTGTAAGGGATAAAGGAATCGTAATGTGCAAGAAAGCATTGTAAGACTCCTGCTATTCCACAATCAGCTGTAACTGTCCAGCACAATATGTTACACGCAGGCATAAAATATGGTCCTGTGTGCCTTTATGGATTATGTGCTGATGAATATTTATTATGTCTCATTATTGCGAAATATTCAAGCAAGAGCATCTGATTGACAATTATTTTATTGCTGTTTATTTGTTATCATTTTTGCTTTGGCAGGAGCTTGAAAACTGACATGCATTTTCCTGTCTATATTTGGCTTTGGAAATTGGTTTAAAATGTATGAATTTAAAGAAATTACCCAAAGCAAACTAATCTTCGTTTGACCTTAGGTTATGTTTTGTGGTATCCTAATACCACCTCCATTATTCTCTTTGGTCTTTAGTTTATACTAACGGGCTGATATTATGCTAGGCAACTTTAATTAGGGTGTCTATTGCTTAGTAGGCAGCATTTTTGCTTTCAGGCAAGTATGACATGCTGTACAGGGGAGACTTAATTCCTGTTTAGGGAAAAACCTTAATACATCTCAGATGCCAAGTGCATAGTGAGCAACCAGTCTTAGATGGGGGGGGAAGGTTTTCTCCTCTAGATACAAAACACCGATAATCCCATTAATGTAAATGAGTGATTACACATGTGCATATCACTGGGAGAATACATTGTCAGGAGATGCCAGAATTTTAGATGAGATAGAAATAGCACATAGCATATCATTTAATGAAGATCCCAAATATTCTTGTGAAGGAAGTTCTGTGTAACCATCAAGTCTGAATCTCTGGATTTTTATTTTTATTGTCTCATTAGAATTATAGGAAAAGTAATCTCGAAGGCTCTATTGCTATATTAATACTTTTTTTTTTTTTACCTTCAGTAGCTTTTTAGATTTGCCTTGCAAATGCAAGCTTAGATTTACTGTAGATGACTGTAATGAAAGGTGAGTTTGTTAGATGACATTGTGGGTGCACATATATTTCTCGAGATATTTTGTTGAAATGTTACAGTCCCTAAGACACATCATACAACGCAATATCAGTGTTACTGACATATCTGTGAAAACAATCACAAAGATAAAGAAGGTGCTCCATCATGTGTTCATTTCCATCAAATTAATAATACATGAAGTTCATATAGTACAAAATGTCAATTATTTATTTTTTGTATATGCACAAAACAAGAACTGTGCAGGAAGAATTCTTGTCAGAAAATGAGAATATGATTTTAAAAGGTTCCTGGTAATTGTCCCATTTTAAAAAAATAATATTTTTTACCATGTAGTAGAAGATAGAATAAAAATACTTGGTTATAATTCCTTCGGTTGGACATTTTAGAAGGGCGACCAAGCTTGTGAGGGGTCTGGAGAACAAGTCTTACGAGGAGCGGCTGAGGGAGCTGGGCTTGTTCAGCCTGGAGAAGAGGAGGCTCAGGGGCGACCTCATCGCTCTCTACAGTTACCTGAAAGGAGGCTGTAGAGAGGTGGGGGTTGGTCTATTCTCCCACGTGCCTGGTGACAGGACGAGGGGGAATGGGCTAAAGTTGCGACAGGGGAGTTTTAGGTTGGATGTTAGGAAGTACTTCTTTACCGAAAGGGTTATTAAGCATTGGAACGGGCTGCCCAGGGAGGTGGTGGAGTCACCATCCCTGGAGGTCTTTAAAAGACGTTTAGATGTAGAGCTTAGGGATATGGTTTAGTGGAGTACTTAGTGTTAGGTCGGAGGTTGGACTCGATGATCTTGAGGTCTCTTCCAACCTAGAAAAATCTGTGAATCTGTGAATCTGTGAATCTGTGAATTTTGTGAACAGAAACTGAGATTTTTGCTTTAGTCCTTTCAGGATATGCATTATAAAATATAAGATATATATTTCCATACTCCTAATCCTTATATGACCGGAATAAAAATGGAATATTTCAGTAAAACTAAGCAGTGATTTTTAAGTTATAGTAAGACATTAAGACAGGAAAAACTCAGGTGAACAGGAAAATGCTGTAAACATAATGAAGTTATTGATTTTAATTTTCTGGCTTTCTCATTGAAGAATGAAGCATCTGTACATGATAGCCGATAAAGGGAAGTGGAGGAATTGGAAATCTAGAGCAGATCCAACAGAGGAGGTTTTCTCAATAGCTTTAAGATAAATTCCATTTTTTCATGTGCTTGACTGGGAACAAAAAGCAACACACAGCATTAACTTTGCTGTGTTCCTGCAAGTACCAGTGTGTGTGTTTGGAATACTTCCCATGGTATTCAGGCATATGTACGTTGGCCAGTTTAGCCCATTAACCAGTGGAAATGAGTTATTCTGAAAATGCAGGTGCCCTTCATTGTTCACAAATGAAAACACAGAAGCTGACACCTACCAAACGCTGGGGTTTCTGGAGTAAAGCAGCAGCCGTGCCCTAGACTCCTCTGTGATCCACATCTTGCATGGGTTTTACTACCTTTATGTCAGTAGAATAACAAATAATTTCTTGTTTATGAGTAATTAGACTTTTTGTAAAGTTGGTTTTATTGAAGCCGTTCCTTTTTACAGCAAAGTCTTTGGCAAAATCATATTTAGCTCGGACAGCTGAATGCTGTCAGAAGCAGGACCAGTCAAAATTGCTAAATGGGAAATGCTGACTGAAACAGCTTGTTTTGGATGGTGATAAGATTTTCTGTGGAAGTTTAGTATTCTGTGCAATTTAAAATTTATAACAATCAAGGTTTTCATTTAATATATATAAAAAGCTATGAAAAAAATAAAAGAAAATAAAAGCTTGTGCTACAATGCAGACGTAAGGACATACAGGAACTAGAATTTTTGGTATTTTTTTTTCCCTTCTTTGCTGGGTCTCAAACTTAAATAGCTACTTGCTTTATCTCTGTGCTTTTGTCTTCCATCTCTACAATAGTGCTGTGAAGATTAATCCATTAATAATTGTAAAGTGCTTGTATTAGTAGTGGTGTTGTACTCCTGATAGTCTTGGGATAAAAGTGAGGCAAGCTATTTAAGGAAATGCAGTATCTCTTATCAGTCAGAGGCGTTACAGACGTTAGAATTATACTAGACCATAATTCTAGAACAACAGATAAGTATTTGGGCACACCAGCCCATTTTTCAGGTCTGAAATAGGAGCAACAACCTCGAAGCATTTGGATAAAATGTTCTGAAATTCAGATGACTCTGAGCCTGCTCCTCGACGGGCGCTCAGCCGCATGGGACCCAGGCTGCCATGAGAAGCTGTGGGAGGACCCAGCATTACTCCTTGGTGTAATACTCCTGGCAGCGCATGCATTTGAGTAAGAAAAAGGGAGTGAGCATCATGGTAGGGGGTCTTGTGCTACCAATTTCCATGGGAGATGGAAGTTAGAGATCCATTTGCCAGGGAGAGGCAGAGAAAACAGAGCTGGGGACCATTCGCACTGCTCTGCACCAGGGTTTGCTGCCAGAGCTAGTAAATATTTGAAACAATCCTTTGCCAGCAAAAAGGGATGTCTGTATTAAGTCAAAATGTATATTTGCATTTTTGGGGGAATCTTTACTGTCATATATTTACTGTTTTGAGAAATGTTCTAAATGTGAGTTTGGGATACTGAAAAGAACATACTCAAATGGAGAGCACCTTTCTTCCCTTGAAGTAAAGGAATGTGTGTACTGACTCTGGCAGAAGTGATTAAGGCGTATTGTCACACCTTATTTATGGCATTGCAGCATCTGGGAGCCTTAGTTATGGACTGAAATGCTTCAGTGGACCCCAGCCCCTGTGTGCTCGGTGCTGCCCAGGCCCCTGCAGTAAGGGCGGCTGGTCTTTGTGCACAGGCGGTGCCAAGGGCCAGAACAGGCTGGGCTGTCACGTTGTGCATCAGTAAGATGGCAAGGAGTGGTTTTGAGTAGGAATGTAATGGAGACCTTTACTGTCTGCTCCTTTCCACAGTGAGGCTGGATGCTGGTGGGTGAGGAATTTTTTGATGGGGTGCGTGCAGGGCAGGGTAGGTGCTGCCAAGGGAAGAGCTGCTGGGTAGGCAGAGCCCTCCTGCAGCACCCACACTGTCATCAGTCAAAGAGTATTTCAGTGAGACATACAGCATCCCAGGAGACTTTTTTCATTATACAAGGAGTCTCATTTCCCTTCTTAAGCAATTTCACTTGGCTGGAGCTGTGTAACTGTGCTGCAGTTGAGGGAGGACCAGTCCTAATTCCTTACTCCAGTCGTGATGGGTTTTCCACCCACTCATACTGTTATCATACCTGTGTGTCACCACTGATTTCACTGAGTTGCTTCTCATTTGTTCTATTGGGGGGGGGGAAAGAAAAAAAAAAAAAAGAAGAGGAACATATCTCTAAGCTGATACATCAGCCATCATTTTAAGGAACACCTCTCCCTAAAGGTTGTGTGTATATATTCAGAAGATGTATTTACCTAAATTTTCAGCTTAACCTAAGTTGAAACTGTGAAGTTTTCAGACTTCCAGTAATTTTACTTAAAAAAAAAAAAAAAAAATCACAAGTATTGCTATTAAAACCCAAACTGAAAATATAGTTTTCGCCTCTTACAAATGTTTGCATGAGGCTACAGAACTGAGAAAAATACCATTATTTTTCTTTAAGTTATGATTTTTGTATTTCAGATTTCCCTTTTTTTTCCCCTCTCTCTCCTTGATCTGTGTCACAAATGATGGGGACCTGTGCTCTCTGACCGTGCTGGCTCAATCCAAGCCACCCCCCATTTGAGGGGCTGTGATGGGCTGGCATGGCGACGACCCGACAGCGGCCGCAACAGCCCCTTCAACCCTTTGGGAGGGGACCTCCGGCACTTGCTGTGACAAATATATCCAGCACAAGGGCTGCAGTCTCCAGCTAGGAAAACCTTTTGCACAGTAATTATTATTAACATTGCAGCCCCACATAAACCACATTTTAAATCTAATTTTTCAATCAAACTTTCATCCACATGAAATCGCCCAATTTATCAGCAGGATAAGGACGTTCAAAGCTACTGATGGCTTGAGTTATGAGTGGCTTAAAAATAATTAACAAGGAACAAAATATGGACTCTTTTTATATACACCAGTGCTTTTCAGTTCTCAAGGGTCACATTTGCAAGCTCTTTATTCTACATATTGGGGCAAGGTATAGTTTGGAGTCAGATCATCAGAAAATGTACATGTTCTAATCTGAAAAACTTTAAGTGAAAAGATACAGTTCTCACATAATCATGCAGCTCCAGAGGGTCCACTACAAGAACAAGCATTGCAAGACCCTTGATAAAATGGTAAGATTTGCAACATCAGCTTAATCTGGTTGTCTGAAGTCGTAACATGACTTGACTCTTCAGAGCAGTATAGGTGTTCCGGGCCCTGGGCTTTGCTGAAGACAACAGAGAAGCAGCCCACTGCAGCCCAGCAAGACCTGATAAAGTCAGGACATGGACGGGGAGGCAGCTGTAAGCCCGAGCGTGTGTGCTGAAGAAGGGGGAAAGGAACAGTGAGTTCAGGTAGTCCTATTTCTGTCCAGGATTTCCCGGCCTGAAATATATGCTCGTGTGTAGCACAGATGGTCTATGCATTTGCAGCAAATCTACGGTACACGAGACCTATGGCATGTGTCCTGTAGAGCTGATGGTACTTGTGCTGTACAGTTGATCTGTGCATGCTTGGGAGACATTTCTTTTGCATTTCTGGATGTCCATCATCTTGGCACTGGTTACTGCTCTGGCTGGGTTGCCAGAAGTCCTGGAACAATGTCCAGAATCCTTAAATTCAGCCCAAGCAAAATTTCCAGATGGAAAAAAAGAGGACAGGTCCATGGCAACACCCTCATGGACTGACATAAAATCTTCTAGCACCTGGTAAATCTGTTCATACTTTTAATATATTATTAGTTTTTTTCTGGAGGAAAAAAAAAGTGAATTTTACTAAGATAACCTCCTATGCGAAAGGAAAACAATTTTGTAATCTGAAGTAACCATGTAGAGTGATTGTATTTATTTATTACTTGCTCTCAAGGGACACTGTGCCTGGCTGGAGTACACGCTTCACTCTGAACGCAGCTCTAGCTGGGATTTTGGACTTCGTACTTAAGAAATTCTTCTTTTTTGTTTTTCCCCAAAAAAGAAGTTTTCCTGTAGCTTTGACTGGATCTTTTCAATCCGGAATGAATGGGTCTTTCTGTAATACCACTAAATTGCCTCTGAGTGTCTCTATAGTTCATCTCCTCCTAGAAACCAGCCAAGCAGGAATAATGCAAGAGAAAAATGAGTCACTGAAATTTATTGGTGTCAGTTTTGGTTTTGTATTCACAACGTCTTTTACTGTTATTTTTAAGGATATTGCAGATTGAAACAAGGGAGGATCAAGTGTCCCAGTTGTGTTTAAAGGAAGTAAATCTTTAAGAAATGATTGTGGAACAGATGTTAAAGAAATGATTTTGAGTTAAGATCTGTGACAGAGCAGTGTACCTAGGGAAACTCTTTAATAGCAAATATCTTACTGTGACTTAGACGTATCACTGAATAAAGGGAAATCAGACTTTTTTATTGTTATAACTACATAATGCAGTAATTTAACACAAAAGTAGAAAAATGAATTGTTAAGTCTCCAACATGAATATGATTTTAAGACAGCGATCACTTATTTTAAGAGAGTGCCTTACTATCTGTCAGGTGAAGAGCTACACTAGGGGCTTTAGGCTGGAATTTCAGTGGCTTTTGATTACACACAGCGTTGAGATGGTTAGAGTGGGTGTAACTGGGAATTGTGTGTGCCCTTATCAGAGTGGAAAACAGACTTTGAGAACAGCTGTGCTATTTGCTATCTGGCTATTGATGAAGCTCTAATACACACAATATCTATATGAAAGAGAATATATTGCTGGTGTGTATGATGTTTAGGACTGACCTATACAAATGATTGCACAGAGCAATATATAATTGAAATAAAGGGCCTAATGAATAACCACACTCTTTTTTTCACACATGGGAAAAAGGAAAGGAGAAGCAGACAAGGCATACTATGTTTTTTTTTGTTTGTTTGTTTGTTTGTTTTCTTCTGAGAGTTGCACTAGTTTTTGTTAGTTCCACTCTATAGTACATATATCCACATACATGTAAAAGTTCACAGATTTGAAACTGAAGTCTTGCTGGTTTTCAGTCTTATATAAATAAGTTTATCAGGAAGACATTTCATGACCCTTCTGCTTCAGGGCAGTTCAGTGCAAGGGCAACACTTAGGTTGTGAGCCTTACACATACCTTATACCTTGCAACTGAAGCGGCTATTCACAGGCATAGCAGCAAATCTTTTGTTTGTAGAGGCAGCTGAAATATTAACAAAACGGAATTTCTTTTTATTGAAATGTTTTTTTTGCTGCTGTACTATATACTGACTTGCTTTTGTGTCGTAAGTTGTATGCAAAGATCACTATGGAGAAAAATGAAAGCTGAATTTGTGCTCCTTGGGCTGATGTTTACAGTAGAAATATTTCCCAACCTCAGGCACAGAGCCTCTCCTGAACTCAAAGAACAATTAATGCATTCATTCAAACCTGGAGATTGTAAATACTTTTGTTGTTAAGGCTCACCGAATAACTTTATAGCATAAAGTGAAGTACAAACCCCAAATAGTATACTTCTTGCATGCTAGTAACACTGGCTACAGTATATACAAAAGATGCAGCTTGTTTCATGCTGACAATGAAGGTTCAGAACTTCCAAATTATATGGCAGGACAGCAAATCATTTTAAAATAAAAAATCCTGCATATTCATTCCTCCCAGAGAGACTTATGTACCCTTCAGTGAGGGAAGTAATTTGGTCCATAGTACATAAAAAGATACCTTGTTCAGTTCTCTTTGAAAGAACTCTTGTGTTCATTACTTGATGCAGGGATGTGTTCCTTAATTGGTAATAAATGTTATGAGGTTAGATTCATGCTAACAGTTTCTCATATTGGTCATAATGAGAACACCAATGGGGCTGAAGAAAACAGGTGATTTGAGAGTCCTAGGCCCTTGGAAATTATTTTGCTTTATGCTTACCCTGCACCCAGTGCCTCCCTGCATGTGTGAGAGCTGTGTGGATTTCTCAGTAACCCTACGGTATTGTGTGTGCAGATCAAAATATGAGATTAGCTTGTATTACATCTGTCTCCCATTACGTGGGCAACTGTTTTCTCCACCAGATTTCTCCTCTCTGAGAACTAAGCCAAGGCAGTAGGCATGGTCAGCACATAGTGCCTTCCTCCCACGTCCCACCGGGACTGCTGCAAGCCCTCTGTGCTAGGGGATGGGACATCCTGGGGGCTGTTAGTTACTTTTGTGTGTATCAACACATCTCTCTTGGCAAAGGGCTCTAGCCCCAGCAACCTGAGATCAGGCAGGTGGCTTTGCGCCAGGCTACTTAAAAGCAGAATTTGAGTAAATGTCTGCATCACTGTTGAGGTGCTTGAGTGTGTTCTCTGTAGCTGGTAAAGTCCTCCACCCTGGTCGGGGCCGGGCTGGCTCTGTGACGATGGGAGGTACCTCTCTGATACTGCTACAGAAGTAGAGACAGGTAGAAAAATACACAGCGCCAGCAACAGCACAGGATAGCTTAAGGTTAGAAATTAAGGATACTTGTGTTCAGAGCCACTCGAGCTTTCGGCTGGGCAATGTAACTTGCCTTGGAAAGTGCACTCTGCTTCCTTCAGGAACAGCTAGGGCCACCCTGCAGCCTGTCAGATGGAAGTGGTGACTTGCAGAAATGATGGGAACTTTGGCACAATGAGACCACCAAGAGCATCATACAAGAGCACAGCAAAAAGTAGCATTGTAATTTTATGTGTATTTGAACTTTTCCTAATGTACTTGTGTTTATTGAAACAGTGTATGTTTAGAAACATGGCTAAAGCATTCATGCACAGCCCATGCACATCCTTTTCAGTGTAATTTGTCTAATGAAACACTGCAGTTTGTTGATGACCAAACTCTTAGTCATCTGCACTGAGAAGAGAGCAGCGTGTATACTTTTAGGTTGTGTAATGCAGGTACAAAATGTCGCGACTCAGGTGTGGACTTGAAAAGGGGAAATGTAACTTAAGAGTATCTGCCACATGATAGCAGCTGGTATGTACTAGCTGGTATGTAGTCTATTCAAAAAGACTTCCCTGTGTTTTCAGAAGCCACCAGCTTGATGACCAGTTATGCCTAAAATCTATGCTAAGCTTTTCTGAGGCAGATTTGTAAAAGTCCTGAGCACTAAGCTCTCCATTGGAGTTGAAAGTCATTCTTGAATTTGTTCTTTCTGGGGTAAGTCTTCATGTGTGCAAATACTGGCATGTAAATTCACAAGCAGTATTTGTGAGAACCAAGTAGCAGGTTAGATGTTCGGCTCCTTGAGGTGTTTGTGTGATGCAGTGGTCCTCTCCTGCATGGTGCAGAGGATCTTTACGTCTTAACTTGAATGGTTGTTGAAAGCAATGGGAAATGTAATGGATGAGGGGTTCACTGCTTCAAAAGGTGAGGCCTAAATTTGTGCACACAGTGGCAGTCGTTAAACAAACACGTCAGAGATAAAAATTTGCAAGACATAAATTGTAAAATTGGAGGAAGAATTTCTGAGAGCAACTACAATGTCTTCTACAAAGATAAAAACCAACAACAACAAAAACAAACATACCAAAACAAAACATGTTTAGGCACAGGACAAAACATTCATGACTCAGTAAAACAAGCATGTTCTACTACATTATGAGGCAATCTTTTTTTTTTTTTAATTCAAAAAATACGTACAAAACAGATTTGCAAAAAGAATTAATCCATTGCCAAAATTCAGGTTTTAAACACAAATCATTTGATTACAAAAGAGTTCTTGAAGTCACTGATGTATTTACTTTGCCTTTGCGTAATTTAAGAGCCCAATTGACATTTCTTAATTTGGTATTTTATGAAATTCCCTCCAGGGCCAAACACTTTCATTCCAGCTTTCCTCCAAGTACAAATTTTTCTACGGCCAAGTTATAAGCTTTTGACACAAGTTTAACAATAACAATACAAATATGTTACTATAGGAATCTCATTGTCTTAAATTTTTCCTTTTCATCATGTTGCAAGCACAGACACAAAAAGCCTCTCAATAAGAAATTTTAAAGAGGCAAAGATGGAGCAGTGTCAGAGAAATCCTGCCAAGGACTTGGGCACTGAGAGATCTGGGCATGAGCATGCACCACGGCTCTTTGGTGAAGACGTCTTAGGTCTATAAATTCCAAAACCTTTTTCCTCTGCATTTTCAAGTTTGGATTTCATTCCTCCCATTCCCCCCTTGGAGCTAAGCAAAAGGTGACTAAGTAGAAACAGCTAATAATAATGTGATTGTGCAAAACAAATAAATAAATAAACAAAATAGTGTGAATCTTTGTATTTCACCTGTGAGCTTTTTAAAGTTCTGACACAGGTGACAGAAGTGTATCAGCACTAGACATGCAGGTAGCAGGTGTATGTTGTATGCTTATACTCTTCAGTGACCAGAGATAATTTCAGTCATTTAGTTATAGAAATACGTAACTGGACTTGATGACTGAACTCTGCTGCATCTTTTGTAATGATGATACTGGAGTTTTTAATATTTTTAGGTGTGCCAACGGACACTTAAAGCTAATGGGCCAGAGTCATTGCCAGCCAAAGCATCAAACTAGAGCACCAGAAAGGCTGCTGTGGGAATGGTTCTCTCATTTTGAGTATCTCAGAGCTTTCTTTGCAAACACTGTTACTCCACTGTTTATCCAAAATTTTGTCAAACATATTGCCAGATACAGATTGGCAGGCAATCACTTACAGCTATAGGTGGGATGTTCTTTTTTATTGCGGCATTGTAGAAACAGTTGTGGAGTAAAACCTCCTGTTCTGAGACTATCTGAGTACAGAGCAGAGGAAGTTCTGGAAACTGAAACTTAAGCAAGAATGAGTGAGATGCTTTTTGCAAAATTACCTGTAGCTGGCTCTGCTATTGCCTTTTTTCATAACTTAATGCTTGCTCTCTGTCTTACATAGCTGAAATTGGTATGCAAGAAGAGATGCATCAAAGTCAGCAATTAAAGAGACTTCATCCAACTTGCTCAGACAGTTGAAGTAGCTGTGTTTGATTTTGCTCAGAAAATCATTAATACCTTAACAGAAGGCAGGAAGCTTTGATCAAGATGTGATAGATACAGATCAATATAATGTGTAAAGATTTTATTCGGCTGTGGTATTGACACCTGGTAAAAGAACCCGTTTATGGCCAGTTCTCTCAGAAAGTCTGCATTGTTCAATACTGGCCCAGTGTTTTACACAAAATAACACAAATGGCATTCAGGTTATGTCTTTTATTACCATTTTTTCCTGTAAAGACTGTTTGTATGTCAAAGGATTACTTATGAGTAGGTACATGACCAGCTCTAGTCATGGATTTAACAGTGTGTGTAGGACCGACCAGGGACATTTATTTTATGAGGGTGAGAAGAGCCAACGCTGTGACCCTCGGGGGGACACAGCAGGGCAGAGCCAGCCACATAGCCCTGCCTGGGCTGAGCGGGGTTTGAAGGTTCAGGAGCTCCCCCCACACCACACTTTGTGCTTGCCTTACTGAAGGCTGCTGTCTGTCGTGCCTCCTGGCACAATTGTGTGTGCTTCTCAGTTGTATTTTGTCAGGATTATCTGATTTAGTTTAAACACTTCTTATTTTCATCCTTTGATGGCTTTGACAGAGCAAATGAGGTAGCAACCAAAGGGATCAGGGGAGGCGAGCAGCATGGGGAGGCACCCCTCACCACCTCCTCACCTGCCTCAGCACGGCCTGCGACCAGGCATTGGAAATGCTCATTTCTGTGTGGCTGAGTTTTGTTCAGTTGCTTTGCAGTGCCATAGCAAATTAAATTCACATCCTATCTTAATCCAGAATTAATTCCTTACTTATCTTCTCAAGTTATTTTCAGGTTTGAATACCAGGCTATGGACTGCATTGTCTGGCTCAAAGATGCTCGCTACACATTCAAACTTTCCAGTTCTTGCTATCAGATGGGCACAAACCATGCCCAGTGGGAGCACATAGCTTGTTTCCTTTCCTCTGGGCTGCAGAAGGAAAGTTTTTTGGTGGATGAAAGGGCTGGAGCTGGTCAGGACCATTAAGGCTTCTCAAGGCCCTGTGCAGCTTCAGCTGGGCCCTCACCATGCCCCCAGCCCAGGTGCTGTGGCTCAGCTCACCCCTGCCCTGCCTGCCATGGAGCACTCATCCAGACTCCAGCTCTCTGACTGCTTTTTAGGCCTGATTGGGATTCCACCTTGTACCACACAGCTCTGTGATCTCCTCTGCTGTCCTTCAGAGAGCAGGCAGCCTACACCCTCCCTGGTAGGCTCATCAGGATGGCTCCTTCTTGGCCGGGACGACAGGCAGCCATGTTGTGTGGGGAATGCTGATGGTGCAGGAGCTGCTGCTTTGAGGTGATCTGTAAGTAGCCTTGGGGCAATAAGGAGTAATTTTGTTCCTTTCAGGCTGGAGTTGCTCTGTGTTGATTTGGTTTGGGGTCTGTTTTCTATCTGAAAGCCCCAGTGAGTCTGCTTTGTGGGGGTAGGCCCAACCGCTTCGCTAGGTGCAGACGTGTTTCTAGCTCTGCAACCCTGACTTTCCTTTTGCCTTCCTGATGGAATAACTATTACTGGGGGATATGGAGAGATTCTGCTGTCTCTGGCGTGGTAGCAGCAGTCTTCATCACAAAGATGTTGTAGGCTATGTTCACAACTTCATTCTCCTTTGGTGTTTTTAGTTTTATCTTTTCTACTTCCTGAAGCTGTGAGTAATTTTGGAAGCTCCCACACCACCATCTTGTTCCTCAAATCTTTGTCTGGAGATCTTACTTATACAGTAACCCAATACCAAAATGTTGAAGTATTAGCTTGTTTTGAGTGTAATAGAGAGAATATTCTTTTTCAAATGCACTTCAGAATTCTTGTGGATGTTCAAGGAGGGATAGGGGACTCTAGAATACTTTTCATTTTGTCGTACCTATATTGCTTTAAGCTGTTCTCTTTTGTCTGAATCTTGTTAATGTAGCTCCCCTACTGCGCTAGGTCTGTGCAGCGTTTCCTTTGGAAGACAAGCATTTGCAGTTCTTTATTTAACTTAGAGATATGGTCACATAAGAGTGTTTGGTGTTCTCAAGGGAAGAAAGCTTAAAAGGAGGGTAGGATTAGGTGAATGAGCATGTTAGCTGGAATAATTACAGTATTTAATAGAAGAGAAATTTTAAACACCTTAGCAAATGTGTCTGTGGGAAGTTAAACAGCAGCTCAATGACTTGTTCAGTTCTGAATTTGCTTGGGCTCAGCTCTGCAGAACATCACAGGGGAATGAAATTCTGGGCTCGCTGCAGTCAGGAGGAGTCAGAGACTGCAGAGCTCAGTAGTACCCGTATCTGTCCGTGGGTTTAGCCAATTCTCACAACATAAAGGCAGTGCTATTTGCTCAGGTAGATGTTGCAGTGTTGACTTAACGTTTAAAATGCACTTTGAGAATAAAAATTCCTGCTTGGTCATCTTTGGTTGTTCTGTGTCTTGTGATAATTGATGCTTTTTTTGGACCCCGGCTTAAAGATTTCACTTAAAATGCACGCAGAAATTTGTAGCCTACCTGATTATGGAGAAAAGTATATAGCACTTTATGTAACAAAGTTATCAGTGGAGAAAAGGGAAATCCAAAAATAATTCTTTGTTCAGAAAGTTTGTGATTTTAAAGGTAATGATTAAAGGGAGGATAGTGACGTCTTAATCAGCAGAACCCAGATACTGCAAGGACTATTGCTTAATATAGAGAATCCATATATTTAAAGACTAGATAGTACCTATTTTGAAAGCGTGCTCAAAGGAGCAGAAAAACTCAATAATTCAGTAAGCTTGACATGTCAAAGAGGCCAGGAGTAGGCTGAATCCCACTTCTGTAATAACTAAAGGAGGGCTTATATGCATATATACGGCATCTTTTTAAAGCATATTGCAGCTCCAGCTGTGATGTGAGCAGTCTGACCCCTGAAGGGGGGGAAGGATACATTCCCACCTCCTACTGGTAATGCCTCCCCTCCCTCTGCCCAAAACAGGGAGGCTTTCAAAGCTAGATAAGAGTCCTGAGTTGCCCCAGATCCCAAACCCTAGTAATGAGAGTTAACCATCACTTGGAGTGAAAATAGTCCCATTACTTCTAAATGTGTGTGCTTTGACTTTTCAACCTGAGTAAGATCCAAGGCTGAAATGGGATGAGTCAGAGAATGAAAGACCAGAAAGTTCGTGAATTAACCCCCCAGTTATCCTCCCTTTCCCCGCTCACATCCTTTGAAGTATTCTACTTTTCTCCCTTCCCAGAAAAAGCACTGGGGACAGAGGAAGAGAAATAAAATATTTTCCCAAGTAACCCCCCACAGCTACAAATAATGAATATTTCATATTTTGAGTTATGTTTTATATTCCCAAATAGCACTTAATTTCTTCCCCTCTTCCCCCATCTAGCTTTAATTAAGTCTCATCCCTTGCCTTGTGAAACGTTGTTACCCCCTTTGTAACAGTGTGCTTTCAGGTGAGTTTCCCCGGGCTTATTCAAACCTTGTTTTGTGTTTTTTGAAGTAATGTGAAATATTTTTGTAAGACCATCTCTGTAGTCCAGCTCTGACCAAATCAAGAAATACCTAGCAAGGTATTTTCTCTTAGTGCTTCTTTCTGACTTAGAAAATTGAGCTAACTTACAGAATAAAGTAAAATAAGCAAGAAGCCAAATAATTCAGTGGAGGGATCTCAGTTTGAGTGTCATCTGCCTTGTCTCCACTATGAAAATGGTAGGTATAAATTCCAGCTTTAATGTGCAGGCATCCCATGCACTGATTTTATTCCCCTGTGACACATCTGTCATTTGACAACAGGTTCGTCTCGAGCACTGAGTCCACTCCTCGAGCTGGAGCTGTGCTGGTCAGTATCTCCCAGCTGGTTGGAGCTGCTGGGGCTCTCCCAGCTCCTTTGCTGTCTCTGGAAATTTGCCACACCTTCATTATAATGCAAGTTTGGGTTTGCACTGCTTGGATGGTTCAGGTCAATACCGTGTACTCATCTCAGGACATTACGTTAATAGTGTATCAGAAGGTGTTGAATATACTGAATTTTTGTCCTGTATACCTCACAGTGGAAAGTCACGTTTTTCTTTTATGGTAGCTGCTCCCATTTGCTTGGTATGTCCATGGGCTGTCTTCAGGGTCAGGTCCTCACAGGTGCCAGCAGGTTCTCCGTGGTAAGGCAGATGTACCTGCACAGTTGAAATGCACTGCCTTGACATAGTGTAAGCCAGATATTTCCATGGGGAAAAATATTGCTATATATAAATACATCAGTGTGTACTGCAGCACGCTGATGTGGGGCAGCCTCTTCCTTGCTGTGTTTTACAAGCTTTTACATGCATGCACACACAAAATTCAGACCTGCTAAAGGAAGATGCCAGTCTGTGGTGTCATACTTGTGTGAGGGGAGTGGGGCAGGACCAGCAGGGATGGCAGTTGTTGACTGAAGTCCTTTTCTCTTCCATCTCCACGTCTCAGCTAATTGGGATCCAGAAGTCCCCCTTGTTCAGAGCCACTGCTGGGCACAGTGTCCTGCTCGCAAACCCGTGCTGTTGTGTCACAAGTGGATCCTGGAGGTAAAAGCCCATCCAAACAGTCTGACTTGCATCTTCTCCATACCATGCCTTCATTTCTACGCGGGTGTTGCCACAAGTGACAGTCCGGGGAAGTGAACGCATCTTTCACTCATTTGTATTTGAGAAAATTTTTTTGAAAGACTCAGTTTTACAACTTGTTTTGAACAGGCTGTCCAGGGTGAAAAAGTGTATGGGATTGGATCAAAAAAGCAGCAATCTGTGGTGGGCTACACTATGGGTTTCTAAGTAGGCAGTATCACTTACGTGATTCGTGGTTCTGTACGCTGCACTATGTGCTGTGTTACACACTAGGACTACTTGATACCTTTTTGTCAAAACCTCCCCCAATATTTTCTCCTGATTAGGAGCGGTTGCTCTTCATCGTGAGGTCTTTGTAGCTCTAATAAAGCCTTCTTTCTCCCAGGCAATCTGGAGGCATTCTGGGACCACGCACACGGCTGTGTCCTCTCACTCCGGCACTGCCCTATGACCTTACAAGTAGGGTCAGTCAACATGCTACAAAGCTTTCCTTGCCGTTTATCAAATAACAAAGCAAACCAAATTACATAGTTTCTATAGCAGGCCACTACAGTATGTAAACTGCAAAGACGGCTTACACCACTTGCTCATTCTGCAGCACCGACAACATGAAAGGCCCTTTCGTTCCAGTGCCCGGAGCCCGTATTTGCCTATCTCACCTATTACCAGGCAACAAAGGGGCTGCAGAGGTTGAGCAAGCAAATGGAAAATGAAAATGGAGGAAAAAACAATTGCCTGGCTTCGAAGAAATGTTTGTCTAAAATGTATGCTGACATGTCTCAGGCAGTTTGTAGGTGCTGAAAGGCCCCTTTCTCAGGCTGGGAGCTGCTCTCCCTGTGCAGCAACAGAGTCCAAGAAGGGTTGAGGCAATGTCTCCTTTTCCTGCGTAATGTATTTATCCTCCTAACTGGTGAAATGCTCGATAGCTGTCATGATGAATGAGTTATATTAGTATGTTACCTTGGCCAGTCCCTCTCATGCATGTCACTACATCTGTATTTTCAGAGATGTGGAGCAGTATTGTTCACTCCAAACCCATGAGTGAAGCTGTGGAGAGATCTCTTCCCAATCTGTTTCTCTGGAGGAAGCAGCCCCAGCTCGTTCCCATCACTGGGCTGCCGGTGGGCTTGGTTCATGCCACCAGAGCACAGCTGGAGTGGTGTAAGCTGCTCAAATCAGCTGTGTGAGCAGCTCCTGCCCAGCTGGCCTGAGCTCTATCAGGTGTCTGTACCCTCTGCTAGGGTCACAAGTATTTAGTCTTAGTCATCTGCCTGCTGGTGGAGCTGGATTTGGAAAGAAATCTGTGCTCACAGTTTAGGATCCAGGTACTGGAGTGCTGTGTCCCAGTCTGGGCTCCCGGTACAAGAGACACGGGCATACTGGAGTAAGTTCCAGAGGCTGGGAGAGCTGGGATTGTTTAGTCTTGAGAAGTGGAATTTCAGTGAATTTCAGTGCTGTTGAAGTGCTTCCAAGGATGGAAGAGCTGGAATGTAAGTGTGGAGGAGAAACATCCTCCCTTGTGAAAAAGAGCTAGTATGTAGTGCTATGAGGATATCCGTGTGCATCCATAGAGGAACTTTTCTGACTTTTTTTTGAATCAGCAAAACAGTTGTTTTAATGAAATGAGCTTATCTAGGCAGAAAGTGGAGAATCATTCCCAAGGAAAAAGAAGCAAGGGGTAAGTGCAGAGCAATGAATGGTGATTGCACAAGAGTTGGCAAATGCAAATATTTCCAAATATAATGGCATTAAGTGTTCATTGTGAAATTAGATCGGCTTTTTAAAAGCTGCAGGGTGAAAAAACACAGTATTCAGCTAATTAGACAAAGTTAAAAGATAATGTTAAACACTTTTCCTTCAAAAAGTATTTGTCTGCACTACCATGCATTTTAAAATAGAACTGCTTGAGATGGCAGTGTTATCAAGTAATCTGCCGTTAAAGGAATTATAATTCAGGTCTTTTTAATTCCCTATTGTGGAAATCTTTAAATTAGAACATATCTAAACTGAACAAATCTGTAGTTCTCCTAGAACAATGCTGACACAGTTCTCTGATGTTCATTAAAAATTTTATGCCTTGATTTCTGTATAATGGAACATGAGGAAATTTCCCTCTACTTGCTGGGTTTGGTGCCCAGTCCCGCTCGTTATTAAAGCATCTTTAAATTTGTAAGTGGTTTAATCAAAGTTGGTAAGACTCCTGACAGGCTTAGATGGGCTGAAACTTGATGGCCTCCAGTTACCATTCTTCACTTTGAGCGTCATGAGTCAAAGGCTATCACTTTTAAAAATACAATTCAAGTTGTTAGTCATCAGAAGTGTATCGAGTGGAGAATATTAAAACTGACATGAAATGAATGGTTGCTTTGATAACTTACATCTGTGCATTTAAAACCAGGCCTTCCTCTTGCATATGCTTATCGGCTGTTAAAAGTGCCTTGCTCAGCAGCTTTGAGGTTCTTTAATAGACTATGGCAACAAGAAAGCTTGCTGATGAACATCCTTTGTAATTAAAAAAAAAAAATCCTCCTACTAATCGGAGGCAAAAATGTTCTATGCTTTCAATAGATGTTTTATAATCTTTCACTGACATAAAGCAATTTAAATATGGTGGTTTTTCTTGAGCCAAAGGAATGTAACATTAAATACATGTAACGTTAAATGCTGTAGGACAAATAATGTTACCAAGTAGAGTATATGCTTCCATTCTGTTTAGTTTGAACTTTTTTTTGCAGCTAAAACTTTTTAAGATTGAAAGAATTGGTGCAGGACTGGGACATAATTTGAAACAGGCATTTGGTTAGTATTGGAAGTTCAATGTATTTTTTATTATTTTTTTTAGTTTGGATGGGATTTGCTGTCCTCCTTCTAAAGACATCACTCGTCTAAATCTTTTTTTGTTTTGCTCTTTGTAGCCCAGATTCTAGTTATACAAAAAAATCTTGTGATATGCTTATCCTTAAGCATGTGCTTACATACACACTTCTGTAAGGATCCAAGTGTGTGCTGGTGTAGCTTGTTGAATTAAGGGCCAGAAGCATATGGTAATTTGATTATAAAATGTACTTGTCTATCCCTGGGGCCCATGGGCATGCTTTCAGTATTTAGTATAATATTTTCAGTATTTGCTACAAACATAGTCACCACAAAACAAATCTGAAAATAATTCCACAACTCATGCCACATGTCTGCTATTCCCCACGTAATCTGCGCATGGGGAAGCAATGAGCTGCTCCTCTCAGACCCTCAAACACGGTAGTGCACAGCCTTGGGGACAAATCCCTATGTGGTCAGGGTCACCCTGTGTTCAGGGCTTTGAAGAGGTGCCTAACTGTCTCGCAATCTGTACGCCATAAGAATCTACTAAGATGCATTTGTTCAGATAATTAAAAGTATGTTTTCAAGCAGTAATTGTGAGGTCATGCACTGCCATTCAAATATTTGATTTCATTTAATTAAACTGTGTGTTACTGTTCCTTACAAATGCCTTCTATCTGAAGAATTTTATCTAATTGCTTTTATTTGGGATGTATCTGGAGAATACTGTGCCTGGCATGAAAGTAGTTACTAGTTTACTGGAACTTTTTTCAGAGTTGCAAGGGGATTTTTTTAGCCTGTCTCAAATTAATGGAGTGCTCATAAAAGGAACTCGCTGTTCTGTCTTTGTCTACTGGTGGAAAGACTCCCACAGACTTCTGTAGAAGCTGGTCTGGGTGTAGAGATGAAAAAGATGTTACTAATGCTGTGAAAATGGAAAAAAATGAAGAACAGTCTTTGTAAAGGATCTGCCTAACACACTCCCAATTAAATTGGTCCAAGCATAAGTAATATTACCAGTCAAAAACACCCCAAACCAATTGTTTGTCAACATTTTGTATTATTTTCTGTCCCAAAGGAGCTGCACAATAATTACCCAATCTGTTTACATATCAGAAGAAAGGGGGTTGGTGGATAAAGTTCCTTTATGATTTTTTACATTTATCAGATGTCATCTTTAAGAAAATTACTCAGTATTTTTGGAAAAAAAAATGAATGTGCTAGACAAATGGTACTTGATGTAGGAGTACTTTTGTTGTTATGAAAAATAGCAAGTGAATGCTGGGAAGCTTCAGTTGGGAACAAAAATTATAATAATTTCCCTTTTCACTAAAGCTAGATTTTATCAAATTGGAAATGGCTTATGATAATTTGAAAACAGCATAATGCAGACTTACAGTGTGTAAATAACAAATTATTAACTTTGGGTAGTGGTTTGTTTGTTTCTTTCCTTTTTAAAGTATCTGGTTGTGGACAGAAAGGCAAATTCTACCAAGAGGAACTCTTTTTTTTCCTGTGCACGATATGAATGTAATCTAAAGTAGCCCTGGGTGTTCATATGTGATTTATTTTAAGTATTTATACAAGAATAAAAGCCATTGAGATGAAACATCGCATATCTAGAGTAGCCTGTCTGCACTGAGAACAATATTGATTGCTATGGCAGAAAACTGTGATGTCAGGTCACCTTCCAGCCATTGATTGTTGATTGTCTTCTTCCAAGCTGCCAATGATGGCTGCATTAATTGTGCTGCTGAACTTAGCAATTTCCTATGTTTTTGCCATTTTACCTCCATTTATTTTCCTAAAATGATTGAAATTTAATAGCCATAAAAAGGTTTGAAATAGGAGCTAAAGGAGTTTAAAAGAATAATGTTTTTTAAATGCTCATTGACAACATTAAATAAAATTAGTGTCATTACATTTCCCTTGGCAAGACTTGAGCAAATTTGAGAACGTGGATGGGGAGGGGAAAAAAAAAAAAAAGAAAAACAGGAAGAAATGTAACGGTTTGCTAGGGAAAGATTCCTGGAACATGGCAAAAAAGGAGGAGCTGGTCTGTGGTCTGCAGCCCTGTGTTAATGTCTTATTTTGGTGGTTTGTGTCAGTTCAGGTAGGGCTTGCTGACACTTACCTGTCTTTATTGTGGATGTACTTATGCCTGCACATCTATTTAATCTGTTTTTCTTTACACATGTATGCGTTTGTATAGGTGTACAGGTGCATAGAATGGAAAGCACCTTCACCGTCTGTGACTGAAGGACTGGTGGTTTGCAGTTGGTGAAATAATAACAAATGAAAGCTGTATAATCTTTCATAGTTCGCAGCAAAGTAGTTTTCAGAGCACGGAGATATGCCTGAGGTTCTTAGAACGTCATTGTAGCCGAAAGTTTGCTGGTGGTTCCTTGAAACATGTATTAAAGAATAAGGCTTTTTACATTCCCAAATCTTAGATCCTTTCAGTCAAGCATGCTTGTCAGCATGCGGAATGGTTTTCCCAAGAAGAATGATGGAGGAGTTATCCCAGAGCTTTCTCAAAGCTTGCCTAAGCCCGCTGCCCAGATCCCAGCGTGCTCGTGTCCTGTCCTCCAGCCCTCCCACATAGCAGAAGGGCACTACTTTGGGGCTACAAGTGGTCATCTTGGTCGTACGGGTCACAGCCCATGCGTGGCAATACTGGTTTTCTAGAAGAACTTGAATATTCTGGAAGAAGATTACATCTATTCCTCTGATGCCAGTGCCTGCATTTGCAAAAATGTAATGAAAGTTTGTACGGCTGCAGCTCTCTTGGTTCTAATGCCAAACTGAAGTGTCCCAGAAATTCTGCTGCAGCAGGTGGTCCAAGTGATCAGGTCCTTCCCCAGAGTTAATTTTACCTAGGTACACTGCTGTGGTGAGGGTGGCACTTCCTAGAAGATGCAAGTTGAGCTTTCTCTGCACGTGGTGGTGGTGGTTGTTTTTGTTTTTGTTGTTGCGTTTCTTTTTTTGAGCACCTGCTGAGTGATTTAGAGCAACCTTCTCATTTCCAAGCTTAAGAATTGAATCAACAGAGCTGTTATGGCACTCTCTAGATAACTGTCAAGGTTCCTTTTGCTATTCTGCTATTTCATTCATTTATTTTTCACTTTTAAACATACCTGAAGATGCACAAATGGGACTCCTTTTGTGGTCCTCGTGTGACTACATACTGAGCATTCAGACACTACTAAACTGAGTGGTGTACTCAGCTTGTGATAACACCCAAATATCCCAGCTGGGATAAGAGTCCTCTTGTACCACATTGCATGGACGTACCCAAAGATGCTTAAATTCCAGCTTAACGTGCAGTGAGCAGCACTAATTATGGGCGAAAGGAAAGGAAAAGGTTGCCTGAATATTTTCAGGAGTACAGCCTATGACTCACCCGCAAATCCCTCCAAGGCACGTGTGGTTTGTATGTACAGGCAGCACTGCAGAGCGGAATCCTCTCCTTTACTGGAAGAGCGCTGCAGAAGAAAGGGCTTGAGTTTTCAAGAGGGAAAGGTTGGAACACAGCAAGGAACCAGAGGAAAGGGTTGCTTGCCCTCATCTTGCCATCCTTATTCCTTGTGTTGGCAGTTTATATGTTTAATTCACATGATTCCTCTGGGTCTGTGATTTTAAAGCATGAATCAAGTGCTGAGCAAGCCACTGTAGCTGGTTCATAGCTGTTGTCCACTCACCTGCAGTGCTGCGCTTGTTCCTCTGTCCCAAAGTGAACATCACATCCCCAGACAAATCTGGATCCAAGACCTTTGTCCTTCTTTATTCCTCTTTCAGATTCTCAGCTCATTTCAGTTGTGATGAAAGCTGTTTCTCAAGCCAAATGTGTACTGTTAGATAGCAGCACCATTGACAAAGTGTCTCATTTGAAAGCATCGAGGCATTCATGATTCCGTGCAGCGAAACAACTCTGGATTTCTTTAGGTATTGGTTTTATTGAATTATGTACAACATCACATTGATGCTGCTTGTTAGCCAGCTTCTTAATGTAGGAGCATTTAACATACATTTTTAATACCAAATGTACTCATACATTCATGATGCTTAAAGTATTTAATGGCTTGCAAAATAAGGAGGGTAGAAAGTATTAATTTTTCTCTAAGTGTGCTCTTACGTAGAGGTCAGGCAAGATTTCAAGCAGAGCTTGCAGTGCTAGAAGCATAAGCCCAGGCACCTTACACACGCCAGAAAAAGAGCATCTGTAAATGTTGTTACAGGGAGATAGATGTACCATGACATTTCAAAGGCCTGGAGAGGCATGTGGAAACTGCCTCTGATAACACAGCTGACAAATTAACAGTTTCTGGTGTGAGGCTCTTTTAGAAGGCTTTTCTCTTTTATTTTATTTTTTTAACCTAAGTCTGGCCACATGGATTTTGGACAAGAGACAAAAGTAGACTTAAAGAGCTGATAATTCAAGTTGTTGCAGTCACTGTTCCAAGACTCAATTGGAAAGGCTGCCCCCATCCTCCTCCCCGAACTGACTTGAAATGTGAGACCTTCCATAAAAATGGGGGGAAAGAGGCAACTCTCCTAACCCCTGACTTTGATGACTCTGTGGAATATTCCTTAGGGAAACTTGTCCAGTGAGGCTGGTTTCAAGGCCAGATACCTCTGGTATATTGACCTCATATTCATTTTCTTTTCTATGTTGTTCATTAACCAAATTTTAGTACCTTTGTATCCATCCTTCCTCCAGACAGCTGCAGCTTTGGGGTGGTGTTTTGTTTCGGTATGGCAGCAGCTGTCCAAGTGTCAAAATTTGTCTGTTCCTTCAGATTATACACAAGGACCATTCCTTTTTTTTTTTTTTCTTTTCCTTTTTTGACAGAGGATTTATTAAATAAAAATGAGGATGGCAGTATTGTTATCTGGGAAGATCAGATGTGTCATGTAAGCTGTAGAGTTGGGCACCTGCCATCAAATATTTAAGACAAAATCTTAGGATAAAATGTAGCACAATTTTTAATTTTAAAATCCCTTCCTAGAAAACCATTCTCATAGGTGCTTAGTTTCTAAAGGAAAGAAGACTTAAAACTACATTTGATAATCAAATTTCTCCACCTATGTCCTCGCTCTTGAAATATGCCTATTTAAAAATAAGCAGTAATACATTTCCCCAAACTTCAGTTTTGTTTTGGTTTACAGCCAACATTTTTGTACGTGGATAAAGTACTAAGGAAGTGTCGTTGTAGTGTTGTACATAGTGCTCTATGGAAGCGTAAATTCCGAATTAACATCAAACTAAAGAGCAGCTGAATGCATTTTAATGAATGTATACGTCCCCAATGACTTCGGTGTCTAGTAGCCAGACAGGGGAAAATATGCATACACATTACAAGATGTTAGGAACCTTTCTATCAAAAGTAATAAGCGGTTGTTTGCTAAGGTGGTTGGCTTATGTTTAGACTCAAAAAACTGCAAAACAGATTAGGCTGGGGAGAAGAGCATTCGCTAGTCCTGTTCAGTAATGTCTGTCTGCTGATTGCAGCTGGGCAGGGAGAAGTGAAAGATTCAGCTCTGTTTCATCTGATTTTGTAAAAGAAACAAAAAAGTGGTGCGTGATTTTGACACAGGACATCTGTAAATGACGAGAGGTTTACTGAAGTATTTAATTTCAGTAGCAGTAAAAATGGCCTACTGCTCAAATCATTAAGTGGCTAGAGCTCCAGCATTCTTTCCTACGACTTTACAAGTTTACATTAAGCGTGCTTTCAGTTGTCAGGCTCCTGGTGTGACATATTGTTTGAGTCAGCCTTCATCAATCTACAAAGCGTTACTTGAGGTCTGATGGCATGTGCGCACACCCAATATACCGGGTACAAATGGAAGTGATACAGGATTCTGTAATCACTACTTTTCTGTTTAACCCATAAATATTCTGTGCATTAAGTTTCTGACCTGAATTTTTCAGAAAGCAATTAGCTGCTTTATCTGCATAAAGGAGACAAAATGACATGGTATTGATGACTCCTCATGTGCAGATGTTTTGCTTTTGGCACATCTGTGTGCAATAAATCCATTTTCTGTGTAGGAATGGTATTTTATTATATGATTTAATATGAAATCTTGAATAAATAGCTTAAATTGAAATTCTTTGGGAGCAAACCAGAATTGTTTGCAATAGCTAAGCACACTGCATATATCCTTTTTTATGCACTTAAATATACCAGCCAACTGCTTTAAAAAAGCAACAACTTTACTAATACCGCTTTGAACATAAACAGATAAATGTGAAAAACTATCTTATGTAGTCTGTCTGTATTTAATTTGTTTCTTCTGTTTCTCTTTCTGCATCTGTGTGAGCCAACAGATTGGGATTGCAGCTAGAGCGTGGCGGTGGTGGTGAGGAACCGAGGTGAGGGTGTGCAGAGGGCCGAGAGGGAACATTGGCTCTGTTCTGTCTGTCTGTGTCTGTCTGTCTGTGCCCTGTCATGCATCCGTGATCTGGGGCTGGGGCAAGGCAAGAGCAAAGCAAAATCTCCTGTATTATAAAACCTGTGCAAATTACACGCTAAGGACAAATATTGTACATTTGTAGTGAACATCTGTAGAGAGTGGGATGCGGTCCCCGGCCCCAGGCAGAGCACCGGCTGAGCGACAGAGGTAGTTAGCCCACAACCCGAAAACCGAGAATGGGTTCTGATCAGTTCCTCACTGTCATTGTGAGTACTGCACACAGCAGGAGTAAGTCATTAGGCCAACGCGGGCGTTGAAGGATGGGATGGCAGCATGTCCTGTCCCCCGCAGGGTCTCATGGCTGTGCAGGAGGTCTGGGAGAACATAATTTCTGCAGCCTTTGTGGTTCCGCTCCCAGAGCCATTCCCCAATGATGCTAAAGCAGCTGCGTGAGGGGCCTTCCTCAGCAGCAAAATCACAGGGAACGCTCTCCACTTCTCCCCCTTCAAAAGGGAACTGCTCTTCCTAGCAGGGCAATCTGGCTGTAGTGATGGAGCCACATGAAAGAAGGCACCCGTTCCTCTGGCAGTCCTTGCAGCTCTCTCCACAGGAAAGCAAGCTAGGCAAACAGCAAGTATTCCCCTTTCTTCAGGGATTTTTGTTTTCCATCTTAAACACCTAAATGGGCAATGTGGGCTCTTTTCTTATCTATGGTCAGTGGACAACGAATTGCTTCCTGCCCGTGTGACCATCCCACAGGTAGCTGCGTGGCTGTTGTGTTTTGCTTTTCCTGTAGTCAGCTGGCAGGTCTCAGCAGCTAGCTAGTCAGCTTCATTACCAGACAGGGCATGTTTGTATGAATGAGGGCAGTTCAGAGGCTTTCTCACTCATTTGTCCCATCAGCGCATCCAAACGTGATGATTATGGGGCAGTGGTGCACAGCTTTTCTGTCCTTCATCTCTTTGCTTGTGAAGGGTCAGTGTTGGTTATCTACACATGTAGATACGTGGATGTGCCTATGTTCAGGCCTATTCAGAGCTGTTTATTTCAGCTGACAGCACCAAACATTTTGGAGTCATGTGTTTTCTGAAATATTTTGCACATGATGTCCCGTCCCTGTGCAAGTGTATCAAGCAGATATCGTAAGTTACAAATGCACATTTCTAGACACCATTCTGATTTTTCAGGTAATGCCCTAAATCCTGGTGAACTGATCTCTGGTAACGTACTCAGTAGTAACCCTAGGCATCAAAAGTGGTTTTTGTTCATTTGTTTTTAGTTTTAAGAAATGCTGGTTTAAAGTAGAAGCGTGTGCAGCTTTCAAGCTTACGGTGTTACCAAGGCTGATGTTCTGGCTTTTATTCGGTACGGTGTGAGTCCTAGGCATGTCTGCTTAGCCTGAGAAGTGCTGTCTGTGCATCTGACATCGGTTCCCTCCCTCAGCTGAGCCACGTTACACCACGAGTGGTACTTCTGCTCATGGCCGAGTGACCGCATGCTGCGAGCAGTGCAGCGTGTCCCGGGGCCGCCGCATAGAAGCCATCAGTACCTGTCTACTTCCAGCCCTGAAGGCTGTTTTATTTCCATTCTGTCTCCAGGCTTTGCCCCCATGACTGGTCTGGGGCTGGACAAGAGAAACCAGACTGGGTTGTAGAAACTGGCAGCCCTGAGTGAGGAGACCTGCTTTACGCAGCAGCGGCATGTGGCCTGGAACCAGCAAGCCCCTCTTGTGCTCCCAGACGCAGAAGGGAACTCCACTGGGTTTGCAGGACATTGCATTTGCTAATATCAAGTGCAAGAGAAGCTTTAAGCAGCGTTAGGAGAGATATAGTGGTCTGGTAGGCGAGGAGCAAGGTAAGTCAGCGCTCTGGGTTCCTGTCCCCGGCTGTGCCAGGTGCTCGCTGCGTGACCTTGGGTGACAGACTGCTTCTCTCGGTGTCTCAGTTTACGCATTAGTGAAATGAGAGTAGTGATACTTACCTATCTCACTGGGGCTCTTTGAGGCTTAATTAACTGATATTTGTAAATCACTTTGCGATCCTCTAGTGCAAGCTGTTAGAGAACTGCCAAGTATTTATCCTCTCTGTTTTTTTCTCCTGCTAGTCTGCACTCATCCATCTAATATCTAAAAGCATGCTCGCAGCTAGCAACAGATACTAGCCAAATTGCTCTTAACAGGAGATGTACGGAAGCTTTTACAAAATTACTTTTGCAAATTACCGTGCTTTTTGAAGTACCATTTGCAGGGATGCAGTGAAACAGTGCAGACAAGCGTCTGTGCTACTCGCTGAGCTGACTTTGGTTGTGATTTCTCATGTAATATCTTTCAGCGGATCCAAACGTGCAGGACTATTTTGAATTTCAAATGGGCCTTTCTTTTAATTGATTTGCCTTTGGAAAATTCTTCAAGGCTCCTAAAATTTTTTCCTAGGTCTTTGATTTCAGGTAGGCTTGTCAGTAACTGGAATGTATGCCTTGTAGATTAGGACAGCAGACGAGCGTGGAGATTTATTGCCATGACTGACTTTGCCGTTTCCTCTCGACTTGGAAGGAGCGTTCAGACCGTGTTCTGCACGAGCCCTGAGCTGCGCGGTGCCCGGGGAGCTCAGCAAGGGCAGGAGGTTATCGTGGGCTGGGAGAACCCGCTGCTGGGCTGCAGGAGCACGTCTGGGGAGCCTGCGAGGGGCTTGGATGCTAGGGGCTGCGAGAAGGTGGCAAGTGATCCATTTTAAAAATGAAGTGCACTTCTCAGGAATACTTTGCATGTTCAGCAGAAGAAAGAGAGCGTGTTGCTACCATATGTTGATAACTTACATTCCAGTAAGGATGGGCTCTGCCAAGTGACAAACCCTGCTCCACCCACCCCAGCTGCCCAATTTTGATCCTTCGGTCCTTTTCCCACCCACCTCTCTTCCCCTAGCACCCTTCTTGCTCCGGGTGCCACTCCATTTCTTCTCCAGTGAGGACTCGGGGCTGTGGCTAGCACTCACCAAGGGAGGGCAGGAAGGGCACAGCGCCCCTGGCACACCGGCTGCACCAGTACAAATGGGAGCCTGCCAGTGAGCGTAGAACAGGCAGGAGCTGCCCTGGGTAAGCTGGGACAGCTCACGGCACCTTGGTGCTTGTTTAGCTGAGCACACACTAGTATTGTGAAAGGAAAAAGTTCAACAGCACTGAAATAGGAAGAGCTGTAAAAACGGAACCAAAACCCCATCTCCAAATCTCTGAACGCAGAGCCAGCCTTTACAAGCCCGCTGAGCCTCTGAGAACTTCCTTTCCCAATAGTACAGCTCATCTCCTGTTGCTTTTCTTTTTCAGTACCTACAGCTGGAGGAAACAAGAACATGCTAAGGGTTTTATTTCTCACTGGAATTAAATGTAGAGATACTGATATTTCCTGGTATAAATAAATTTACTAAAATAAGATCAGCACAGCATTCTCAAAATGAAGGGGACTGCTCAGCTATACATCCTGGCTTCCAGTCACTCCTTGCTCTTCCTGTGGCTGCAGGAAACCCCCAGCTCCTGGCTGCCCTCGGGCTGTGTTTTTGCTGAATCTGAAGCAGCTGAGGGCTGAGCACACTGACAGAAAGACTTGAGACCTGTGCAGTGCACATGGCACCAAGCAAGAGCCCAAAATTTCATGTTCCCTGCTCTGCATCTCAAAAGTTTGAGCTCCTCCTACTTTAAAACTGATGCGCTTCCACAGGACATTTCTTTTTCTACCAGCTGGTGTTTTCTCATGGAAAAACATCTCCTTAGAAAATTCCCAGGCAGCGGTAGTATTGAGGCCCAGCGCTCAGCTCTTTCCTTTCTGGTGTTTCAGGAACATCTCTGTGCCTACCAGCTGAAAATCAGCCCTAATTTCTAGCAGTGTTACAGATGCTCATTGCAAGGAATGTAGAGAAGCCTGGTAAGGGATTTCTGGGGTTTCTATTCATTATTCAGCAATAGCTAAAATAACAGTTCTGGCTAAAGCACAACTTTTAGTTCTCACTCTCTATTCACCTATAATAATCTCATTTTACTCAGAACTGAATCAAATGCAGGAGTCAGCAGAGTTCTTGCATTGATACTTATTATCTAGTACTGTGTATGCTGTCCTCTCCTTTCTTCTGTGCTCATCTTTCCTTTTTCTTAATATTTCTTTTCCATCTTATGTTGCCATTTGAAGCTTCTTCTCCTTCCCGCTTCAATCCTCTTTGTGCAGAAGTGTATTCCTAGATCTGCACCTTACCACTGCCTGCGTGTGCCAGCTCTGCCCCTTTCACAGGGATCCTAGCAGAAAACCTGGTCATCAGTGATCACCACCTGGTGGTGTCACCACTGTTGATGTCACAGAGCGCTGTGACACATGCTGTGAGACACTCTGTGCACGCACACGCAGCACGTTTGGTGGCAGAGCACCGGAGCAGGTTGCCTGGAGAGGTTGTGGAGTCTCCTTCTCTGGAGATATTCAACACCCACCTGGATGCCATCCTGCGCAATGTGCTGTAAGTGATCCTGCTTGGCAGGGGGTTGGACTGGATGAGCTTCAGAGGTCCCTACCAACCTTGGCCATTCTGTGATTCTGTCACCAAGCCATACAGGGTGTCAGCATGTTTCGTATTCAGGCCACGATATGTTTCCTGTGATAGTAAAATCCTTGTGCTGTGGGTTGGTTTTGTTTGTTTGTTTTAATTTAAGTCATTTCAGTGATGCAGCGTTGGCCTCAGCACCACGCATGGATGAGTGTAGTAACTGAGCTGCTGCCTGGGCTGGGAGTTGTCAGCTCAGTGGTGATGGAAACTCCTGAAGTTGGCTGGAAATCCATTTTGGAATTGCACTCTTAGAAAACTGTACATAGAAATGAGCACTGCTGTGGACAACTGAGCCATAGGGAGCTTTGTGTTGTTTTTTTTTTTTTTAACCACTGCTGATATTTTGTGTAGTGGGCTGGAGACTGGAACATGTACACAAGGCCCAGTTTGGTCCAGTGAATGGATTCGTTTTGAACAGGGCTAGACTTTGGGGAACGTCTTCTAGTGACTGTTGACAGCAGTGGGAAGAGCACCAAGTCACCCAGATAATGCAAGCTCCCAGGAGTGCTGTAGGGAACCACCTATTGCGCATGAATACTCCTGCCACTGTTGTTTGCACCAAAATAGAGTGCAAGTTGGAAGAGTTCCTGGGCAAGTCTAGGGCAGGTAAATCATGCGCAAGGCTTTAATTTTCTGATGTTAAACAAATGGCCTTCAGATGAATGAATCGAAATGTAAATAGCAATCTGGTAACAATTTGGTGATTGATTTTTAACTTTGATTCTAAGCATACACTTTTGGAAATTTATCCTTTATTTTTATGAAAGTCTTTTATGGTAGGTGCAGTTTATTGGTCTTCTTAATGATGGCTGGTTTCACTGCAGAGGAGAAACAAAAGAAAAAAACAGACTTAAGCTTCTCTGGAAAATAACTGGAAAGTCAGAATGGACAAGAGGAGAAGTCCTCAGATCCTAAATAAATGCTAATGCACTTCTGAACTATCCCTTCCATTTAGGATGGGGCAGAACGCAAAAAATTCAGAACAAGCCCTCCACAGCTGAGCACAGAGAGATTCAAAGCTCAGGCTGTGAAAATTAATGGGAGAAACATGCCTGTGTTTCCTACCCTGTTCTATAGGTAGTTCTGCTGGTTTCAGATGCTCTAGTTGTCTGGTTGGTAGTAATTCCTTGTCCAACGCACAATGTGTATCCTAAGTGTGTTTTTCTGCTATCTTAGTCCTTCAGTAACAGCCTTGATGCATACTGCTTGTGCCCCCATTATTTGTGTTTTCCCATTAATGATTTTTTGGGCTTGTTTGGTTTTAGTTGGTGGGAATATGGTCAAGAAGAAGGCTTGGGGTAGGACTTTAGCCTGAAAGTGTGAGTTCAGTTCATGGTCCAGGCTTATCAGTGGAGGACTTCCAACCAACCAATTATCGATTTTGAGGTGACACTCAAGGGACTGCCTCTCAGGAGATGCCCATATCCTGTGTTGGACCCTTGGAAGCATCTTTTTGCTTCCAAGTGAAATTTCCATACTTGATATGGTATTAAGTACCATATGAATCTTTCCACAAAGGCATCTAAAGAAGGGCATCCCAGGGTATTCCATTTTCTGGCAATGTTTCACATCAGATTTCATAGTCAGGAGAAGTTGGAGGGAAGCAAAAGGATTGAAGCATTCGGTGAATTAGGCTGAGTCACAGATAGACCACAGACAATCATACAACTCAAAGACCCCCCTCACTTGAGATTTCTTTCTTGTCCCCAGACATTTCTGCCTCTTGATACTCTTTGCTCATGGGAAGAGCCACGCGTGAGGGTCTGAGCTTGTGAATCTGACGGCAGGACTGAAGCCCAATCTTGTGTAGAGCCAGTCAGGTACTCAGCAAACATCTGTTGTTGTCATATCTGGCCCAGTATCTAGTTATAATGTATTAAAAACAAACACTCTGTGAGAAATGAAACAGGATTTTTATCTGTTGGAATTCATGAAGCAAATAGTGCCCGTGTGTGTGCACGCACGCTTCCCCAAAGAGCGCTGCTTAAATGACTGTTTGCAAAGTTGAATAGCTATAGGGAATTCATTTGGAAGTAGGCTTAAAATACAATTAGCTTGCTGTGCAAAAACCATCGTGATAGCTTTGGTGCTTCCTTACTGACAGAGTGTAGGGGTAGCAGTGAAATTATACAATAAATCTGCCGACCAGCCATGAGTGTTTATTTAAAAGAGGGCACTCAGCTACAGTTCCAAAATCAGCTGCAGTATATTCTGCTGAAGTACTTTGGCTATAATTAGTGGGGTCCTAAATGAGATAAGAGTGGCAATTTAATTATCAGATAACTTTAACATATGCTTAGAAGGATTCCAACTTGATAAAAATTGTAATAATGTTTTCTACTTGGTGAAAATATCAACATCTAAATATTTAATACAGTCGCAGGAAATTTAAATGAAGTCAATTTTCTGAGTAAAATGAGGCGAAGAGCTTTCTACAGCCATGTGGTTTCCTTTTAATTTTTGATGAATATTTGTTCTTCTGAGGGTTGCATAAGCAATAGCACAAAACTCTGAAGCCCCCTTTCTCAGTGGTAGGAGTAAAGGCCCGTTTGGATCAAGTTTATTCAGAAAAGTGCCTACTGATAGTTGTGCTTCACAACTGTGCCCCAACTTCATGATGTGAACTAATTCACGGGCTGAGAATCCTCTGTTCATTTTGCTCATGCAATCCAGCCGTACTTTATGTAAGAATGCGGAGAAGAAAGACAAATAGTTTATCCTCTAAGCCACCCAGCATCCTGTTCTTGATATTTCAGTAACATATGCTAACATATGCTTTCCTCAGGAACTTCAAAAACATGCTTTAGCAGCAATGAAAATAGTACCATACATCGAATTCAACTTTAAACCTCATAGTTTACCTCTAATACCATTACCTCATGTATAGAAGAAAATGTAAATCTAAAATATGCTGGTGATTATAACCTTTCTTCCTGACAGACACTGCAATATAAATGCACATAAATTGAATTTCTTCTTTAAAGAAATTTGAATACCTTTGGAGCATTTTAGCAAATCATCTCCAGCCCTTATGGCACAACTTCAATGGACTGTGGAAAAGTGCTCTCCCTATGGCATGACTTCTGCAATAGAAGGACACAGCAAGGCACAGACATGCCAAGAAAAATAGAATGTACTCCATTGATATTCAAAATTTATTTTATTAAACTTGCACAAAAGACTGAAAAACTGGAAGCTGGTTTTATTAGAAAAGGCATTCAGATATTAACCCTGTGAGTGCTGTTTGCATTGCTTGTCTGGGAGAAATAGCAATGGCAGATAGACAGTTTGAGCAGTTTGACTTTGCTCCCTCGAATTGTTGTCTGGTTCCTTGTGTTAACCATTAAATCAGAAACCATGAGAGTGGGTAAGCACTTAGGAGAAGATCCTGATGCATCAGATAAGAATTCTTCAGAGGGGTCGTCCCTTGGGGGAGAAATGAGTGTATTTGAGTAATCTTATGCTAATTAGCAAAGATGCCAATTGGTGGATAACAGCCATATTTCAGAATCCCGTTTCTAAGAGAACATATGGCAGTGTTCCTGAATACCATCAGCTGTCAGTGTTTGTCTTAGAATAGGGACGGGAAATAAAGATGCCAAAAAAAGTATTTTTCGTTGTGGCAAATACTAATATTTCCATAATGTGCTGGAAGGGTACACTCGCTGAAGTTTCATAAGTGTGGAGAAGGGCCAAGTTTGCTCTGAGTTGGTTGGATCGCTGTTCTTCAGTCAAAACAAGGCAGGTGTTTACTTTAGCAAGGTGAGGCTCTTCACTGTATGAAAGGTTTTTCCCTCCACCTGCGTAGCGCAATGTATGTAACCTGCGGTAATCTTGGGGATTGAAAGCGCTGCTCATTGATGTAGGCTTGCAACATGATCTATTTTAGGATGATCTACTGCCAGGTATACTCACGGGTTAAGAAAGTTACCTTGGTGGTGAAATATTGCCCTTAGCCTTTGGCTCCACATATGGTACAGACTTCCCAAGTTCAGAACTGTAGAAATTGGTAAATGCTGTAATTTGTCAATAAACATGGTGTGTGTGTGTGTGTGTGTGTCAGCCCCAGTCTGTCATTACAGTTAATGGTCTGTATGAGTTTTTATTCCTGCTATAACCACCTATTTACAGACCACAATGTAATTTATGCATAAACAGTTCTTCGTGACAAAAATCAGGTATGTGATGTGAGCCAAATCTTTTTAAAACAAAACCTGTTTTGACATAGAATTTATTTATATTCTGAAGAAATAACTTTTCACAGAAAAGTTATGAGAAAATATTTGGTTCATTCCTTTTTCTGAGTGACAGCACGGGGGCATCTGGGGTGTGTGGAGCAGCCCTGTGGTGCTGGACAGCTGCAGTGTTCCTCGGGAGTCCTGTGCAGAGCAGAGTCTGATTTTTTCATTGTAGAATATGTAACCCTCCTCTCCTTTTCTCCTTCCTAGTTAGAAGAGGGAGTGGGGAGAAGTCTCAAAGCTCTTCACTGGCTTAGGGCCAGATGAGGGTTAAGGCTGCAAATGGCTTTTAAGATCTGGCCTTTAGATTCATTTTCAACAAAGCAATGAAGGCACTTAAGAGTTTGAGACTCACTGAGAGGCACTGATTCTTATATGCCAGAATTAGTGTCTGAAGATGAAAATAGTAATTGTTTTTTGAATGCATGTAGACACTTTCCTGCTCTTTCAGACACCTGACTGCATTTGGGAGTCTGCCCCTGCGATGCATCTGAATGTCCTGTGCTCAGAACGTGAGCTGGTGCTGTGCCAAGTCAGCTGGAGCTGGGTGTTTGTTTGGGCTAGCAATCGAAAGTAAAACTTGTTTGGGTGTTTGTTGTGGCTATTTCAAGCTAAATTAATTGCCTGTCCCATCTGTAGCAAAGATGGGAAGAGAACAAGCACAGGTGCTTCAGGCCAGTGCTGTGCTTTAGCTGCTGCAAGACAGTTGCTGGTGCTGACACAGCAGCAGTCCTGCAATGAGCACGGGCAGGCAGGGGCACCCGCTGCGCTCGCGCAGAGCTCAGCTGGGCAAATGCTGCCTGCAGGGTTTGCTTTGATTCCTGGCCCCCTGCCTCAGTCCATGGTGAAGGCAAGTGCAGCCCACTGATGCTGGTCCATAGTCTATGGCTTGATGGTTGTTTTAATCGACAGAAGAGCCATGGCAGGCAAGGGGCAGCACAGAACTCCAGGTGCGCACGGAGACGTCACCTCAAGTCGTGCTGGTACAGAGAGAGAGCATAGCAGCCAGTCGGGAGCACTTGTGAAAAGAAAATTATAATGCTGGATATATGTATTACGTATTTTACGTATGTGTATATATATAAAATACAGGCTAGAAATTGTTTGATGAAACAGCTACTTATATTCTAGGTTACTCTGTGTCAGAAGAACAAAGTATGATACAGGGCTGGCAACTTGCCTGGCTTTATCATGAAGTATCATGGCTCTCCTGTACGTAGGTCTATCTCCCAGACTCAGAGGATGGTGGATTCTTTAATTAATAATTAATAAATGCGTCTCTCATACCATGGTCAAGAAAAGCTTGATAATTTTGAAGCCAATAGCTTCAAAAAACAGAAGGAGCATAAAATGTTCCTCCCATAAATCTCTAAACTTGTAATCTCTAGGTCTTATGATTTTTAAGACAAGTTTCTGATTCTGGGGCTCAGGTCACCATACGTGAATACTTGGGGTTGGTGATAATGTAAAGGATGACAGTCACTTGAGCATCTGCCTGTCGGTTCTCCCATTTGAAAGATCAGTTCTTCCTGGAAGAATACTTGTTCCCTTCCAGTATTGATGAGGCTGCTGTGTCTTTGGCAGCTGATTCAGATCTCCAAAAGAAACAAGTATATATTTTAAAAAGAAATACATAATCTCCCCTTTCCACAACCCCTGTAAAGATGGTCATCTGGAGATAATCCTTAATCACAACTCCCGCCTCTGAAACTGGGCTTTACAATAGGAATGCTGGCAAAAGGTTAACTATGCCATAACACAATAGTTACGTAAATACGGGACATAATGTACTTAATATGCTAATCTCTGAGTATCGGCAAGCAAAATCTCACTGGAGCAGAACTCACTATGGCGTAACAGCCGCTTGCTTGCAGGAAAAAAAGGGAAAGAACTGCAAACCCTGGGAGAGCGATCTGCTTCTTCTGGTTAGCCCTGGCATTTTGGGGAGAAGGAACAGCACTTCTTAATTTTCACTTCAACCACTAGCTGTTTTTTTTATGGTATGTCCTGCCAGTTAGGCTTGATTCTGCCATGTTTTTGATGATTTATTTTTGTTTGACAATAATGTAAAATACAAACCATCTGATGCTAGGCTTTAGCTCCATTAGCTGGGAACCACAAACCTATGCCATGTCACTTTTTCTTTTTATAGTGCTGTTTCAAACTTACTGGCATAATTGATCGATCTCTTTCCTTGTCTGGATTAAATGATGTTCTTGGCCAGAGTTTCATACCAGGAAGCCAACTTTTCTTACTCTTATGACTCCCATTTCAGTGTTGCACAGGACTAACTATATAATATTCAAATGCCTCATTTGTAAACACACAATTATGGACGCAAAACGTACTTCTTAATGTTTCCCCAATTTGGCTCTGCTGCTACACTAGCAATGGCTGCTGGCATGCAGACCAACTAATTTGCGCCATGCCAGCACTCAGAAAGCTGAATTAAATTGAGCCTGGATAATGTGCAAATACTGCAACCTAATGTTTTTAAAAACAGTCCCTAAAGAACATACGTACAGATGGGTTTCTGTTAAATATGTATATCTGCATGCACCTTGTGGGGCCATATATATGGATTTTTAGCAAGGGTCCCATTAGCAGAGAGATGCTGGCATGTTATTCCTGATGTGGTCCTTCCATTATTACGTTCTCAGCCTTGTAGGACAAAGGGATGACACCCAGCCCTTGTTCTCTCCTGTAGGCTGCTGCATAGGTTGAACAGGATACAAAGGCTGGGCAGCAGCCCCGTGTGCCGCACGTGGGGTCCCACCACGAGGCACAGCCCCAGGTGGATGCTGAGCAGGCTCCAGGGGGTAGATCCTTTTTTCAAGACAGTCCCCTGTTTCGCCCTATGTGCACTTTAACATAAATGTCTTATTGGCCACCGGTGGCAGGCACTTTGTGCTCCATGCTGCGCACCCCTAGTGAGTCCCAGCGGGTCAGGAAGGTTCTTGTGGGAGCAGTGTCCTTGAGGCACCAAACCATGGCATGCGACAGAAAACACTTTCAATCCTTATGGAAATACTTTTGCCTCTAAGTTAGTGTTGTTATTGAACTCGTCCATATATTTCAGCATGGCTCCCTTCAAACCAAGGAGAAAATTCCAGTGGGGATCTCTGCCTGTCCAGCAGCCCTGGCCTAGGGGACCCCTCGTGCACAGTACTTGGGTCCATGCGCTCCAGCACTCTCTGTAGTGGTAAAAGAGAATAGGAAAAAGATCTTAGGGCACTGCAGAAGGAAAGAGCTTTCCTGAAATAGGACCATGAAAAACCTTTCCTATGTTTTAAGCCTTTTCACATCTGTGGGCTGTTCAGATGAGTTAATCATGAGCCAGCAAATGCTTGCTTCTGTGGAGACCTGTAGGGGAGATAAAAGATCTGGAGGGGATGTGGAATGAGGTAGGGCTGATTATTTTAGACTTGCCAGGTTTCTGCAGAGGATTTCCAGCAGCTGAGGCATGTGGGGCAGTTGCCACGGCTGGGTGCTGGGTGGCAGGACTCCCGTGAGCTGGTTCCATTTGTGCAGGGAAGCAGGTTTTGGCTAATTTACAAAGCAAAGAGTGAAATCAAAAGGAAATACCATTTCCTCAACTACAAGGTATTAATATCCTGTTCAATTTAATTTCAGCCTTCTGTTATTGTGAACCCTTTAATACATAGTGTCAGCTTGGCAAGGATTTTCCAACAATATCAAAGGAGAGTTTACCCCTGAAATATTGCCACAGGAATTGCTGGAGCTCTCCATGAGAGCTGTAGACTCTCCATAAGAGTCTCCCAAGCTGCAGCGATGGAGATGGCTGCTGCAAAAAGAGCAAATGCCCTCTGGGTGGGGTGCTGCCCCAGCACCTCTGCACCAGCTCCGGTGCCCTGCTAGGGATATGCGGTGCTGGAGGGCCATGAGTGAGAAAGCATTGCTGTGTATTGAGCAAAAAACTGGAGGGAATGAAATTATACAATGTGAAATGAACAATTTCTGTCTAAGAAGGTGAATTCCTGGTCATACGGGTATATAGCCCAGGTATGGCCAACAGGAGCACAAAGAGGGGTAAGTCCTGGGCTGGGGGTTGTTTCTGGCTGCGTGAGCCTTCTCCACGAACTCGTGTGCAGATAACCTGGCCGTGGGCGAGATGCATCAGGTACGCAAGGAGACTGCTTATCCCACACACAGATGTATTTCTTTGTGGTGGGAGATGAAACGGTCACACGTTAGTAAGCTAGAACTGCTCTGCAAGAATCTCATGCTGTTATTTAAAAGACAAATACTATCCCTCTTCAGTTGATATTGATTTTTCTGATCAGGTAAAAAAGGCATTTTCACAAAGATACTTCCTGCCTTTAAATGCCATAGAACTTATGTTAAATTGACCGGCAATTTTTTCATGAAATTGTACTGTGGTCCCATATTTGCTCCTGTTCAGACAAACCACAGATGGTTTGTCTTTCAGCACAAAATACGACAAAGTCTTAAATTAGTCGTAAAACTACCAAAAATTTTAATTAAGCTGAGCTTTGAAAACAGAGCTGAATTCCCTCGTGCAGTTTTTAGATTCCTAGTTTGGGTTTGTGGCTATTTATTTGCTAGGGACCTGTAGCAGGACCCCAGAGCCTGCAGCAACCACCGCCTTCTCGGGAGTTACCTGCCAGGATGAATGATACAACATCTCAGTGCTCGTTAGTATTAATTTCATGAACAATTTCTGAATTGGTCTCCCAGTGCTGAAAAGTGGGACAAGCTATAAGAAACTGAGGATAGAAGACGTTGGCAATTCTCTTTCACAAATCCGTTTGTCTTAGGCATGAGATTTATCTTTCCATTTGAATCCAGGAGAGCCAACTAAATCAATGTTCCATGAAGGTCTTTTTTTTTTTCCTGTTTTATTAAGATATTCCCCCACAGTGACCCTTTTCCCTTATATTATTAACATATTGTCTTTGGAGCTACCCCCATTTCAGAGATGACATACTCTGAAGTCACCAGCTAGATGACTTCAGCAGTACCTTATTCCCACTGACCAGCGGGTGAGATGAAGTTTTATTTAGGCATTCAGTGTTGAATCAACAGCTTCGCTTACTTCCCCCCCATCCACCATCTACCTCAACTGTTTGTGTGTTTGTTGTTGTTTTGGTTTTGTTTTTTTTTTTAACTTTTAATGAGAGGGTCTCTCATTGCAGTGGCCAAACCGCTTGTAGCACCCGTTCCTGTTTCCCTGAGCACCCAGCTTACAGGATGTTGCGAAACATCAGGAAGATGCAGCTTGCGGAGCTTCGGTTTCGTTGCCGTACGTGAGGAGTGTTATCCAAGTCATGTGGCAGCTCAGACATGTGTTTTGAGGTTTTTGGTGTGTCACTCAAGCCCCTTGGCCCTGTGTCCTTTTCATGGCTGGATGATGAATTTCGTACTGGCAGAATATGCTGTTTGTGGAAAAGAGATTTTGTGTGGAGGAGTTGCCAACATATTTCCTTAGACTGACATCAAAATGCTGTCAGGGAAGCTTGTTCTAAAATGTCTGTGTGTGAGTGTTTATCTGTGTATCTGGGTATGTATTCAGGGCTTTTCCACAATTTAATAATAATAAACTCCTAGACAAATGCATCTGTAACTCAGTGTACTCTCTGCTGGATCTGTAGCCGTCACTCTCAGATCCTTTATCTCAAACTGATGGCAGCCATGCCTCCAGCATTCAACTGTCCCTGACAAATGCCGGGAGTTGGCTGAGAAGACACAAACCAGAACTCCCAGAAATATCCAGCATTGTTCTGACTCTTGGCGTTATCGTCACAAATTTTTTTCATTTTCAATTGGCATCTCTGGGATCTTACGATCATATGACAGGGTCAGGTTCAGTATGAGGATTCTCTTTGTTTCAGAGCCATCCAGTTTTCATTCAGTACGTTTCACTTTTTAAACCTCAAGACAAATATACGGTCTGACTCCCACTTGCCACATGACAGTGCAGCAGACTGTTTAATTGTTTCGTTCCTAAACTTACTACAGATTAAAAAAAGAGAGAGCAAATCTTGCCTACGAGAGAAGTGCTTTGTTTTTAAGCACTTTGAGATTCTCAGCTGAAAAATGGTATTTTAACTGCCTCATCCAGCTTCGGTATTTTGTCATTGGAAAATATAAATTGCGTAGGGGCTTTCTTTTACTAGTGACTTGGGAAAGTATAAAATCAATGCTTTCTCTGTTTTCTGACTTTTATTAGCCTAATAGTGGGAAACTATAACATTTAAAAATACATACAACCTATTTTTGTCTTTCAGCTGTTGAGAAAGCTTTGCTTTGCTTTCGCCCAGAGACATGGGAAGCAGTGATAGATAGTCAGAGGGGGCAACCCATCTCTTTTATTCCCACCGTGCTCTATAATTTGTAATGCTTATTGTGTCTGAAGTTAAATCTGAGGCATTCCAGAGCCCGGAAGCTGTGTGCAGTGAGGACCAGTTGACAGTGCTCTGGGCTGGGAGGCAAAGGACCTGGAGCCGGAGGTCAGGGACAGATCTGGGAGCCCAGGGATCGGTCCTGGACCTTGCACGGAGCTCTGCACTGAAAGAGATGGAGAAAAACATAAGCCGAGTCAGAGTGAAAGCCTCTTACACTGGTAAGAACTGCACAAGAGGCAGTGGAGAACCCAGCCCTTCTCCTTGTGAGTGTGGGCAAGTTGCCATTTCCCCACCAGCCGGGCACGGATAATGATGCTTTTCCGTGCTCGAGATCTGTGGCTGAAAATCGACTTGTTAGCAAGGTTTCTCAGATTTTGGATCCCGTATAAATAATATATTGATAATGGTTTGTTAGTGTGCTTTGGTTTCTTTTCAAGCATTGTCAACTGTTGTTCTGAAGTACATTAAAATGCAGGAGGAATATTTTGCAGTCAGGTACGACTCTGCCAGAGAGAGGTAATGGGGAGAAACAAGCTTCTACAGATAGGCAGGCAGTTGTCTTGATCGTACATACGTTTTAACTTGTGGAAAGACAAAAATAGTCTTCATGCCAGAGATGTCTAAAAACTCACTGAGTTGTCATCTCGATAAACTATCAGTCAGGACGTTTGTCATTTTGTTACTGTCTCTCGTGTGGCTTTATTCACCTCTCCCTGCACTTTATTGTAGGGGAAGTCAAAAAAAAAAAGTCCTTGGTGTCTTTTTTTATTTTATTTTATTTTATTTCTACAGAGCCTTAATCTGTTTTACATCTGTGTTTGACTGCAGAAAGGCAAGAAAGGGTGAAAATGGATCAATCCACAGCAAAGCAGTGGGAGAGCTATTTAGTACTGTTGAAATAACTCCTGTCCTGTCCTGACAGATCTCAGCGCTAGAGCTTCAAAAATACTAGCAATCCTACAGAGTTGTGTTTTTTTCTTTTTTTTTTTCCTAAGTGAAGTACTAATATTCCCTCTTGGTACGTTTCTGAAATTCTGCATATGTAGGTTCGCTAGAAATATTTAGGAGAAACAGCTGGACATTACAAGAAAGCTGTCTTTTGTACTTAATCTTTTTATATGACCCAGTTCATATTTATAGCATATTTTCCTTCAGCTTCCCTCCTTCTACCCCCTGTCCTCTGGATCTTCTGCATTTCGCATTTGTGTCTGAGTGTACTTTCTGATGAGAGGTCATACGAGATCCAGCGTGGATTTTGTTGATGCTGAGGGCCTGATTCTGCCCCCCTGACCAGGAGCCAGGAGCCCGACAGGCAAAGCTGTTAGCGAGCTGCCGAGGATCTGGCCTGGCACCACCTCTCGGGGAGGCACTTTCGGGACTCCTGCCCAGCCGTTTTGTACTCGCATTTACATAGATAATATATGGAGATTTGTGGTCGCCTCGTTTGTAGCCATAAATGTGTTTGCAACCATCTTCACGTTACCTGTTTACGGAGGCCTGCTGTGAGCAGCCTCCTTTAGGATGGAGCTGTTAGTACAGCGTGGCTTGGGCCAGCAGAACATGGGTGAAACACCAGGTTAGCTCTGAGTCACTCAGCTGGGCTCAGAGCAGAAAAACAAACAGCCCCAAAGTCACTGCTGCTCTTAGGTCATTGTCTGGCTAGCACACAGAGAATATGGAGAGTCCTAGGAGAATTTTTTTTTCCCCTTCTCTGTGTTTCGATCTATGGGGCTGAACAGTTGATTCTAGTTTTGGACTGAACGGAGCATTTCAATAACTCGTATTTTAATCAAAATCAGACGTGTGTGTGTGTGCATTTTCCTCAACCAGCCCAGAAGAATTTTCTTTAGGGTATTTTGAAATCATTACACTTAATGGGTGATGTGGTGCCTTCTGACATTCTGAGACAGAATTCATCTTCATTACACCGAAATTATGTCATCATTGCTGTGCTCTAAACAGTAGAAACTAATCAAGTAATAGGCTGCTACAGAAAAGCTGTTAGGAGTATCAAGACTGTAAGGATAATAAATGTCTCTATTTTGTTGAAGAAAACGCAGACAATAATAACCAATCCCTGCCTCTCCCTCCTTCGTAAGAATTCAGATCCTCCCTCAGTCCCTGAAGTTACTGCTTTCTTTAAAGAACAGGCTGTTGAAAGTTGCTCCTCTGAGCCTGAGCACTTACAGTTTGGAATATGCTCGCGTGTGAGAATTGTCACTGCCTCCTGTGATGACCACAGACATTCACGTGTTAAATGATGAGACAAAATTAATTGCCTTTTGCCAAGCAGCCTTTCCAAATGGTGCTGATCTAACCCCATCAAGTCAAGGGATCAGCAGCTGGGGTTATCGGTCCCCTTTTACTGTGATGCAGAAAATCCAGGGCTTTCTGAAGGGGAAGGCAGCGTGCCCAGCTGGTTGGGATTCGCTGGTCACGGGGCTGGAGCTTAACTGGAGAATCTCCAGTCCAAAGCAGCCTGAAGAGCACATCAGTGCTCTATGCCCTCTGAGTTTTGGTTGTTTGGTATTTTTTTCCTCTGTGTTAGAAGATGAAAGTGTGTTTTCCTGGTGAATTTGTCATGTAACCCAGGTTACAATAATCCAACCTGAAAATACTGAAGACACGAACATGGGGTTGTTATCCCAGCAGGAGAGTCAGGTGCGCAGTGATTGCTTCTGCTTGAGTGCTCAGTACCAAAGATGGATACACTAAGTCCAAAAAGCAGCATCATATTTTAACCGTCCTAGACAAAGAGCCCTGAAAATGAAGGTGAGCCTGTGTACTGCTTCGTTCTTACAGTGTTTTCTCCTTTCAGCCAGTATTGGCTTGTCAGGGTTTGTTTTAAGCCAGCTGTTCTTCATCCAGATTCCAGTCTCCCTCATGTACTAAGAGGTCTGGAAGACAGTGCTGGCTGTGCTGGATGAAAAGGATACGTCTTGGCATATTGCTGGGCTATTAGTCCATATCACTGCACAGTAATCCCCAGGGATGGCAAATGATAAATGGACCGGACAGTAGTTAGCGAGTTAGAGCAAACCGGGACTAGACAGTAGCAAGTGAGGCTGTTGGCAGCGAATGCAGGTTTCCTGAGGATGAACCAGGCTACCTTGGTCACAGAGCTCACGTACTCACCTTCTCAACCTGCTGTTCCAAATCAAATAGTTTTGTTTCTTTTATTTCTCTTCTGGGATAAATAAATTATACAATTTAAAAAAAAAAAATCAAACTGCATATGAATTCTGTGAGCCAACCAAGTGGAAAATCTGACAAACATCTATTTGCTTTTCTTTTTTAAGAGTAGCAAGACTTTCCCTCACAAATACCGTTAATCAACTATTCTCCAGCTTTTCAGAACGTGAAGCCTGCAAAGTATCTGTCTTAAGAAGACTGGTAAAAAATTTCCTTTAGGCACCCTTGCCTGCTGAAGTCGAGCCATGCTGTGGCAGGCCTTGTGTGGCTGTGCAGGTCACTGGAGAACCGTCTTCTGCCACAAGCCAAGCGTGCAGCTGTCCAAATACCTTGCAGGAGCGTAATGGAGACAAGTGTCTACTCTTCCTTAGAGACAGTCTCTTCATTGCAAGCTGTGGATGCAAAGGTGAGGTTCTGGGAGGATTTGTGCTCTTTGTTCACACCTCTGGCCTGGGACAGGGAAAGCGAGACTGGCCTCTTTGCAGCTGCCTGTCCCAGGTGCGCCTTCTGGAGCTCTCTGCGTGACGCTGATCCCCTTACGCTGGCTGGTGGCACGAATGCCACAGGTTAGCTCTTGGATAACGTATAGCTTGTGTCTAAGCCACTATTAGATTTAGAAAACAGAATCATTTCCCAAAGCCCAGAGGGAGCAGAAGGGGAAGCAAAAGAGAATGGTTCTTAAAAAGTCTTATGTTTCTCTTTGGGAGAAAATTACCATCATCTATCTTTCCTTTCTCGCAAGCTCCTGGAACCTACCAGTAGTGCCCTGCTGCTGGATTTTCAAACTTCTATTTTGCTGAAGAATATCTCTCTGATGCAGGTGCCAGTGTCATTTATCAGAGGATGATGTCAACATTCCTGTGTCATACATGACAAATGACAGCAGAAAGGAGTGCCCCTTGAATTCTTACTTTCACATGGCTCTTTCCTCTCTCCAGTTAAATGACATTTTATTTCCTACCATGTTTCAGCTCAGGCTTGTGTTGCCTCTAGAGAGGCGTGCGTACAATTGACTCGGTGCGTGATTTGGTGCCAGGCATTCAGCTCCAAACTCAGTGCGAGTGTGGATGCGGTCGCACTGCAACGGGCAGAAACTTTGCTCTCATGTGTCTGGGGCAAATTCTGCCTTAACTTACACCCTCGGAAATGCCAGTAAGCTTCTCTGATGCATTCCCAGTGTCAGAGCTGGATGGATGTGAGAGCACCCTCTGTTTCTAACGCTTTTTAAAAGATGGCAGGTTCTGAGCTAATGGAAACCACTGTATTGAGAAGTGTTTGCTGTGCACAACACTGCTCGTGCGCCAGTGGGCACTTGGCAGCCGAAAGCTGTGCTCGGGCCCCGTCAGGGCCTAGGCTCCAGCTCTCTGCTGAACATGGGCCTGATTCGAAAGGTAACGTAGAAATTAGTGGGAGCAGCATCCGGTGGTTTGATGAAGTGGAGCAGACCAAAATAAAAGCTCGGGAAGGAAACAGGGAGGGCAGAGTGCATATGCTGCCTCTAATCCTCTTTTTCTACTGCTTCTTTCTATTCTTCTTGCTGGAAGAAGGGATTTAGACTCTTCTCTTTTAAGCCATGCCCGTACAAAAAGGACTTTATTTTTAACTTGTGTTAAAATCCTGTCTTGGACTAGGCAGCTACAATTTTAACACGTTAGCTAACTGCGATAACCCAGAGCGGGGAGCTTAGGGTTTATCTTGACCAGCAAATGCCTGTTAAAATTGCTACTGCTTTGCATAGCCCTTGTTAAAATATTGTGATGGACAACATGTGCTTTTAGAAACACACACCTGTACTCCTAAAGACAGCAAGGCCTTAGGGAAGGAAGTGATTCACAGGACCGCTGCGCCCTGCTCTTTCCACCCACTCAGCATTTGACTGTGGTGTGTTTTCCTCTGTTCAAACACACCAAACTGGTGATTTTTAGTACCAGACTTTTAAGCTAACCAGGAGTGTGGCTTGTTTTTGTTCAGCACCCAGTTGAAGGACTGGATTTTTCTAAGAGCTCAGGATTCAGCAGCAACCAGGACACGGTTTGACATGTGCTTAAATTGCATCCCAAAAAAGCAAGCTTTTCCCGTCCTGCTCTTGCCTTGCACTGCACCAGTCCAAACATCAGTGCAGATACACAAGGGTTGTTCAGAGAAGCTGATCCAACAGAAAGGACCGTAAATAACTTTGATTTTTCAGCAGTGCTGCCATTTAGTTGTCATATTTCACACCTTCCGTCTAAAATCAACAGAAAGAACAAAGCCATCTGTGGACTTTGAGGAGTTTCTGGATATTTTCTTAGGACAGAACCGCCTTTTTATTCAATTATCTTCCAGATGTTCTTCTCCCTGAGAGAGCAGGCTCGCTCCCCAGACCGAGGGAGAGCTGGGGGTAGGATAGTGGCAGCAGTTTAGACGGACCTCGTTCAGTATATGATTATTCTAAAGCTTATGCACAAGTTTGTTTTAAAAACAAACAAACACACCTAAAGTGACTTCAGGAGGACAACACCATCGGCACAGTGACTTGTACCAGAAAAATTGACAGAACTAACCCAAACCTGCTTCTCGTCTCACTGGAGAGGGGAGAGGGCAGCGCTCGCTCAGGGATGCAGGAGTAACTCAGATGTCTTCATACGTTTATATTTTCGAAGGTTTCTTTAGAAGGAATGTGTTTAGCAACATACCTCTTCCTCCTTTTTAATATGAGAACTGAACTTTTTTCCTGCACACTTCTAGTTTCTCCCCAAAGCAGGGGTCCGCTAGCTCCAGGCTCCACCAGTCCCAAGGGCTGTGATCCTTATCGTGGACTGCAAGAGATCATTATATACATCACTGTCATGTTGCGTTGTTGTTGTTTTCCCTTCTATTTCGTGGTTTTTTTTTTTTAAAAAAAGAAAAAGAATTGTAGGCTTTTCTTCTAGCCTTTGACTTGTAATCTGAGCCAAAAGACCTCTATTTCTCTCACACTCCTGTCATCGTGCTCTGCCGGCTGAAGTACTGGTTTTCACAGGATGAATTGCTGATATTCCTGCTTACACAAACTATGAGTAGCAACTGAGCCTTCCAGTCTGTAAGTGTCTGAACTCAGACAGTCCTGATATTAATATTCTTAATGGCAAGGCTTTCATTTGGGTTTCTTTTCCATGGTCTGAGATGTATTCCTCTTTCTCTAGTTACTGATAGATTTCTGATGTGCGCCCAGCAGGTAACTTCTAGGAGTCACAGTCTAGGTCAAGCTTACTTTGAAAAAAGGGAGGAGGGTTAAAGGGAGGAAAGGAAAACTTAGTTTCTTACATCTTTTCATACTGTCTTAGCTTTATTCAGCATTTTTCAGCCCACAGTAATTTCTTTAATAAAGCCTGTTTACCAAAACCACCACCACCTTTCCTTTGCTTTTTAAGTGGATCAACTCAAAAGTGGCACGGATTTTTTATAACGAGTCTGTCCTAGCAAGGCAGTGTGAACATTCATTTACCCAGGTATCCTGGGGCAGCTGTCACAGCTAAAGTTTCCAGGAAAGGAAGCTCTTGCATTGAAGGAGGCACGTGTACTGCTGAAAAGGAGGGAGGTGGTGGTGAGGAAGCGGTCCATCCCTCCCACTGTACACACCAAAAAATTAGAGGTTACACACCAAAATTTTCCTGTAGCTCGGAGGCACTGGGCACCTACATACCTCCAAGACACAGACAGAAGTTCTCCAGGTGTAAGGTGGTGGAAGCTGCCAGGGATGTTTCAGTTTTGCAGCACCTGATGGGGCTGGATTGAGCACGCAGCCTCGTTGCAGTGTACTCCTGAAATGCCATTTTTGGCAGTTCCTGCTGACTTACAGATTCCTACGACTGAAGGTCTGAGCTATCCAGGTTTTCCACCAGCACAGTCCTGGTGCCAGACATGATGTAGTTTAATCATGGGAGCTGTACTTAAGCTGCTTATCAACATGATGAAGCTCAAGTGTCACAGCTTGGCCAGCCCCACGCTGGAGGGTAGGATTGGCTTCCTTACATTCTGATGCATCACCTCCACAAAGTCTGTGCCTGAGCATGTCTTCCTGGTGAGACGAGGCTGTAGAGGGATTCAGCCAAGTCAGCCAATTTGAGGGAAGTGGGAGCAGGACTCACAAGAGCCAGCACGCTGAGTATGGAAAATTTAGGAGGTGCTAAGGAGAGCCCTTCTGGAGCTGCGCCCTTCCTGGGAGCCTGCGTGCCTAACGGGGATCCTAAGTCAGGTCAGGATTTAAATCTCCTGGGTTTGAGGCCCAAAGTATCACAGCAGGGTTAGTCCTCCATGAAACAGCCTCAGAAGGAGGTAGAAGCATGCCCAGTTTTGTATAAAGTAGACTGATCATTCAAATGCTCCTCTGATGTGGGTGAGATGTGGCATCTACTTAGCTGGATGGGTTCAAATTCACATCCTGAGACTGTCTTAACCAGCAGCTATGCCATGCTGTAGTGTGAGTAGCAGTTTGCTCTTTGTGTTCAGTCTAGTGCTAGGGGAGGGAATCAAAGGCAAAGAACAGCTCACCTCCCTTCAGCCTGGGTTGGTGATACAATTTCCTTTTGCTCTTCAGTTACTTAAGTTTGTGGTCTTAGGTGCTTTCAATATGAAGAAATAACTCCATTATTTAAGATAAATTAGACCTTCAGCAGGGAGCAGTAAAGACTATGGAGGTGTATTTTCTCACCTGCACCCTACTGAGTCACAACCAGTCCCTAACTCATGGCCAAAATCCACGAGGAAATATGTTAGGTGTAACTGTGCCGATGCCGGTGTTTTCCTGGGATGGAAAGGATTGTGAATGTCAATACCGCCTGTTCCTCACCACTGATTTTATAATTTTCAAGAGTACCTACAGACTTCATCAGAGATCAGGGCCTTGACATGTTGGACTAAAAGTAAGTGCATATTGGCTCCTCATACAAAGAACTTTTGCTCTAAGGAGGCAAGACAGGCAAAAGCAAGAAAAGAAACAGAACAAGGGAATGATTTATCCAGGGCACAGGGCAGGTCAGCAGCGAAGTTAAGATCAGAGTCTGGATCTCTTGGTTTCTGCCAAGCCATCATGTAGAACACGTCCACAAGAAGGAATATTTTAGATATATGTGTGCAAATTGTAGAGATTCACTAGCATTGGAAATATATCCACTTAGAACAGGAGTTTTAACAACCAACCTTCGTAGCCCTCTTTTTCTGCTGAGGTGGTTTCTCACCGTATTCCAAAACTGGGTGCAGTTCACCAGCTCTTCGTTTTGGGGCTTTCCTCTGCCCGCTAAGGTAGCGTGCTACAGGGGCTTCCATGCATCTAGTGATAACAACCTTTTATTTGCCTCTTTCTTCAGTGAGATGACAGATAATGGGAGGAAGTCAGATGCGTTTAAAATATACTTAGTTTTAACAGCACTGAGACACTTAACTTGTCAGCAATCCAATTATTAATCAGATTAATGGACTTTTATAAATCCACTGCATCCTTAGGGCAATTGCTTGGTTTATGTTTCACGCATACAGAATAAGGTTGCTCATCAGCTCTAAGAACTTTAATATGGAAACTAAACCTGCGAAGTAATCCTTGGCTTACTCTGCTACCACACCTTGCATGCAAGACTGCTGATTGTTGCCAGCATAGGAGCATCATTTAATTATGTTTTTTATTATTATTATTTCTGAGCATAATGCTACTGAAGAAAATCTGTCAGCATTTAATTAAGGACTAAATACAGTCAGTCTTTGTAGCTGGTTCAGTACCCACTTAGAAAAACGTTTGATACCTTGGCAGCCAAAAAGGATACTCGTGGTAACAGCATTAAGGAAGGTTTTGTAAGGGAAGAGGAATCTAATTTGTTTCTGGAAATTAAATTTATGTCTCAGATTTTTAAAAACAATTTAAGAGATATTGAACCCCCCGTTTGTATTAGGAAGTAGTGGGAATAGGTCACCCAGTTAGGTGTGTAGCTTTCTAAGGGAAAACAAACAATACGTGAGTTCTAACTCCCACAAAGAAGTCGGGACCAAAGCAAATCATAAGAAAGTAAATATCAATTAGTTTCAGTTAATTGTAGATCAGCTCTGGAGATGGGGGTGCTAAGAATGGGACACTTCAGAAGTTACTGGTGTCAGTGTCGTGACAGCGTTTTCCCCTTGAGTGTGGATGATGAGCAAATGAAATTAACAGAGGCTTTACTGTTGATTTAAGAAACTTAGGCAGGGGGCTCCAAGGGCTGGCTAACATTAAGCACACACAGAAGTGCTCTCCAGGAGAATTCTCTTTTTTTATATCAGACGCTGTGTAACTAAAAAGCACAAGCAGATTTGTATCTGTGTGAGGCTGAACTTTTTAGGTCATAAAAGCAAAGAACTAGGAAACATCGCGGGAGGGTCCCCTGAAGGAAAGCCACTAATAGAGGTTATGTGTGTTACATATTCAGATTTCCAATTTCAGCTTTAATAGTAACTCAGTTTCTACTACCGAAACCTGCTCCTGCACCTTTATGCATTTGCCTCGTTAAGTATTTCATAGTTTCATGTGAAGTGCTAGCTTGCTTTCCTCTGCAGGAAGGCCCACGGGAGCTTTTAGAGCTGAAATAATAAATAACTGACTTCTCCGAAGGAGCCATTAAACTTTTTCCATCTCGGATGAAGTAAACAGATATTGTACGTGGAAATGCAAAGTCGTTGTCAGGTCCGTGTGTGTGGTTAATCACTAGATATATTTCCTCTGGAATGATTTATTAGTTTCCTTTGTAGTTCTGTCACAGAGTTTACTTGCCATTTCAACCTGAAATAGCCATTAAATCATTTTTTTTCTCGTAGCGAGAAGTAAATCTGTACTATTTGCTGATTTGTTTATTACTGTCTGGAAACTTAATCCTTCTCCAAGTCAGAGATTTTAAATATGTCAGATCGTCTTAAAGCTGCACACCAGTTATATGGGTGACATTATATGTGTTCAGAGAAATTCATTTCAAGTACTACAAATGAGTCCTTTAGTAATACCCAGGAGTCATAATGTCTGTGACATAATGAACCCTCTAAATTACAGCCTACGCTAATTAGATCAGTTATTGCTACATTCCAATCCATGAAACAATTTGCTTAAAGTGGTAGTTACCTGGAATGAACAGACACGCGGCTGAGTGTCAGCGACCTCTCTCCTTCTACACCACTTGCCATACGGACCGGCTGCGCCCACGGTCCCGCCGCGTCTCTGCCTCCAGGGACAGCGGCTGCGGCGGGGACGAGGTTGGTGACACCTGGGAAGTACGGCGGGCCCCTCGGGGAGACACGGTGGCCCCTGGAGTGGAGCATCTCGGAGGGTTTTGATCTTCTCTTCCTGTTTTCGGTGTCATTTACATGCTTGTTCTTCAGCTACATCTTCTCCATTAAATATATTTTTGTCTCATCATTATGGCTTTAATTTTCTTTAGGTGCTCAGTGTTTATTATTATTATTATTATTATTACTATTATTATTATTATTATTATATTCCCTCTTGCTGCCCAGTCTTCATGCTCTCTCCTGTTCATTCAGCAAAAACAAATAGCTGGAGTGACGTTTCTGACCCAAAAGCACGTGAATCTCAGTGGGGAAATGCTGTGCTGGACTCTGTGCCTGAGCAAACTACTGTCTGGAATTTTGCTGAGAATGGATATCAGCCGTAGGCTGCTTCTTTATTTCGATGTGGGCCGGGTAACTTGATTTTACACCGTGATGATCAGTACAAAGCTCCGAACAGCACAAACTGTCTGCTGGTCACTTGGTACTGTGTGATTAGAAAGGAGAGCAGACACATGTAAAGGGGTGTTCTTTTTTTCCTAAACACATCCTACCAAGGAAAGGTTAACAAAATTTGCACAACAGCAAACTGAAAAATGTTTTGTGCACATTTCAAAATACATTTAAAATGCCAGCGACAAAAAGAGTGGCCATGTGCATTTTACTGAGTTGTTCGCTTTGCTTTGTTGGACATTTTTCTCAATTTCAGGTCTTGTGTGTTCAGAAATGCTCCTACGGCCTGGGAACTGCAGCAGAGCCCCGAGTCTTGGTTCAGGCACATTTGCTCTTGCCTCACGAATGTGTCTGTGTAATGAACGTGTTGTAATTGAGACTGTGTCGTAACGCAGGGACACGGTGAGCATAGCTGGGAGCTGGCTACGTCTGCCCCGTGCAGCTCCCCGTGCTCCCATACCCAGGACCGCGACGCTGCCTGCAGCCCACCTGCGCCCGGTGCCCTCCTCGTTTTGGACCTGGGCTTCTTTCTTCTTCCCTGCACCTGGGGATAGAGGTGCTCATTTTGCAAGGGAGGTTTTTTGCATGGAAAACACATGCTTTTCTCCTCTCTTTTCATTTCATTTTCTCTTGTTTTCATTTATTTTTAGGTTTTTCTTCTTTTTTATTTGACACTTTGCCACTGTTTGCTCAGCACCCTAAGTACATTAGGAGAGAAAAGGGTTGAAGGTGCATATAAAGAAAATGGCTTCTTATTTTTTCTTTAAGTTTAACTTCTGAAATGTCTGCTATTTTTTGCAGACAGTCCTATGGCCAAACTCTAAACAAATGTTGTGCTGAAATGAAAGATCCTTGCTTTTAAACGTGTTACTAGTGGAGGTGTGCTCTTGTTGCTAGAAGAGGTTGCTAATCCCCTGGCTAATTTAATCATTATCTGATGATTTTGTTCCGAATTCACTCCGTGAGCAACTGTGGTTTCACTTCTTCTTTCTGCTTTGTAGGCAAGAGCTGTGGTGTGAGCCAAGGAGCTGTGCCTGTGACTGCTTGGCATAGGAGCTGTTCTGCTGGGCAGACGCTGCCGGGCGTTACTGCCAGTGACCGGCGCAGTGTCGCTGTACGGTTTGGGCTCATTTTTCCAATGTCTTTGTAAAATAACTAGCAAAGAACCTGCAGTACTTAATGAGGCTGACAGGCACGGAAAGGTCAAAACCAAGCAGGAGACCTGTTCTGACTCATTCCTTCTGGACTTATAACTTGTTTCTTACAGACCAAGCAGTACTTTTCTTTTATTAAAAAAAAAAAAAAAAAAAGAAGAAGAATTAAGAGATGACAGGCTGAAACTGCCTACTTTCCTTTCAGTGTCAGAAGACATAAATAGTTTAAGTCTGCAGTGGTTTCTGATTGAATATCCTTTTGAAGTAATGATAGCTATAATTTAAAGCAACAGTTACCATATTTTCTTCTCTCTGTGACATTCTTTGATGCCCTAAGTATAAATCTGCTTAAAATAGCTATAGCAATGCCTGGGTATAGTACAGGATTTTTGGAGGCTCTGCCTCTAATTGCCATCATATGTCCCTAATATCACAAACGTAGCTGGCTAATGACAATGTTGCTGCAAGGACTTTCTTGACATCAGAAGAAAGGTAAACTCGGAGGTGCACGTTCAGTTTAAATTGTTTGCGAAGACTAAAACTTTTACAAAGAACTTGTTTTTAATTAAAATAAATACTGTTCCAGGGCTGTTTGGCCCTGGCTGTATATTCAGCTGGTAAGAGGTATTATCTTATTATCTAATACAGCATCAGAAAATTGCCAATTTTTAAGGGCAATTACAAAAATATTTTGACATATTAAAAACACAATTCCAGGCTTTGTTGTTGTATCACGCAAATAAGATGTAATCAATTAAGTAGATTTTTTTGTCCCAAAGGAATTGATATTATTGGGAAATAATATATTCAATTTGAGGGTAAATGGAGGTTCATGGGCATCTTTCTCTATCCACTGCAATTCTGTTGAACAGACTTTAGCTTCCACTCTGTACTAGTGCTGCTAGACCAGAGGCTGAGTCTCTGTAAGCATATTCGCTTTAAGAGCATGTCAGTATTACCCTGGTGCACTGTGTGAAATGGGGGAAAGACACAATGCATTCAATATTTGATACTTAAATTATTCCATATTTGCTGTTTTAATAATAAGTGTTTTCTAATTTAAATGAGTTGTCTTGTTTATATTTGGGCCTAATGGATGAGAAATGCTAAGAACAATCCTACGGAGGCAGCAGAGGCCTCCCTCAGGACAAAGGCCATAGTACAAGCTCGGAGAACAGCATTAGTATGGATGGGAAAGGAGTTGGGCAGACAGTAAAAGGGAACAAGAAAGACGAAATTAATTACGCGACGTACAATAGCTCTGTAATGCCTGTCAAATGGGAATCACAACCAGCAGCAGTTTTTGCATTTTATTGCTGAGTACACTTTCTCTGGTTCTGTGTTGTTGCTTCCAGCCAAGACCACCAAGTCCCGTTTGCCTCGCTCGGTGGGACATGCTCTGCATTTTCATGACCTGATGCTTTTTCCTAATTACATGAAGTTCAAATCCCTGATAGCTCCACTGACTTCAAGAGTAAATGTATAACTTTATAAACAAGGTAGGTCAGGAACAAGAGGCAATCCTGCTGCAGCAGCATATACTGCTCAGCAAGGGTTAGTTTCTTCTCTTTCCTTGAGAAGTAAAACACAAAACAATTTGCAGCGGTCCAAATCTCTGGTGCCTCTCCCTCTCGTTTGTGACAAAGCAATGGCAGAATTCTGCTCCTGGTTGATTTGCTGGTGTAATGAGCAATTTTAAGGCACAGCAGTAGAGAAGTAAGGCCTGGATTTCTAGTAGGACATGAAATTACTGAGAAGCAGTTCTCTCTTTCTCCTGCTAACAGATGTAACTGAGATATAGAGGAATGAGGTTTCAGTTTCATGGCCTGACTTTTCACCACGTGCAAACTCCACCACCCAGGGTGTGGATTTCTTCAGAAATTCTTCAGTGCAGGTAGGACAGTACACTTGGTCTTGCACCTGAACAGATTGCAGACAAATTCATATAATTTGATGGGAAAGTCTTCAGCTGCTTTGTTTACTTCCAGAAGGCATTCTGTTTAATCTGTCAGAATGAGTTTAGAACCGCTTTTATTGTTTGGACAAGCAGTCATTCAGCCAGCTCTAAAACCCTGCCTGGTTCTGCCCAACAGCACGGTGTTTAGGGGCTTCGGGGTCACAGGCAACAACGGGCAGAAGGCGTTGGTGTATCCTGGCACCTTCTAGATCCTTCCTGAGAAGGGGGCAGGGAGAACTGTGGTGGCCAAGACCTCAGGTAAAAGACAACCTGGAGATCTAATAGTAATCCGGGGCTCACTGATGCCCTGCTCCTCTGGGAAACGAAGGGCTTGTTGGGCCAGGAGTGCCCTCCCTGGTACTAGTAAATAATTCAGGCTGCACATCAGCATGTCTGGGGCAACGCATCCCTGCAGCAGGAAAGAGCTGAGCAGGACTTAAACTAAGCAGCAGCTAGGTGGGTAATGCAGATTTTTGTGCTAATGAGAAAGCCTCTCCCTGTGGGACAACACAGGATTTCAAGGCAGTAAGGGGAAATAAAGGATAGTCTATAAAAAAAAAAAGTGAAACTGCTCAAGATTGATTTGTCTTTAAGGATGGTCTGTGTAACAAACACGGACCTTCAGGAAGATGAACATGTAAAGGTTGCTGACCTTTAGATGAGGTATTGCAGATGGTTGCATAAAGTCAGCCAGTGAAACCACATCAGAAATGAGACAATCCGAAAACAGCTAGGTACAAAAAAGATAATTGTTGGATGCGTTTTTGAGGGGGAGGTTCCAGCTGTTTAAGCATCTGCTGGCTGAAGGATGACCACCTGCTTGAGACCTGACTTGTAGAGAGCAGCAGACCAGAGGCTGCTTGTGCAGGAGGTGGGCAGAGACAGGACACACCAAATGTGCAGCGGAGACCTGGCAATGCTGCAGGTCAAGGGACGAGCCAGACCAAAGGAGGACATGGGAGTCAACGCACAGCTGGCTCCTGTGGCCCTTTTACTGAGACTGAAAAAAAGCAATGAATTTTCCAAAATGTGACTTTTTCTGGCAAGGTGTTGTGCTTGATGTTTTAACAACAGATCCCACTCCAAAAGCCACATTATTAGTCATCCTCCTGTTCTTGACAGTATCAGGCACCATCAAGATGATCAAAACAATGCTTGTTTTATTACCTGTTGTGTGTTTTGCGTCTTACAACACACATTTCTAATATCCGAGAATGCAGTTCTGAAATGGCAAAATCACTGTGAGAATTTCAGTTACTGGCATCAGTCCGCATCCCATACAGCTCGCCTTAAAGCATCAGACTGAAAGCAGTTACATGGCTGCGATAACACTGAAGCGTTCCCATGCCAGAAAACAAGAAGGATGCGAAGCCACTGTGACTTACTGGTGGCTGTGCCGCCTGCCTCCGTACCGTGAAAGTTTTAATTATTTTTGAGTGAGTAGATAAGGGCAGGCTGGGAATCTGGGAGGCTTGGGGGAGCAGGAGGTCGTGTGCCAAAGGAGCTCAGCGCCACGCTCGCTGCTGCAGCCCTTCCCGACACCACACAGCTCACATCCTGGCAGAGGTCCCTTCATCTGTTTGTGATCACAACTGACTTCACGTGTTCCAAAATCCGAGCATGTCGAAGAAAACCCTTGTGATTTTCACGGTGAAAAAGTTGTGGGCAATGATAGTTACGGAGGACAGAACGAAAACTGCTATGAAAGCCGAGCTGGTGGCTGCCTGAGCCGGTGTCCTGCAGCCCCGAGGCTGGGCTTCAGTCGGGAACGTGTTCCTCAGCTGGACAGCTGGTTTTATTGAGGGCGATGCGAAGAGTGTCTTCAATGGATCCGAATCCGGCCGTATTTCTGCTCCAGGCTAAATGGGAAATTATCCTCCATGTATTTTTTTCATATTCCTGAAAGTTCTCAAGCCAGCATTGTATGGTTTTCCTACTTATTTCCTTTTGTTCCTATTTGAACATCTGTCTGAAGTAGTGTATTACATACTAATTAGTTCAGAGCGGTTTTTTGCCTTTTTTTTTTTGCATGGTTGGGTGTGATTACAGTCTCCCACTTCATTTTCGTTAATTTGCTTCATTTATTTGCTTTTGATCTTTTATTGGTCCTCATAGTGTGTGTGTGTGTGTGTGTGAGAGGGAGCGCACATGTGGGCATGTGTGCATGCAGACAGGATAAATTTCTGCATTTATTCCCTTTCAGACCCGGACAGCACTCTCTGGGTTACTGTGCAGAGCTGACAGCGGGGATCTCTGGTTACATCTCGTGCTCACGTGTGGCCCCAGTTCTCAGCACCACGCACAAGAGCAGCATCGGAGCCACTGTGCCCCGGCCGGTCACCTGAGTGGTGCAGCCCGTGAGCCCTGAGCTTACAGCACAGCACAGCTGTGTCCCAGTGCTCAGCATCTTCCTAAGTCATCCTTCAGGAGGAGGTGCCATCCTACAGCAGTAGTCAGGCCCTGGGTGGGGCCGTGGGTACCAGTATGCTATAAACAAAAAGTCAGGCGGTTTGGACTGGGAGGTACGCGTAAGCGATTATTCTGGACAAGATAATGCAGGTAAATGAAATCGTAATAGTTAGAGCCAAATGGATGAGAAATGTTTTAATGGAAAATAATATCAAATAATTTTGCAGTGGCTTGGTTGCTGTCAGTTGGACTTGACTGGAGATAGCAATTAAGATTACGACTTTGAATTTTTCCAATAAATTAATTGCTCGTTCCTTGGACTGAAAGGGTGCAAGTCCTGGAAACATGCTGTTATTTACTGGAGCTGCATTTTTTTAACTGGTACCTTTTCTGGTGTTTTATTACCAGTGAAATGTGGAATCTCTTTATTTTGTTTGACTTCCGCTTTGAACAAAATGAAAACAACCTCTGCTTGTGCTGAGGCAGTAAAACCCAGGGAAGCGATGGCGCTTTGATTCCAACCAGACTGACCCTGTGGCTAGAGTCAGCTCCAAGGCACCGCCGCCATATGGTTTGAAACAGGCTTTTGACTTCATTGTTCTCACACCCAGCCATCCCTTAGCCTCTCCGCGGAACAAAAATACACCCGGTCACAAGCCGCAGAACCAAGTCCTGGGTGTTAGGAGCTGGTAACTGTGGAAAGGGGCTATGGGTTGGCTGGGCTTTGCCATCAGCAGTTGTTCCTTACTCCTGGTGCTGAGGTGGAAGCAGCCATGGGCCAAATGGTTTCTGCGGCAGTCTTTTGGGCTGACAGTCTCTTCAGCCTACAGGAAGAGCTGTAAATATCCATATCCCAAAATGAAATAAATACTAAGTACTGCTTCTCGGGATCGTTGCCAACAGCATCCATCACAGATTTGTGACCCAGCCTACTCAGCTGCCACATGTTTGAGTCTGGGGTGCCCCACTCGTCTTCTGTGGAGGGACACGTACATTTGCTTTTCCTCCTGCAGGTTCTCCTCGTTGCTGATAGGGAAAGCATGATGATGTTGCTGTGGCAGAAGATGTACTTCACTTTTCCTTTCATTCCCTATCCCTCATATCATAGTATGCCAATACACGTTTTGCCTCTCCTGTAAAGTTGTGGGGTAGAGCTCTCCATCATATGTCATTGTTGTCTATAGTTACTGCTGTCACTGTCCTGGAGAGGAGCTGCTTCTGTCACCCCATCATCGGCTTTCTTCTCATCTTTTTGAAGCTTCACTTTCTCTTGTAGGTATCCAGGCACAGACACATGATAGACTGATGTTTTTTGATCTTTCCCCTCATACCCTTGGATCTTACTCACCAATCTTCCTTGCCTTTCTGTCATTGCTAATAAATTTTCTTTCCATTAATGTTATTTATATGTTAATATCACTGAAGGAAGAGATGCTGTAGTAGCAAACACTAATTCCATACCAAGAGACATCACCTTGGTTTGGCTGGTGCTCATATTTATAGCAATGGCAGCCCACACATGTCCTCTAGGTGTACATCTTCCCCCAAAGCCCCTATTTAATGGGCAGTTAGAAGGAGAACCAATGAGATGTTGTTCGTATTTGCTAAAAGGCTTGTTTCTAAAATCGTTTCAAGGATTTTTGTCTTTATTGTCCTGTGCTACAGACCTGTTCATACGTTTTTAGCTCTGTACAGCTATGATCAATAAGATGTATTCTGGCCCTGCTATTGTTCTGTTTCTCAGGCAGTGTTTTTAATAGCCCCTGTTATTCCTTTTTCTTGACATATTTTATATAAATATTATAAGAATATGTTTGATTTGTACCATCTCATCTAGAACCTTTTAAAATTCCTTCTCAAACTAAAAGCATACCACTGCTTGAAGAAAAATAAGCACAGTACCCTTATCACTCTGGTACTGTTTTCTTCTAAAATATCTCCCATTTGGAAGTCTTTACTGTAATAACTGGGATATGAGCACAAAGGCTGGAATTTTCCCAAATAAGAAAGCTTTAAGCCATAATTTCTTAGTACAAAAGCTTCTTTTTTGTTAAATTATATATAAGTATTTTCAGCAGGACCTCCTATGCACAAGTATGTGGTGAGCATTCACTTTTGCAATATCAGCTGAAAAGTATACCTTCAACACCATTTATATTAATGTCACTGTTACAAACAAATCTTGCTTTTTTTCCGAGGGTGAGCCGGAGGTATGCAGTCAGAGATACATGCACAAAATGTGTATCTGCTTTTTATTTCCAGGATTCTCACTCTCTGGTCTCACTTACCTCTTTTAAGACCTTTGAAGATTGCTGTGCAGGAACACAAGCCCTGACTTAGGTTCTGGACAAAAGCGCAGGTTGGGCGTTGAGTGCAGCTCACAAGCCATAGACCCTACACGCAAATGGGGACACACACCTCCTTCTAATCCGTAGGCTCAGGGTCCTTCTGGTTTTGCCCCCTTCTGCACCTTTACATCCATATTAAGAAGAAGAAAATCCATCCCATTCTTCAAAAGAAAAAAACTGCTGCTGCAACGTGTCGCTATCAGCTACAGCTGAGAGTTTTCAAAGGAGATTTTGGTGGGATTTGGGTGCCTAACTGCCCTGAATTCTTTTGGAAATTTCAGTCTAGTAGTCCTCTGATGGGGTGTAAAAACTGCCTTCTGAGGGGACACAGCATTGCCAACAACCACAGACAGGCAGGGACCCTGCGGGTGCCCTGCTGGTGAAGGGACAGCTAGGAACAGCACTGCTGCCTGCTGGCTCGGGGCGAAGAGCTCTGCCACTCGCCCCGCTGCTCAGGTTGCACGGGCTGCATTTGCTTTGGAGCTCTCTAAAATATTTGGTTTGCCTTCCCGCTGGCAGGGTTCCTTAAAGCACTGATGAGACTGCAATTACTAAGCACTTCATAGCTCTGGTCTACAAAAGTTAGGTGGGTTTTTCTGCGTGTTTCCCGTGAAATTTTTGTAAAGGGTGTGTAAGAAATGCCGTTTCCAATGAAGAAAATACCAGATGATGCATTTCCTTTTCAGCGTACATACAGAGTTTAATTTAGCATAGAAAAGCAACTAAGAATCAACTATTGTTATGGTAAAACATTTCCTTTCATCTAGAGTTATATGTGATCCCATAATAAATCCAAATGTGTGTGGTTGTTTGTTAGAAAGTGAAAATTGTAATTAACAGTGGGGCTAGTGCTGAGTTTTGCTCTGTCTATTATCTCGGAATATCGGGTTTTGTGTAACATGAGCATTCAGAAGCAAAACCTGCATGAAATCTCCCAACTGTGAATGCCTTTTCCTTGTATGAATTTGATGTGAATCTCTGGAAACTTGCTAAGTCCCTGGGGGGGATAAGAATTCACAGATCTAACTAACCCCGAGGGTCATGTTATCACACAGATTAACTATTCTCAACCAATTTCTGAAATTCATTAGGCAGTTAAGGCTTTCTATCAACATTAGTAATGTGTACTTTCTTTTTCTACCTATTTGTCCTTAAATATATTTATTAGGTCCCTGACACACACTGGCCCTCAGTCCTCTTATTAATGAGCTTCTCGCGTGTCCCTGAAGAAGCATCTCAATTTCATGTGTTCAGCTAATTATTCTTCTAATTATCCTTTTTTAAAGGAGTCAGTACCCAGTACCACAAGCACTGAGACATAGCGCTCTTCCACAACATTGAATTTCCATTAATAGTATCAATAAGACAGCTTTGCAACCCAGACAGAGTTGTTGTCTTGCAGAATAAAATAAGAGGTGCTTATTCTGTAAAGTTGGCAAAGTCAGTGAGTGTGCTGTGGGCTCGGCCCCTGCGGGGTTCTGTAGGAAGTCACCAAGAGTCAAATTCATCCAAAGGAGGATTTTTATAAGATCTAAGTCTCAGATGAGGTCTTTTCTGGTTGAACTGATGCACAGCATGGACAAGAGCTGTGTATGAAGGTGGCCAGTGCGTTTGGGCTGAAGCCTGTTAGCTCCATACTGTTGCGGAAGGGGTTGACTACGAACAAAAGGCTGGAGGAGGCTTCTTGTGGCATTGAGCCCCGTCTCCTGTTAATGCAGGCTTTGTGTCTTGTAATGCCCAACGCTTATCAAGCTGATCTGAAAGCACGTATGGACTTGTTTGGGGTTGGTGGCTTTTTGTTTTGGGGTTATTTGGGTTTAGTAGTTTTGGGCATGTTTTACTGTCAGAGAACATCCTTATTCTGATGGTTTAGGACCTTCTTTCAGTTTCCAGGTATGTACGGTTGGTTCACATCTAATTCTCCTTGTATTGATTTTGTCCTATAATTTCTAGCCCGTAAACTGACATACCAGCTGCAAGAAAAATCTGAATTTACTTTCGCTGTAGGAAAGAAGAGGCTGAAATACCTCTGGGCACCCAAAGTCTGAAGGCACCCTGCTACTGCACTGCTGGGGAGCATGGCAAGGGTGACCCTCACCCCTATACCTAAGGAAACATCTCTAAAGAGAAGTTTTATTTCATCCCCAAGCAGCTAGGACGTAAATATTTTTTTCTCTTCCAGAAAGCTTCTGCAAAATGATAGTCTGCTCTTACACCAAACCATTTAATAAGTTTAATTAAATGGAAGCTTATGATAATTAAACCAAAAGCCTAAGGGCCCTGTTCTGTGAGGACTTACTCCTTGCATAAGACCAATTTCCATATAATTTAGACAACAAAATAGCGGAACAGTGCTCTGCCATCTAATTTATGTGAAATTGGTATTCTCCAGCCCAAATTTATATTACACTGTAAACACACTTCTCGTATCTTAGCAGAAGTGAGGTAGCTCGCGTACAAGTGCTGGAGCAGAGAAAGAAAAGAAGTTTAAAAGGGATCCCCCTCCCCTTTTTTTTTAAACTGAATGCCCAGAATAAACCCAGAATCTGATAAATGCTGCATGAGGATCAAATATCCTTAAAAAAATTCTTTAACGTAGCAGGTACTTGTAGGTTCTCCTTTCATAACAAATTTGCATATTTACTACTTCTGGGTGTTTTCTTGAACTAACGTTTGTGATCAATGCTAGGAAAAGCCCACGCTCCCTATTTTGGAATTCTTTAGCATCTCCCCGAGTGTCCCAGAGGAACGGTACAGTGCATTATCTCCTCCGCCACCTGTATTTTTGTTGCACTTCAAAACAAAATTCCAATACTACAAAGAGGCGATGGGGCCTGATCCTTCGCTACCTTACTCCAACTTTGTGCAGCCCACTGAAGACAAAGCCGTTCCTCTTGCCTAAAACTGAAGCAGTGGGGGATGTCCCCAGCCCTGCCTGCTTGCAGCTCCTGGTCCATCCATTCTCTCACTGCCCTCTCCCACACCCCCAGGCGCTGGCAATGATGATAACCATGGGGAGGGCGAAGAGGGACCCTTTCTGCACTCCTCTACTCCTCTGCCTGGGTGTGCAGCACGACTGGTAACCGAGACCTTGGTGTTTGGTGGCTTTTCTGCACAAGCTGCTCGGTTTTCATGGGCTTGGGTTGTTTTTTGTACTTTTTTAAGAGAATGGAAGTGGTGGTAGTGGTGGGTTGCCTTCGGAAGGAGGCTAGTTGTGTGCCAGTTGTCTTCCAAAGGAAAGTAGTGGTTCCATGCTGAGGAAACCTATAGGTCTGATAGTTTTAGAAAAGTGGAAGACATTATTTTGAATGAGCTGCTCCTGTGCACTGCTGCTTGGTATTAAATGCTGGTGATTAATTGCTCGGGGTTAGGAGATAACCAGGTCAGAACCTTATGAGATAGGCACTTCCCACTGACAGGCAGATGGTAGGGACCTACACCTAAAGTCCATTTGTACGAGTAGCAGGGAGATACCATCTTTTGTACCATAAATGAGTTTATAATTATTGTTCATAATGGCTATCCTTCTATTTCCAAACCTTCTAGACACTGTCACAATGCTGACCTGCAGTTTTGCTTGCACTACAGAGTAAACATAAGGCCCAGAGGTTAAAACTTAGCCCAGATGAGCCAGAATTATTCCTTGTAAGAGCAGACATCTGGAATGTCTAAATATCTAACGTATTCCAAATCTGTGACCTTTGCTTGCAGGTACAGACTTCGTCATGGTGATCACGTCTCTGCAGCCTTGAGGCCAGATCGACGAAACACACACCCCAAAACCACTGCTGGGCTGGAGCTGCTGCAGAGGAGAAGCACAACCACTCAAGGGTCTTCACCTGAGGAAGCTGGCGAACTCTGTGCTTGGCAAACTGTGTTAGCAAGTAAGATTCAAAGTCTTTTTAATTATTGGGGTATAAACCTAAACTAGTAGAAAGCCAGTCTCTCTGAGGAACCCACACACCATGTCACACCATGTCAGGGAGCTGCATGTGGCAATTATTTATAGCTACAAGCTGAAACATGGACACCTGAAACTGCACTCTGCTGCAGACAGGGGTTGCACTTGTCTTTGAGGTACTTGGTGGTAGACTGAAGGCGTGTCTGCATATCAGTAGGAATATTACCATTTCTCAGAGGAGGCAACTCCCCACCCTGTTACATTTACAAATGGGACAGCTTCTCAAGATTATTAGCATGCTTGCCTCTTCTTCGCTTAACTTTTGTTAGGCTAGGAAGGTTCTTGGAGTAGAGCAGTATATCAGCCCCAGAATCTGTTTGAAGGTTTTGTACTGAGGCCTAAATCTAGATCTGTATTCCCCAAGACCTCCTCTCCTTACTGCAAACAAAACGAGAGCACCACACCATGCCCAGCTGCACTTTGAAGTGAATCAGGTAGTGCAGAGCTCCTGGAGGACTTTTAGGTGATGGATCCAGATCTGGCAAATTTCGCAGCTGCTGGTTTTACCCTGACCTTGTAGCTCCCAACAGTGGGGTGAGTTCCAAAAAAATCAAGGTGATGATACACTGGGAAAATGTGCAAGGAGTAGGAGGGCATCCATAGGGTCTTTGTGAGGCTGGGAAAGAAGCATAGATGTGTGAAAGGGAATTAGGGGAGGAAGGTGAAGAGGATAAATGTTGGTTCTCTTCCTGTGGTATCTAACTGCAACTCCACTGAGCCCATTCCAATAAAATTTGCTTGCTGGGACCTCTATACTAGTGCCGAATGCCATAGATGCAGCGTTTGACCTTCTGCAACTGTCCTGAGAAATCCATTGGAACAACTCCTCTGCTCAAAGAAGCAAAAGGAAGCGATAGGGGGTTATTAGTATTCATTTATTGCGAGCACACTTGTGTAGAGGTCTGAGCTGTGTTTCCATGCTTTCAAGTAGATACTTGATTAGGAAGAGCTTTCTGCTGCAAAATTGGTAAGCTCTAACATCCAGAAAACACCAGTACTCCACGCTGCCGTAGATGCGGTCCTAGGATCCCTCATAAGCTCTGTAGAGAGCAGAAAAGGATACTGCACCGCAGTTACAAACCTCAAGACAAATATTGCTATTCCTACCATGTTTTGTTGCTGATAAGAAGGTCCACATTTCAGGCCAGGTGCAGACCCTGTGTTAGGTGTATATAAGCTTCAGGGAGACCAACAGCATCTTCTTCCACTTACATCAAGTCTGAATCTGGCCCATAGAGTTTGTTGAGTGGCCCAGGAAAAAAAAAAAAAAAAAACAATGTATCTTACAGGAGCAAAGGAGTCTGCTACGAATAAAGAAACCAATCATGGACTCAACTGAGAGATGCAGAACTGAATTTCGGGGCAAAAAGCAGCCTGGTCACAGCCAGCCTTGCTCCGGGTCTGACCGTCTGTTTTCAGACACGTTTCTTTAACATTAGGCCATCAAGCAAAGTGAAAAGTATGTCTTATTAGTTCACACACAGCACTGAGATTCCGAACGATGCCGATAAATAATGTACAAGGGTGAGAAAGTACAGGTCTGTTTGCTCTGGGCCTCTGGCTGCGGGGCGCAAGGGGCAGGGAGCACAGCCCCTCTGCAGCTGAGCCCTGCCAAGGGCCGCATGGCACGGCATGGCACGGCATGGCACGGCACAGCACAGCATGGCACGGCACAGCACGGTGCTGCGGCAGCAGGGCAATGGCGGGGCCAAACGCTGTGGCTGTCGGCCGCGCTCCGCTGCACTGAGGCTCTTTTCATAGCAAGGCTCCCATCTTCCAGCACGCCACGTACACACAGCCTCTTCCAGGAGGTCGTTACCTCACTGTTATTTTACACTTCCCTCCCAAAAAGCTTCAAAGTCTGTTTTTTAGCATATATTTATTAAAAGTTTTTCTCGCTGTTCAAAAGAATAGCGGAGTCGCCGCTCGAATCCCCACTGTCAGCGACGGCCGCCCGGCTGAAGAAAGGAGGCGAGGGAGGCTTTGCTTTGGCAGGGCGGGGTGGGGGGGAGAGAAAATAAAGAGAAATCGGCCGAGCTTCAAAGGGCGCATTTCCATAATTGCCCTGTAACTTTGGCAAAATAAATCTGAAGGGCTGAGAAAAGCGCAATCTCTCAGATGAGTGCACTACAAAAGCCCCAGAGATCCCCAGTCCCACTTGTTACCATTCTAATTCAGTGAGAGAATTCGGTCCCTAACCTCGGTAACAAAAGCCATGAAATCACCGTCCTCCCATGCCGATAGCCCATGCCTAAAGAATAAGACCTTATCCAGCCTTTGTCTCCCTCTGCCCCCTAACATTCAGGACAAATCAGAATAGCATTAGGAAGGAGAACAACTGCACGAGGGCTGCTGGACCAACAGCGTAAATCCACAGGCTCAGGTTCTCCCCTCCAAAGCCGTGTGGTCCTGGGGGGCAGGTGGGACGTGTTTGTGCCTTGTTTTGCTCTAACGATAAGTGCTGTTTGCAGCATTCCTTGAATTTGCCTGCGCTCTGTTCGTCTGAACGTCCCAAACGAAACATGCACAAGTACTACGTGGTCGTTTTCCTTCAGGAAAGGGAAAACAGGCTCCACAATGGCTTCTAGGATTTAACACTTGCTCTCGGTAGAATCCGATCTTTATGAAAACGATCCTAGTAATTCTAGATAAAACCAAAGAAGAAGGTGCCTAAAACGGGGGCTGCCTTTTCACTAGGAGCCCTGGTTTGCTGGTGCGGCCGCCATCCAAACTTTGCGATTCCTTAGAGAGAAACCTGCCCACTGGATGTGAATAGTAGGCCTTTTACAGCGAAGGCCCAATCTCCCGTCATTTGGCCCCTCTCTGACTTTTTTATTTTCTCAATAAGACGAGCTTTTGTGGCGATGTGCAGTACGGACAATCAGGACAGCCTTATAAAGGGATTTAGAGGCGCGCACAAAGGGCCGCGGCAGCATCAAAGCCGGGCCGGGAGCACAATAGAGATGACATTTTTACATCCCAGGGCTTGGGCGGGCAGCGCCTGAATGCTGTGTCCATAGCAGTGTCAGTAAACAATGAGTAAAGTGGGAAAGGGGTGAAAACACAAGTCAAAATCTTTTTATTGAAGCCCCCTACACATTCATTGGGCATTTTTAGCCCTGCATTTGAAAGCTCTTCCATTTACTTACTCTCCAGCTTCTCCTATTTAACTAACTGACTGATGATGGCTCCATTTTGATATCCTAAGAAAAGAATGGGAATTCTTCCCGAAGTGAATATATTAATTTCATTGGCAGTAAAGAAAGTATTGGCTGCATGGTGCTGTTCTTAAAGGCACACTGCCATCCTTGAAACCACGTTTAAGAGTCACGCATAAGGAACCCCAGCCTTACCTGTAGTACCAGTTCTGCCTCTGGCTTTTGGCAGCGACGTTTTTCTTTTCATTTGCCAGTTTCCTGCATTTAGTTTATTTTTTGCATGGCAGAAAGAGGCTGGAGCACGGTGGTGTTTCTAGTCGGTTTCTCTTCCCTTTCCTTGTGCCCAGGGTCTCTGTGGTGTGCCTCGGAGTGCCAGCATGAGAAGTGTAAGACCAGACGATTTAGCCCTGCTCGCTTAGCCACACAGGTAATCTCAGGGACTACGCCGGATGCCAGGAGAGCAGGCGTGAGTGCTAAAACTTGCTCATCATGGCCTTTTTTTTTTTTCTGAAATTATATGAAAACATTTCTATTAGCATTAGGGTTTGATTTAGTACACCAGAGGGAACCTGTCTATCAGGCATAAATTTCTGACATTGTCTTCTCTGGGAATCACTTGCAGAAGTCTCCATTTGAGAACTTGGGCACGAGCGCTGCTGTTCGATAGCCATTTCCAGTGCCCATTTTCATTAAATTATTTTGGAATAGGGACGATCTAATCTCCTCGTGAAGCTTGTGCTTTACCTCTCTTGGAAGCCAGTTAGACTATAACAGAGCAAATTGATGTTTTACTCCTCGTATCTAATTTCACATTACATCTATGTTTTTAGGCACTTAAATTTTACTGCGAAGGTGTCTTGAGTACCGCACAGTCCAGTGTGAGTTATAGTAATGATGGCTGAGGAATTCAATAGTGAGTCATGTATTTTCTAGGCAGAGAGAGAGACGTATTTTCTTCCACTGTTTTGCTTGAAAATAGGTATAATATTAATGTATTAAAACCCCGTTTTCACGCGCTCCCAGTAAGTAATTTTATTCTAGCCTGGCTAGCTGGCCTACTGACATGCATTTTCACCACTGCTAAAAATAATGAGGAATCCAAGTGACACACATTTGTGGGTAGGAGTGCCATCAGATCCCTTGACCTAATTGAGCATGCCTATACACCTTAGAGTGTTTTGCATAACCATCTTAGACAGCAGGAACATTTCCAACCAGATTGATTGACATATTTTATTTCTAACTTAAGCTTAATCATGACCAAGAATGATTCATTTATACCTTTCAAACTTTAGGCATTGACACGGGAGACAACTAAGCTGTAGACTCCAGTGTAAGCAATCATGTAAAGGAAAAAATATATATTAATATAGTTTATTAACCTACTTAGCTGCCGAGGTTGATGTAATAAAATGGATTAATTAGCTGGTAGGAGAGTTACTTTATTTTATATATATATAAAAAAAAAAAAAAGTCAGATATTTTGTGGGAAAGGTTTTGTCCTAAATCACTCCTCCACTACATATCTCTGTGAAGCCCTATACAGAACTCAGGGAAGGGACTGTAGTGTACATTTGATTTTCCTAAACCAGGTGGACAAGAGCTTGTCTCCCAGCAATAGCCAAGCACCCCTCAGACCGAGAGAGTTCTTCGCTCTTGAGGCACAAACTATCTTCAAATAAATATCAGCGTTCTCCATGTGCTGTGCCTTAACCAGGAACAAAGCCTAATAGAATGGGCTGCAATAAAAGTGCTATTTCCAGCATGTGTGTATGTGGCTGCTCTACGCTGAAAATGTCCTTTAGCACTTTTTAACCATATTCTCTAGTGTGTCAGCAAAGAGACTCCATCAGAGTATTTAACATTGCTGGGAGCAAAGGAATAAAGTGGAGTCACTGTTGATTATTACTCATTAGCCACAAGGACATCCACTTAACATGTGAATAAATGAATGACACCATGTCCTAATGGAAATGGCCTCAGTGTACCTTTAAGCAAAATGTTGTTTAATATCTTCCATTTGCTGAATAGTAAAGAGGCCTGTTGGACATGCATAGTTAGCAAGCAGCCATTGTTGCTTTGTTCCAATTTCAGCATTTAATAAAAAAAGATGTTGTCTCGACTGCGGCAAAGGCTGGTCACAGAAAGCTGGGAGCAGCACAGCCTCTTCCTCCTCCTGCAAATTCCAAGTTTCACTGGCCTTGTAAAGGGTTAATAGCCATGAAGCAAACGCGTCCTTAGAAGGTACATGTTCTTCATTATTCCGCTTTACATTCAAACATATAAAACAAAGAGCATCTGATATCTTTATTGGTTCTCTTAGATAAAATGCAAGCAAGCTATAAGCCTTAATTTTCTTATTACCATTTGTTAACAAGGAAGATAACACTCTCAAAAGTACTTGATTAGGACTCCCTTTGATTTGTATCTCGTTATGATTTCCAGGGCATATATTTTTGTATTACTACTTTAGTACGCTGATAGTTCTGATCAAAGTGATAAAAAGAGGTATTTTAGGAGTGTAACTATTAACCGTGCAGGTAAACCACACAATCTGCACAGCATCTCGAGGGCTGCCGTGCTCAAGCACGCTTTGGGCAACAGCTCGGGGATGAGATACACTCTCCTATCTCCAAAGCCGGTGGGCTGAGCTGGAGGAGCCCTTTCGCCCTCCAGCCCTCACAGCAGTAACTTTTAGCGTTTGCAACTTTTTTCTTTGCGTTTCTACAGCGCAGCTACTGAGAAGAGTCACGGGTATAACGTTAAAGCTGTTTACGATATCGAATGCCTAAACACTTGCGGTAAGGATCCGTACCAGAGCACGTCTTTTCAGCTTTAACTATCCAAGGAAAATAAAAGCTGATGTGAAGGATTTGGGGGGGGGGGGGGGGGTGCTATTTTAATGCACGTTCTGATTCCTGGTGGTGAAAACCGTACGTGTGTAGCGGGGGGGATCCTTTCCTTGCTGCTCTAATTTCGTCTGCGTGAGAGCTAGCTCCGCTGGAGGCACCTCTCGGCCAGGTCTCGGCTCACAAGGCTTTCTCCTGGCTTCTCCGTGGCCTGGGCCGGGCCGGGAGCGGGCAGCGAGCCCCGGCACAAGGGGGCCGACAGCTCCAAGCCCCCCGCTCCTCCTGCCTCCTCCTCGCCGCGCTTCCTCCAGCGCAGGAAGGAGCGAGCGGGAGATGATTACATCAATCAGTGTCAGGGCTGGGAGCTGTGATTTATGAATATGCATAATGAGCTCTCACCTTTGAGAAGGACTAGCTAGGGAGATAATTGATTAGACAGGAAAAGAGCAGCCAAGAGAGAGGGAGGGAGCAGGAGGCCTCTCGGAGCTGTGGCGGGCAGGCCTGGCTGCAGCTCCAGCGAGGCTGTCAAGCTGTGCGAGTGAGTTCTAAAAAAAAAAAAAAATAGGAGCAGGATTTTTAATGTTTTGTTGAAACACGCATAACAAAACGTTTCCTCACAAAATTAATGGGAATTTTCTCCCCGTTAGGGAAGCTGGGCAGGCACGAAGGCTGCTCTCTCCCTCGGGGGAGCCGACTTTGCACTTCCAGAAGCCGACGGGGCGCCCTGCCCAGCGCCGCCGCCCGAGCATCCCGCGAGCTGGGGCAGCGGGGCCGGGGAGCCGAGCGGCTGTGCCGCCGAGGCAGAGCAGCCTTTAGTGGAGGTGGAAAGCTGGGGATGCGATTGTTTTCCCATCGCGGTCTCATTATTTTCTTCCATCCCCTTTTAAGCGTCTGTCTGGCCACTGTGTGAAAGTTTCTATGGAAAACCCACCAGGATGTCCAGAGGAAGGGGATGTGGAAATTCGCCTCTAGCTTTCTCTCCCCCCAACCCCTCCCATTTTACATGCCATTAATCTTTTTTTTTTTTTCTCCTCTCAGCCAGAATTGGCTAAGGAAAAAGCAGGGCTACAAAGTGCAGAGAGACTGGGTAAAATTTACATGAGAAACAATCCGTTTGCTAACCACCCACCCACAGAGTTTCCCCTCGTTTCGGGAGCCTGTTGGAGTGCAAGAAGGGGAACAGTTCCTGGCAGAAAGACAGCGCTGCGAGGAGGCAAACGCCGTTTCCAGGGCTGGCCGGGGCCAGGCAGAACGTATGTGAAAAGGAAGGGGACGGGGGGGGGGGAAAGCAGGGGCTGCAAATCCGTGAGGGGGTCCCCCGCTGTACCGCACGGCCCGCCGGGGAGCACGGTAACCGCCAGCCCTCGAAACGCGTACACAAGGCGAGCAGACACACAGACACACGGCTATGGAGTGTGAACGTATATATATATATATATAAATATCACCGCTTACAAACGCCTAGGTTGAAAATGTAGTTTATCGGCCTAGCGCAACCCGATCCTATAAATAATACATTCCTATCACTATGGCCTCAAAATGTCAATACTGCGCAGCCCCGCGCATTTGCATATCTTGTACTGTCTAAACTTGAAGCATGTCAGCTATGTGCTTCTGTTTGTACTTTAACTTCATTTTAACTCCTGCTTCCTCGCTCCCGGCTCCCTCCCCCTCCGCCGGCTCCGGCAGCAAGCCGAGAAAAGCGCCAGGTATTTATTTATTTGTCTGCCACCCCCGCCGTTACCCCATTCCCAGGGCCGGACGGAGGGGAGGGCTGGGGGCACGCACCCCAAACCCCCCCCGGACCCAGCTGTGGAGTCGGACGGGCCAACAAAACCCCCGGCCGGGGGGCTCGGGGGAAAGGGGCAAACGCTGGCGGCCGCCCCCGCCAGGGGGAGCTGCGGCTCCAGGCTGGAGCCACGGGGAGCGGCCGGGCTCGGCTCGGCTCGGCTCAGCCCGGCTCGGCTCTGCCCGGCCCGGCTCGGCTCGGCTCTGCCCGGCCCGGCTCGGCTCGGCTCTGCCCGGCCCGGCTCGGCCCGGCCCGGCTCGGCTCGGCCCGGGGGGTGCCCGCCCCGCAGCAGCCTCGGGCAAAAGCACCGCAGAGGCGGCAAGCGAGAGTGTAGGCAAAGTGGCAACGGTTTATTTATTAGCCAAAAATAGATACTTTCTTGTACAATTTGGTTCACACGTATGTACAGGTTTTGTTTTTTTTTTTTAACCGTATGTACAAAAACAAACGAACGAAAAAAAAATGGAAACACCTAGTTCTCACCGGACTTCCAAAAAACCTCACAAACTCAGCTAATCCCGATGATAGTACAGAAGCGGGGTTGGGGTTTTTTGCATGTTTTTTTTTTCCCCCTTTTAGTTTTAATATACGGACATGCTTACAAGTCGTAACTATACAGAGATTTCTTTTTACAATCATTACAACCACAATAAAAAAAATAACTATGATGATGACAACGCCGATAGAACCATAGCGGCATCGAGCTGGTTCTGGGGCCTGGAGAAACAAAATGACACAGAAAAAAAAGGTATTTAATACTGCGAGAGAGGCTGGGCTGCCACGCTGTTTTTAAAGGCGAGTAGCGCTAGTTTTGTCGTTGACGCTATTTTAAAAAATAGATTTCTAAATGTGAAAAGTTTTCGGGGGGGGCGCGGCCAATCGACCTGGCTCTGAACCCCCGTGGGGCTTCCCGAGAAGCGCGATGGGTTTCGGCGAGCGCTGCGCCGAGCTGCGGCCAGCGGGGCTCAGCCCCTGAAGTTTTCCTGCCGGCTCTCGGCTTTGCCGTTTCCCTGCGTTTCTCTCGAAATTGCCATTTCCCTGCGCTCCTCTCGGACCTGCCGTTTCCCTGCCGTTTCCCTGCCTTATTATGCCCCCCCGGGCCGACCTTCGCCCCCCGGCCGCCTCTCGCCGCGCTCCCTCCGTGCCCGGCCGGGGCTGCGCGAACCCAGCGCGGCTCCGCTCCGCGCCGGGGAGCCGCAGAGGCCCGAAGGAACAGCGGAAAAGAAAAAGAAAAAAAGGGAAAAAAAGGGAAAAATCGGAACAACCCACCGCGCACTCGGGGGAAGAACAAGAAGCCGCCCTGAAAGGGCACCAAAGAAGCGGAGACCCGGGCTAACCATTTGTAACTCCCTCCATATATCCTTAGGAGACTGAGGAAGCAATCTCTTACCGCCTCTGCACTGGCTGGAAAGCTGTCTTTATTAACTTTTTCTCTACTTCCAAGGCACTAGATCGATCTAAAAAGAGAAGAAAAAAAAAAAAAGCGTTCCTTTTTAGCCCCCGATTTATCCCCCCCCCCCTCCAGCCCTGCATTCAGCCACTAGCCTCCAGCTCTCACCGTGGCGAACCCGACAAAGCTCCGACCGTCAAAAGGGCGGGGGAGCAAAAAATTAAAAAATTACGCTCCGAGCCGCGAGCAAACCTCGGGGCCGGCCCCGGGCCGCCGTGAAGCCCCCGCGGGGCCGCCGTGGAGCCCCCCCGCAGCCCCGCGGAGCCCCCCGACGGCCGGCAGGGGAGCGGGGGGCAGCGGCAGGCGCCCGCCGCCCGCTCCGCGCGGCCCCCGCGCAGCCCCCGCGCAGCATCCGCGCATCCCCCGCGCATCCCCGCTCAGCGGTCACCTGCTCCGGGGGGCTCCGCGCTCTGCGCCTGGTCCGCGGCTCGCGGGAAAGCGGCGGCGCCCGGGGGGGCGGCGGGGGCGGCCCCCAGCCCCAGCAGGTGGGGAGTGTTCAGTAAGGCCAGGGGGTGCGGGGCCGGGGGCGGGTGGTGGTGGTGGTGGTGGTGGCTCGGGAAGGCGCGGTTGGTCCAGTTGGGGAATTTGCCCAAGGGGCAGGAGGGGACGAGTCTGTGCGGCGGGGGCGGCGGGGGGGGCAGAGGCAGCGGCTGGGGGGCGGCGGCCGGCGGGGAGCCCCCCCCGGGGGACTTGCGGGGGTTGTCCGGGCTGGTGGCCGTCTCGGCCAGGGACCAGATTTTGGGCTTGGGCACGGTGCCGGCCAAAGCGCCGTCCGTCGGGGAGGAGGCGGCGGAGGACGAGGCGGAGGACGGCGGCGAGTGGAGGCGCGGCGGAGGCTGGAGGGGAGGCCGGAGGGCAGGCTGCAGGGGCTCCAGGCCCGCGGGCGGCGGGGGCGCGGCGGGGAGCTCGCACTTGTGGTGGTGGTGGTGGTGGTGGTGGTGGTGGTGGCGGAGGTGGTGGTGGCGGAGGCGGTGCGGCTCCCCGTCGGCGGCCTCGAGGTAGCGCTCGTCGGGGGCGGGCAGGTCCTCGAAGCCTTCGGAACCCTCCGAGTCCGTCTTGGAGTCGGAGTGCAGGAGGTCGGCGTCCTGCAGCTCGTCCTCCAGCTCGTCCTTGGTGCTCTCGATGTTCTCGGTGTCGATGTTCTCCAGGTCGATCTCCTCCTCGTCCTCCCTCTTGTCCTCTTCCCCCTCGTGGTCGCTGCCGTAGGAGTTGCCCTCCTCATCGGTCCTGCTGCGGGGGGCCCAGGTCATCTTGTTCTCCTTCTTGAGCCTCCGCCGCGCGTTGGCGAACCAGGTGGAGACCTGGGTGAGGGTCATCTTGGTGATGATGGCCAGCATGATCTTCTCGCCCTTGGTGGGGTAGGGGTTCTTGCGGTGCTCGTTGAGCCAGGCCTTGAGGGTGCTGGTGCTCTCCCGGGTGGCGTTCTTGGGCCTCGACGGGTCCCCGAACTGGTACTGTCCGTAGGGGTAGAAGGCGGGGTGGTGGGGGGGGAAGGCGGCGTGCTGCACCCCCGGGCTCTCCTTCAGCTCGTACTGGGCGCCCTGCAGCGACACGGGAAGGGGCGGCCGGGCTCAGGCGGCGCCCACGCTCCGCACCGCGCCGGATCGGCCCCGCTCCCTCCGTACCGCGGAGCCGCCGGCTTGGGGTCGGGGTTGGGGTCGGGGTTTTGGGGGGGGACACCCCGCTCGGCACCCCCTCGGCGGCCCCCCCGGGTCTCTGCGGTCCCTCCGGAGCCCCCCGCAGCCGTCAAACCCTAAGCGCGGAATTTTCGGGGGGCGCATCCCCGGCGCTCCCCTTTCCCCCCCAGCACCCCGGGGACACCCCCCCCCCCCCCCCGCCCCCGGGGGGGCTTCTTACCAGCTGGGGGAAGATGGGCAGCTCGGCGGCGTAGGGCAGGAAGGCTCCGTAGCCCTGGGCGGCGGCGGCGGCGGCGTAGGGCGAGCCGTACATGGAGGAGAGCACGTTGGAAAGGGGCCCGGACGGGGCCAGCTCCGCGCCGCCCCGGGAGCCGCCGCCGCCGCCGCTCCCCGGGCGCTCGGCGGGGTAAATGGGCCTGATGTACTGGTAGCCCAGCTGGGGGAAAGCCATGGCGGGGGGCAGCGGGGGGAGGGGGGGGGAAGGAGGAGGGGGGGAAGAAAGGAAAAAGGGAGAGAAAGGGGAGAAAGGAGCAGCGGAGCGGGGAGCCGCGGCGCTCGCCCTCGCCGCCCGGCCGCACTTTCAGCGGCGGCCGCGGGCTCCGGCAGGCATCGGGGGGGCGGCCGGGGGTGCCGCGGGGTCCCTCCTGCTCCGGCCGCCGCGGTAAGCGAGCCGAGCGCTTCTTTCTTCTCGCACTTTTCCTATTGATCTGAGTGGACCCGGGTCAGGTCCTAACAGATTGCCTGAGATTATTGGGACTCCGGGCTCTGATTGACATTTCTAGTCTCTCGCAAGCCCCTCCTATTTCTTTTAAGTCTCTCTCTCTCTCTGCCTCTCTCTCTCTCTCTCATGCCCAGAGCTCGCTCTCGCCGGGTTTGTCACTGGCTTCTTTTTTTTTTTTTTTTTTCCTAAATCTGTTTACTGACGTCGCGATCTTTTATTTGAGTTGCTTTCAAATCTCGTTTTAGCAATCGCCAATCAGTTGTGTGTTTTACAAAGGTTTAACCCTGCCTCGCGGTATTCTAATTATATAGAGATAGATTTAGATATAATTTCTTTCGTGGACCCCCCCCCCCCCTCCCCCGGAGCATGGGAAGCCAGGGTGTCAGCTGTGAGTGGCACACGAGAGGGACAGGAAAAAGTTGTGACATTTAAAAATAAAGGCTCTTCCCACCACCACCCACCCCTTTTCAGGTTTTCCAATTTACATCCTTCCCTTGCCCGGGCTCATTTTGTTTCCTTTATTAAGATATTCCTGCATCGCCCCCCCAACCCCCCCGGCCCTGGCGAGGGTTACCTCTCCTAGCACAGATTTAAAGACTCTCGGATTTTGAAAGAAATTTGCATTTCCGGGGCTACCTTGAAATTTTTCCTAATGTACTGAATCTTTAAGGAGTTCTCTACATTTTGTCTGGGCTAACAGTGAGCAGATACAGTGGAAAAGCTAAGTTAATTTTCCTCCTAATAAGGGACTTCAAAGAGTTGTAGGTCACAATTTTACATCAAAGGCAGAAAAGAAGGCAAATTAAAATCTTAACAAAGGAGAGACGGGAGCAGCCCTCTGGGCCATTAGTAAATAAGTGGTGTGAAAAAAGGGACAATGACAGGCACTGGAATTAAACTCATTAACACCTTTTTGTCTTGGTGCGAAATCTCTAATTAGGAAATTTATGATCATTTTGCTTATTCCCTCTGTTCTGAAGCACTACAAGGTTTGGAAGGAAGTACCTGGTACGTGCAACATTTGCAAAGGGAGCAGCGGCGCGGTGCTATGAGGAGCTATAGGGAGGGAGCCCGGGAGCCCGGCCACGTTTTAATTACTGGATAAACTTTTTTTTTCTTTTTTTTTTTTTTTTTTTTTACGATCAACGCATTTTAAATTACCCTTCGCTCTCGCCCCCCGCCTCTCCCAGCCCGGCGATGCCGCGCTGCGAGGCTGCTGCGAGCGCAGCGCGTCCCGGCAGGGCGCAAATGTGTCCCGAGCCGCCCCTGCGCGGCTGGCCGGGGGCTGGGGCGAGGGGGAAAAGCTCCCGCGACCTGGGGGGCTGTGCTGGTGGAGAGCGGGAGCCTAGCCGTCCCAGGGAAAGCTCGGCGTTCCTTTAAAACTAAATCCTAAAAAAGTTTTTTTAGGGCTTTGAGGAGTTGGGAGGGCGGTTTAGCCGTGTTCCCCTCTGCTCCGAAGCGCTCTGCGGATTTATTGCCTTTCGAATGTGATTTAGGTACAATATAACCACTGTGCCCACAGTATGGATTTTTATAACTACATTTCTTTAAAAATGAAATTCATGTCAGATTACGCAGTTAAAGGAATCGACCTTGATAGCTTGCCGTAATAAAACTATATCAGCTTGTAATAAATGCGGATTATAGCAAAGCAAGCTCCAGAATTAAAATTCCCTGAATCAATATATGAAAATCTGTAGGAAACATCTCTAATCGTATTAAGTTCATCTTTATAGCATTTCTTATCTGCTAATCTAGTGCAAAAACAAGTCTGGGTTGGAGGAATTTATTTTCTTCTAGCCAACCTTGCTCCCGTAATGGGTTTTGATAGCATAATGCAATGGAGATAACACCACCAAATTCGGTTACATGTTTATTTCTTTTTAATTCAAAAGGAAAACGGGCAGCGAACCCGTTTCGGGGACCGCACCACGTCCTGATTTTGCTTCAACTTCCCTGCTCGCTCGGCTCGGGCGCTGTGACGGGCTCGGCGGAGCCAGGCGGCAGCTTTCCAAAACTCTCCTCCCGGGGGGAAAGGGGACGAGGTGGGCAATGGGGCGAGCCCCCCGCCGCGGGGTGGCGGCGCTCAGGACCCCCCCGGCGGGCCGGGGGACACCGGCGGCCCCGCACGCCCCGGCCCCGTCCTCTCGGGGCTGCCCGGCGGTGCCACGGCGTTGAGCGGCTCGCAGGAGCGTTTGGTTTCCTCGCTCGCTGCCTGGTGTCACCCGGAGAGGTTTTGAATCCCCTGCGCGATCGATCGCAGCGCGACCCTGCCGGGGAGCCGCCGGAGCGGCGGGCAGGGCGCGGGGGGATGCGGGGCGATGGGGGGTGATTTGGGGTGATGTGGGGTGTCGTGGGGTGATGTTAGGGTGTCGTGGGGTGATGTTAGGGTGTTGTGGGGTGATGTGGGGCGCGGGCCCCGCCGCAGAGACGGAGCAGAGGCCAGCCGGGAGGGAGGCACGGCAGGCGAGAAATTTATGGGTGCGATTGGATGCAGGTCAGGGCGAGGATGAGGGATGGGTTATTAATGGGAAAGGAACGGGCAGGAAACGTCGCCGGAGCGAATGGGCTGGAGCAGCAACGTGCGGAGACACGGGGCTCGGCCGAGAGGTTCAAAAGGGGAGAGAAGAAGCGCAAAAAAAGCAGCAAACGGTGGGCGAGAGAGGGAGGGGAGCGGACGGTCCTCCCGCTGCCGTACCGGGCCGGGGGTGCTCGGAGCGATGTCCACGGCGAGGATGGTCCCGCACGGCTCGGGCACGGCCCGCGGGGGGGCCCCGGGGCCAGGACCGGGCTGGATGCGGGGGGGGCAGGGAGCGAGCGGCCGGGAGAGGGAAGCCGAGCGGGAGCCGCTGTGCCGGGCTCGAAGCGAAAGGAGCCGCGGCGGGGAGGCCGGGGCCGGCTCGTCCTCCGGGGAGGCCGGGAGGAGCCGGGAGGAGCCGTGCGGGGCCCGACGGCGGCGGGGCGGGGGGCGAGCGGGGCCGCCCCCGGGGGGAGCCGCGGCGGCGGAGCGCTCCTCGGCCGGACAGACACGTGTCTTCTGGCCGGGACCTGTCAAAGCCGGGAGAGCGGCTCCTGATTTATTACCCCAAACACACACACCCCCGCCCGCCTCCCCTCCTTCCCTCCCCTCCTTCCCTCCCTCCCTCCCCCCGGCCTCGCCGCCCTCCCTTCCCGGAGCGCTCCGCCGGGCGCCGAGCTCAAACCGGCCCCGGAGCGCGGCTTCCCCGAGGCCGGGGCCAGCTCCGGGGCTGCGGCACCAGCCCCAGCCGTGTCCCCCCCACCCCGCTAACCCCCGGCCCGGCCCCGGGGCTCAGCTCCGGGCGCTGGGTGCCGCTGCCCCCGCTCCCCGGGGCACGGAGACGGAGGGGACCCGGGGACGGGCTCCGGAGGCTGCGGGCTGCGAGCGGCGGGGCTGGGGCCGGGGGGGCTCCCAGGGGGCCGGGGGAAGCCCCCGCGGCCGGGCACGGGTGGGAGCGGCGGGGAGGGGGGCAGCAAACAAGTGGAATTGGAAGAGGGGCTGCGGTACAAAAAGAGTTAAGGAAAATAGAGGGAAAGATCAAAGAGCCGGGTAAAAGACTCTTCAAATTACACGTTTGAAGCTTTTCCATAATTCCAAGGCGACAGATAGATAACAAGCTGCACATTCCTTATCACATATGGAATCAATCTGAAAGGAGTCTCTTGATCAGAATCTGTTAATTGCAGTGACATATGATTTGGAAAGAAAACACAATTAATGACCCTTCATGTTAGGGCTTTGGGAAGAGGCCACTGACAGTCTGCGCTCTGCAACCAACGTCAACTTTTTTATTGGTAGTAGTAGTAGAAGTAGTAAACTGCTCAAGGGAGACATTCCTCGAGACTCGACGACTGTTTTGTCTCCGTTCCCTTTGCAGGTTTCTCGAGAAGGGGGAGGAGAGGAGAAGGGGACGGGAGTGCGTGCGCGCCTTCCCTTAAAGGTTTGGGGAGCTCAGATGATTTAGTACCTTGTCTGTAAATCTAATGACCTAAGGTGAGAAAAAATACTTCATCTTTTATTATTACCATTTGTGGTGAGCGTTACCAGGAAACAGCGGAGCCCGTTTGAAATGGTAAATATATGTATCCATTTAAAAGCCATTACTGCGGAGATTTCCCCCAAAGCGGACGGGAGCGCACCTCCGCCGGGCCGCGGCGCGCTCGGGGGGCGCGGAGCCGGGCTGGGGGCCGGCAGGCCGGCAGGGAGGCCGGGGCAGGCACTGCAACTGCTCTGCCCTGTCATTAGGAGGTAATGGCTTTGTTTGAGGAGAGAGAGGGAAGATGGGGAGGGAGGGAGAGGGAGAGAGAGGTTCATTTGAAGGTTATAAAGCATACACTTTAATAGGATCGAAGTGAAATTAGTTAATAAGAAAATGCTGGCCAGAAGCTCTCCGGGCTTTTAAGTGCTCTCCAGGCCATTTAGGGAAATTGAATAAGAACAGGCTCCGTTACCTGCAGCCCCAACTATTATCTCCAGTTCTGCACAGAGGCGAGAAGGGAAAAATAGTGCCTGAGAGACCTGAAGTCCCGCACACCTCCCGCCAGCCTATTTCCTCCCCATAACGTCCCCTTTCTGCTCCAGCCCTGTCCTCTTCCTCCCCTTTTAGGCACCTCAGCCCGCTCCGTGTGCCACAAGGGGGTAAGCCAAGGTAAAAGGGCCATTCGGGGCTGCTGGAGCCTGCGGGGGCAGCTCTGGGAAGCAGCCCCGGCCCCACTCGGGCAAAGCCGGCCCCCGGGAGGTACTTTTTCCCTTCCATTTCGCCGAGTTTTTCCCACCATTGTGGTGCTTTGCTGGTTTGCGTTCGGACCGGTGCCAGTAGGTCAGTATATTGTGTTACCTAACTTCCTATCCGCTCCCTCCCTCCCTCCCTTTAAACTTTGGAGTTTTCAGAGGTGTTAATAAAACCTTTCCTTTGGTAAATCGTTCATTAGAAACCCCACCGAAACCTGGAAAGACTTCAGAAAAAATATATAAATAAATAAATAAAATCACAGCGCTCGGGAATGAGAGGTTGGGAGAAGGCTTTTGTCCAAAAAATGCATAATTGCTGTGAATCTTAGGAAACATTAATCTTTACAGGAATTCGTGATTCATATCTGTGGTTTGACCGTTTGGGTGATTTATAATCTGCTAGCGCAATTCCCTAATTTTATGCCAATATATTTCACGCACCCGCTCAGACTTTCCATAGCCCGGCGCAACGAGCGGCTGCCGTGCCCCGGCGGTGGCGGTGCGGCTGTTGCTCGCCGACCCCCGCCGGGGGATGCTCGGAGCGGGGGGGCCGGAGGCGAAGCCCCCCCCCCGGGCTGCCGCAGGGTGCCCTCACCCTTTGCCCTCCCCGCCGGTGCCCGCAGGGGGGGCGCAGCCTTCGTGCGCCGCCTGCCCCCGGCCCGGGAGGGCTCCCCCGGACTCCCCGAGGGGCTGCCAGGGAGGTCGCTGCCCTCCTGCTGCTCCGCGGGGTGCGGGCAGACCCCGCACGGTGCTGCCGCGCCCCCCGCACCGGCACCGGCAGCGTCCCCCCGACGGCTCCCGGGGATGGGGATGGGACGGGACGGGACGGGACGGGATAGGGACGGCACGGTGGCTCCGCCGTCCCCCTCCCCGGCCCGGCGGCACCGCCCCGGGGTGAGGCGGGGGGGACCGCAGGGACCCGGGGACGGGAGAGGAGAACTCGGGCAGGGCGGCTGCGGCGGCAGCGGGGCTGTGTGCCGGTCCGGGCTCTAGTTCCCGGTCCGGGGATCTGGTTCCCAGTCCCGGGATCTGGTTCCCGGTCCGAGGATTTATATGGTTCCCGGTCCGGGGATGTATTTGGTTCCCGGTCCGGTTATTTCTTTGGTTCCCTGTCCGGTTATTTATTTAGTTCCCGCTCCGGGGATCTGTTCGGTCCGCGGTCCGGGGATGTCTGTAATTCCCGGCCCGGAGATGTCTGTAATTCCCGGCCCGGAGATGTCTGTAATTCCCGGCCCGGGTATTTCCACGCTCTCCGGCCGCCGCGCGGAGACGCGGGGCTGCGGACAGCCTCGTGTAATTTGTAACTCGGGTTATTAGCTGGAGGGGAAAACACGAGAAGAGAAAAGAAGCAGCAGCTGCACTGACGATAACACCGCGCGGAGTCTAATCTTGTGACACAATCATTAATTGCTATTGTATTAATTACTATTTTTCCCAAACAGTCCCTGCCCGGAAGAGCTTACAGCCCACAGCTGCCGTGTAATGATGCTCTGCTTTAGGAACGATTTCCCCATTAGCTCGCAGGTAACGTTTACAAATGGCAACACCTCCGCTATCAAAGCCCATCATCTCGCAGCCGGAGATTTTCTGTCCCACCGGCCTGGGCAGCGCGATGCCGATGCCGATAAAATGCATTTCGCTATCAAAGTCCTTGCTCGCCAAAGGATCCCGTCCAAACTTTTGGAGCGCGTTACCGCTTTATGTGCTCTTCGTCCCATGGATGCCGCCTTATATCAGTAACAAACAAGCATTGATTTTATGGTAAAGTCACTTTGGGATGGGAATGAGTAACTCCAGGCAGTGCTATCACTGTATTACATGGAAATGGCCCAGGTAACAAGATGAACATTGATTCAGCATTATGTTTGATCAATAATGAAATAAGTAACTTCAGGGCCAAATTAAAATGCAAGCTGGCTTAACGCTGCCAGCTTCTGGGCTAAGTGACAAGGCTAATTCAGCAGGGAAATAGCAATATTTGCATTAGAGGCTGCATCTG